>NC_080835.1:39044678-39350001 GCF_030435755.1 Ochotona princeps | reverse complement strand
AAAATGGGAAAAGAGAAATTAAAACAAATTAAAATTTTTACATAGTTGACCAGTACCAAGAACATCACAAAAATCAAAATAATATCCAAATATTCTTATTACCAAATACGATAACACACTTCTACAACCCTTTTGCATTTTTAAAAACGTTATTTTACTTGTAAGACAGAGAGAAAGAATATCTTCCATTTGCCCATCCCAGTCAGCACTGGGCCAAGCTGAAGCTAGGAGCCATGAATTCTGTCCAGGTCCCCATGGACCTGTAAATGGGTGGCAGGGACCCAAGTACTTGAGCCGTCAACTGCTTCCTACCTCGGTTCCCCTTAACAGAAACTGGATTGGAACTCAAACCGGCACTCTCATACAGAAAATGAAATGTTCTAGGTGGTCACTTAACCAGTATCCATTCCTGCACGCCCTTTCTTTTTAAGATTTATTTATTTATGTTGAAAATGCAGACCCACAGAGAGAAGGAGAGACAGAGAGAAAGATCTTCAGTCCACTGGTTCACTCCCCAAGTGGCTGCAATGGCCAGAGCTGAGCTGATCAGGAGCCAGGAGCTTCCTCCACTGCTCTCTCAGAACACAAACAGAGAACTAGAAGGGAAGTGGAGCAACTGGGAGCAGTATGGGATCCCAGCAGTTGCAAGGCAAGGATTTAGCCACTGAGCCATCAGGCCAGGCCCCCTATACTCCTTTCTTTAAAACACACTCTTTGCTGAGAGTTTTTGATACTCTCTCTGCAAAAACAATGCTGCTATAGGGTTATTTCTATAGAAAGATAATTCTATCTTTAGTGCAACTGGTTGACCTTTTTTTAAAAGATTTATTTCTTTAAATCTTTTTTTAAATTTATTTTTATTGGAAAGACAGATTTCTGGAGAGAAAGAGAGACAGAAAAAGATCTTCCATCCAGTGGTTCACTCCCCAAGTGGCTGCAATGGCCAGAGATGAGCTGATCCAAAGCCAGGAACCAGGAGGTTCCTCTGGGTCTCCCACACAAGTGCAGGATCCCAAGGCTTTGGGCCGTTCTGTACTGCTTTCCCAGGCCATAAGCAGAGAGCTGGATGAAAAGTGGAGCAGCCAGGACATAAACCAGTGCTCACATGGGATCCTGATGCTCACAAGGAGAAGATTAACCAATTGAGCTGTTGAGGCGGGCCATGAAGAGAAAGAGAGATCTTTCTTCTGCTGGTTCTCTAGCCAAATGGCTGTGAAGCAGGGCCTGGCAGGGCCAAAGCCTGGAGCCTGAAACTCCCAGTCTGCTATGTGGGTGGTACTGGTCCAACCATTCAGACCATTCTGTGCTGTTTTCCCAGACACATTAGCAGGAGCTGAATAGGAAGTGGAGTGGCCAAGGCTTGAGCTAGTGGTCATATCACATATCACTGTTGCCAGGCATGACTCCAAAAGCGCAGCCCCAGGTGGCTGCAGTGGCTTACACAAGTGGCTTTCCCAAAGACATAAATCCTGGATACTACTGTCACTCAATATTGCGCCTTCTCCACAGTCACTGCCAAACCCTTTTATAAAAAAACATTTAGGAGATTCTCAGTCAACTCTCTTATATTTGACTGAGCATTTTGTGAATTTTAAAGGATTTTTTCCTGGTAGAGCTCGCAAAATTTGCTTTGAACTCACACCTCAGGGCAGCGTCCACATGTGCCAGCGCACATAGACTGGGCCTGGAACTAGCATTATTTCTGCGACTATGACCTGTTCCAAGGCGCCCAGCTGGGGCATCTGAAAGGAAGCATCTGGATCAGGTGGGGTCACTGCCTTCAAGCTCTGAATGGCGCCAAGGAATGCCTTACAGCCAGCCACACACACACTGAAAAAACGCTTAGCTTCTCGGAGACTTTCAATCGTATTTAGTTGTGATTATTGATTGCTTGATTTTTAAAATTTATTTTTGTTGGAAAGTCAGGTATACAGAGAGGAGGAGAGACAGAGGAAGATCTTCCATCCACTGATAATTTACTCCCCAAGTGGCTGCAATGGCCGCAGATGAGCCGATCCGAAGCCAGGAGTTTCTTCTGGGTCTCCCATGCAGGTGCAGGGTCCTAAGGCTTTGGGCCGTCCTTGACTGCTTTGTCAGACCACAAACAGGGAGCTGGATGGGAAGCAGGGCGGCTGGGATATGGGACCCCGGTGTGTGCAAGATGAAGACTTCAGCCACTGGGCTACTATGCCGGGCCCAATTGCTTGATTTTTTTCAAATATTTATTTTATTTTTATTGGGAAGATAGACCGGATTTACAGAGAGAAGGAGAGATAAAGATCTTCCATCCACTGGTTCACTCACCAAATGGCCAAAATGGTCAAAGCTGAGCCTATCCAAAGCCAGGAGATTCTTCCAAGACTCTCATGTGGTACAGGTCCCAAGGCTTTAGGCCATCCTCTGCTGCTCTCCCAGACCATAAGCAGGGAGCTAGAATGGGAGTGGAGCAGCTGGGACATGAAGTGGTGCCCAAATGGGATTCCAGTGAATGCAAGGTGAGGATTTAGCCATTGAGCCATCGACTTGCCAAGCAAATGAACAAAGATGCGATGGATCTCGTAGTTGAGAATGATCCCTAGTGGGATGAGCTGCAAAGGCTAGCTGAGGGCTGCGGAGGAGCTGGCAGCCCCAGGCAGACCTGCTTGCACAGTGAATGTTCTGATTTGGAAAAAGTTAATAACTTACTGTTAAGAGTTTCTGAGAGCCCAGAATAGGAAAGAAAAATAGAGCGAAGAAAAAAACATGATGTAATAACTGTTCAGCAGCCCTCAGGGAGGTGGGTGTGTTAGAGATGAATTCACGGAGAACTGGAGAGGACCTGCATAACTGAATTTTTATTATTGTAGCAAGGCACCCATCATCTCGCAGAACAACTCACCAAAACAAAGAAAGAGAGTTTTTATAGTGGGAAAGCAGGTGCAAGGAGCACAGATTAGCCGAGTTTCCACAAGGTCAGAGTAGCCCAAAACAGTTCCAAGCAAAGGGTAAATAAGTAGCTCTCCTGTGGAAAGAAAAGAATTAGGCAACATTCCAGGGAACAACAAAGTATCAGACTCTGGGGTCAGTCAGGTTTTTGCATGACTTCAAGCCCAAGTACAGCCTTGCATGTGTACAGGAGGCCCCTTGCTTTATGTCTCTCTTGGAATGTCTGCCAGGCATCCGCATCATGGTTAGCTTATGCAATGTCATCTTCAGATGTGATGGATTCTGCACACTAGACCTGACTGTGCACTGCACACACTTCTGTGCAGAATAGGCTAGTCCAAATTCATTCGCCTGAGTGGTTCGTGTCGCCTGTCCCATTAACATGACTTTCAATTCTCTGACTGATTCACATAACATGCTTTATTAACATGTACTTTCTTTTTTTATTTTTTAAAAAATTTATTTTTATTACAAAGTCAGATATACAGAGAGAGGAGGAGAGACAGAGAGGAAGATCTTCCGTCCGAAGATTCACTCCCCAAATGAGCCGCAACGGGCCGATGCGCGCCAATCCGATGCCAGGAACCAGGAACCTCCTCCAGGTCTCCCACGTGGGTGCAGTGTCCCAATGCATTGGGCCGTCCTTGACTGCTTTTCCCAGGCCACAAGCAGGGAGCTGGATGGGAAGTGGAGCTGCAGGGATTAGAACCGGCGCCCACATGGGATCCCGGGGCGTTCGAGGCCAGGACTTTAGCCGCTAGGCTATGCCACCGGGCCCAACATGTACTTTCAGTTTCCAGATTTCTGATTGGTATCCTAACCTTTTGGTTGGGTGTTATCCCTGCATTCTGATTGTTACTCTCTTCCTCCTTGATTGAATAAATCTTCATCCAATTTCAGAAATGGACCAGTCATAGAGATCCACTCTGTGTACAGCAGAGGGAGCAGTGGCAAGCTTTTTCAGCAACTCCTTCATTGCAGTTGCCCTCCTAACCGCTGTGGTTTCTCACTACTCACTGTTCCTGTCTGGATAGAAATTCTTCTTTGGTGTGAGGCAAGAACTGAGATTGCCTCATCATTCTGCAACATCAATAAGTCAAGAAAACTAAAGAATATTAATAAAGACTACAGAATAGTTTGATAGTAGCCAATCACTGGAGATATATATGCATATAAATGCGTAAATTCACTAAATAAATCTCCAGTGTCATTATCTCATTAGAAACAGACATGAAGAATGTTGACCAGGGCCCTGAATAAAACATAGGTCAGTTTATGCCTTTTCCTTTTGCTTTTTAAAGGATTTATTTATTTTTATTGGGAAGACAGATATACAGAGAGGAGATAGAGAGAGTAAGATCCTCTGTCCGCCTGTTCACTCCCCAAGTGGCTACAATGGCCAGAGCTGAGCTGATCCGAAGCCAGGAGCTTCTTCCAGATCTCCCACACGAGTGCAGAATCCCAAGGCTTTGGGCCATCCTTGATTGTTTTCCCAGGTCACAAACAGGGAGCTGGATGGGAAGTAGAATAGCTGGTGTACAAACTGGCACCCATATGGAGTCCCAGAGTGTCAAGACCAGGACTTTAGCCACTAGGCTTCAGTGCTGGGCCCTTCTTTTCCTTTTCTTAAAATGAAGTGTAATTATTTATTTAACAGAGTTACAGAGAGAGAAGGAAAGTTAAAGAGAAAGCCAAAGAGATCTGATGGTTCACTGCCCAGTTGGCTGCAACTGCCGGGCTGGGCCTGGCAGAAACCAGGAGTCAGGAGTCACGTTCAGGTCTCTCACACGGTGACAGGGGTGCAAACGTTTATCATCTTCCATTGTGTTTCCCGGGCCATTAGCAGACAGCTGGACCAGAAATGGAGCAGCTGGGACGTGAATCAGTACCCATATAGATGCCAATGTTGCAGGCAATGCTTTACCCACTACACCAAAGTGCTAGCTCCAATTCACGCCCTTTCTATTTGTTCATAAGTAATCAAAAGTACTATAGTAATTTAAACCATAGATTTTAGGAATTATGTTTGTTTTAAAATAGTAACCAAAGGGCCCGGTGCAATAGACTAGTGGCTAAATTCCTGCCTTGCATGTGCTGGGATCCCATATGGGCACTGGTTTGTGTCTCAGCTGCTCCACTTCCTTTCCAGCTCCCTGCTTGCAGCCTGGGAAGGCAGCAGAGGAAGGTTCAAGGCCTTGCGACCCTCCACCCACGGGGGAGACCAGGAGGAGTTTCCTGGCTTCTGGTTTTGGATCAGCTTAGCTCCAGCCATTGCAGCCACTTGGGGAGTGAATCAGAGGATGGGGAATATTTCCACATCTCCTTCTCTCTGTGTATTTGCCTTTCCAATAAAAATAAATAAATCTTAAAAATAAAATAGTAACCAGAAAGTCTAAGCCCATATAATGTTGAAGCTTTCTGTTCATTTTAAATACACATTTCTTTCCCTTTTCCCAGTTCAGCCCATTATAGATGGGCTGTGACCAAAGGAAAATTCATACTTGAATGGTATTTTCTCAAGATGACTTTAAGTTCTCTGGGTCCCACAGGACTTTAAAGCCACCCCTGTATGTGCACAGCCTCCTGCGGCGCTGGAGACAACTGCCCACAGTTCCCTTGTCCTTCAGTTTGTTTGCTTCGTCCTTAGCCCTACTGTCCCTTCCTCCTCATGTACATTTCATGCGAGTTGTAGATTTTTAAAATAGGAATTCTAATCATTTTTAAAAGATTGATTTATTTTACTTGAAAGTCAGAAAGGCTGAAAGTAGAGGAAGGGGGAAGAGAGAGAGAGAGGAAGAGAGAGAGAAAGAGAATGAATTTTCCATGTGCTAGTTCACTCCGCAAATGATTGTGATGGCCAGAGCTGAGCTGATCTGATGCAGGGAGCCAGGAGCTTCCTTCAGGTCTCCACATGGAAGCAGGGTCCCAAGGTCTGTGGCCAGCCTCTGTTTCTTTCCTAGGTCATCAGCAGGGAGCTGGATCAGAAGTGGAGCAGCCGGGACACAAGCCGGTGCCCACAGTTTGACAGCACCACAGGGGAGGAATAGCCTATTACACCACTGAACTGACAGGAGTTGTAGATTTGTTGTGGGCTTAGCTGAGGTAGTATGTGGAACATATTCATTGACATGAACTAATGCATATGTAAGTGTTTTATAAACTCTGTACTTCAATATGATTGCTAGTTATAGCAAATCATTAGGGCTATTGACTCCAGTCTCAAACTAGCCATCTGACATGGATATAGTTTTTAAACTGTACCTCAAGATTCCTTAGCTCCAAAATAAAGATGAAGTGTGAGGTTTCAGCAAGATGGCATAAAACACTGCACAGAGCAAGGCCTCGCCCATAGCCAGCTTGTCATGATCGCTGCTGCGTACTTCTAATTGGTGCTAGGAGAGTGTGCTGCCGAGTGTGGCTGCGGATGCTCAAGAAGGCACAGAGAAAATACTTCGGAAACGTTATTCACTCTTAGCCCAGGGGAACCCGGCACACTGACAAGGTGACATTCTGAGCCATAGTGAGAGTAAAGATGGCTTGGAAGGGAACCCTGGACTTGAGCTGGTAAGCAGGTGGTTCATGAAGAAGAGGCTGGAGGAGGGGCGAAATGCGTAAGTCTGGGCCTCCATGGCAGGAGAGGGGACTGGGGGCCCGCAATGCCCAGGAGGTAGCAAGGGGAGAGGGTACAGCTCCTTGAACACCGAGTGGCCTGGACAGTCCACGACAGCCAGAGACACCGGGGCCAGCGAGACCCTGAGAAAGGGTCTTGTGTGACAGGAACTCAGGCACTTCTCTCGAGTGGCAGGTCATCTGGAATTGTGAGTATAACCTCAGACTATTCTTTGACCCTGGGATGACTCTTGCTAGGGGCAATCCAAGGTGATTTAGGGTCCTTTTGTTCTTTGTACTCTCCTTTGACTGTTTCTGTTTTAACGGCAAAGGCTTCCTACTCTCATTGGAGGGGTTAGAGAATACTTTCTACTCTCTGCCCTTTTTTTTATATATAAATAAAATGGGACTCATTTGCCTTTTTAAGGGTTAAATTTGTCTATGGAACTATCTGGATCTGCCATTTTTTATCAGAAAATTTTATCTTTTTTCTTGTGTAAATTTTATTTTTGATCATTTTTACATATTTGATTAGGGTGCGAAGGGTCAAGGGGCTAGAGGAAAGTGAGTGAAATCACTGTTTTCATGGAAAATTCAGTCTTTTACAATACTTGTAGGACAACTCAGATTTTCATTTCTTGTTGAGTCTGTTTTTTGTAAATTGTGTTTCTTAAAGAATTTATTGATTAGATGCATTTACATTTACTTGGAAGGCATACAAACACAGATAGAAATCTCCTGTCTCCTGCTGTTTCTCTAAATGCCTGCAATAGCCAAGAAGGGGCCAAGCCAAAGCTGGGATCCAGGATCTCAGTCTATGTCTCCCACATGAGTGGCAGTCACCCAGGTATTTGAGTCATCACCTGCTGGCTCCCAGTGTGCACATTAGCAGGAGTTAGACTTGGGAGCAGAGCACAGACTGGAAGCCAGGCACTCCGACATGGGCCACAGGTGCTATCCTAGCTACAGCACCAAGCGCCCTCCCCAGAATTTGTTGAATTTTATCTACTTGTAAACTTTAGTTTTGAAGCTATTCACAGGCACTCTTATTATCACTTCAGTTTTGGGAGCCATATAGATCTGTACTTGGTCCATGTTGTGGTCCCTACAATGTGGTATTAGTTTGGATAAATAGTTTTTTCCCCCAACTCTTGCATTTTTTTCATTGGCCTCATCTCCATTTTTAATTTTTAAATTAACTTTTTTTTCATTCTTTTTCAAATAAAATGTGTTGTTCATTAGTCATGCCTGTGATACTGAAGAGGCTCACATTCCCAGGGAGACTGCCACCTGCCATTTCCAGAATCCAGCAACAAATCTGATTTCACAAACATTTATTTAACAATCGTATATGTTCTCTACCAATGCCACGGATACAGAATTCAAATTCTACAAGTATCCCTGCCAACAGAGGGGTCTCCTGAAGACAGTGGGAGGTGGAAGCTCAGTATTTGCTGGGCAAACCCTTGGGTCTGAAGTGATTGGGGTCTTTGCCACTGCGGCCCCAGCGGTTGGCAAACTGGTCAGCCTCTGTGTCCTCTGCTCCACGGCCGGTGAGTCCCTGAATTTTCTCTCGGGCATTACTGGAATTGAGGCAGAAATGAAGTCATTATTCCCCAGTTACAGTCCCACTCTTCAAACCCTCCCCTTTGCAAGAGCAGAACCAAAGAGCAACCCCAGAATGCCCAGGCCAAGGGGCTACAGCACTGATTCTGCCTGGCCCACTCAATTCCCAGAGGTGCTGCTCAGCTCCAGGGTTCCTCCTGGTGCTGGATGGACAGCACCAGAGAGGAGGATGGGAATCACACATTGCCAGCAGACATCCAGACCCACCGTAAACCTAGAAAGGAAATGTGGGCAAGACAGGGGTGGTCCAGCCCCTACAGGCTGCTCTACCATGAAGCCTGTCTCCTGACTGCCCAGGGCAGTTAACCTCTGCTCCCCAAGTCCTGCCCTCCCTGGCAGCCCCAGGTACCTGATCACTCTGGCAGCCCAGGCGCCCCCAGGGCCCCTTCGGGCAGCGTCATAGTTCCCCCGAGCATGAAAGTACTTGTCGGAATTTTTGAAATTGGCTTCTTTCATGTCAGAGTAGGCTCTCCACATGTCCTTACTCCCTGAAAAGAGAATGATGAAGATGATCACGTCTTTGCAAAAACAGAGAACGAAGAACTTTCACTGAGTCCAGAGATGTCAGCCTTTGACAGAGTTCTTGGAAATTATGTTGGCTTGAAATGAATATTCCTTTGCTCTTCCCTTCTCTAGACTAACTCAGTGAAACTCATACTGGATGCAAATTGTATTCCATTTGCTCCCATTCTAGGTTAGGTTGCTCTTGTGTCTCGAGCCATGTGTGATAGCTGTAAAGAAGAGATGCAGTGATTGTTAAAGGACATTTCCTAGTTCGATGAATATCTACATACAAAGACCCAGGAGCACCTTTGCCCAGTGAGGATGTGAGCTCTGCCAGGTGACTCCAGGTTCCAGCCAGATGCAGCCTCCCTCCCTTTGTGTCACCCTTACCTTGAGCAGCTTGCTTGATGAATGATCCCCATCCTTGGCTGTTGACGCCCAGGATCAGGAAGCAGAAAATAAAGCCAATGGAAAGCTTCATCCTGCTGTGGAACAAGAAAACACAACCAGGAATGACATGACATATGCTTTTGTTTTTTTGTCATGGTGACTCATCCTTGGCACCCCATGAATAAAACACACTCAATTTTATAGACACACATGAGCGTATAATAAGTGGTAGCCTTTCAGGGAGTCTAGTTCTTCAATTCTGTTTGTTTCATTGGAATCCCAGTATCTGAGAGTCTGCAGTGAACCTGTGATGAACCTGCACATCCCTTCCTTTTTCAGTTCTCCCGTCAGCCCGAGACCCATCTTTACATAAAGTCTCCAGCAAGAGTTATTTGGGGACCTTGTGGCCAATCCATGTGTTCAGCTGAATGCTCAGTGTATATTTATACAATGTCCACTCAATCCATTACTGATTTGACATGATGGAAGCACAGAACAAAATCCCTAAACTGAAAATAGCTCACATCAGGTGAATTCTAGTATCAGAATAGCAAATTAAGGGAGGATGCAGAAACAGCAGAGATGCAGCCCAAGGTGCTGAAGGGGAAGCACATTTGCACAGCAAAGTTGGTGGAGAGTTCCAGCAGCTTACCTGCAGCTGCCAATCCCCGTTGAAGCCTCTGGTGGAGTTGAGCTGTGTGAGCTGCCGCTGGAGAGACGGGGCTGTGCTATATATACTGGCACTCTGCTGATGAAACAAACCTCTCCCTCCTCTTGCGCAATCTCTCTTGGGCAGAGAACAGCATTCACAAAACATTACGATTTCTCTTAAGACAGATTTGATTTTCTCAGGTTGCGCAATGTGGCCAATTTCAGGACTGTAATAGAGTGTTCTACCTAGTTCCAGAAAGCTTTCTGGAGGGGAAATCTCTCCCCTCTGTCCTTGTATTGACAAGTTATTGCAAAGCAAATCAACAGCAAAAAAAGAGATTTGGAAAAAAATAATAATAAAAGAAAATGAAGAAATGAGTGTGTAGCAGTTTTGCTGCAAATACAGTGTTTTGTCAAACTTTGTGTTAAATCTTTGCCAAACAAATTGTTAAGAATGGTGTATTGCTATAGTTCAAATGATCTGTGGTTATTTTTAAGTGTACTCTGTAGTAATGAAACTGGCATCTTTTCCTATGATTCTTGCTTTTATTTGCTGAGCTCTTCATTCAGTAGAGCATTGAACCATTGACAAATATAAATTAAAAAGTATATTGTCTCTCCACCATGGGGGGGAGGGAAATCCCAGAGCCTATGAAACTGTGTCACATAATGCAATGTAATTAATAAAAAAAGTATGTTATCTCAAAAGTAAAATAAGTAACGTTTTTTGGAAACAAAGGTATTTTCTTATTTAAAGAATGTGAAAATACAGGACAGAAGGGGTATCTGAGCCACATCCATTGCAAGGGGTAGCTCAGAATGAAACTGAGACCTTCGGGCATAGTATAGGAAAGGAAAGCAGATTGACAACCCAGGTACATAAATGTGTGGCGCTTGTGTGGGTGCACTCAGTACTAGAAATAGGAGTCCTCCAGACTCAAGTGTATTCATGGGCAGTTGCTACAGGAGATCACAGGGCAGGTTATGTTGGGGGACAATGTAATCAAGGAATTCTGAGCTGTGGTATCAGAATTTGCTCTAGGGCATGGCATTGTGGCAGAGTGGCAGATTTGCTGCCTGCAACACTGGCATCCCATATGGGCACCTGTTCTTATCCTGGCTGTTCCATTTTGGATCCATTTCCCTGTTAATGACCTGAAAAAGTAGTCAGAAATGGCCCATGTTCTTGGGCCCCTGCTACCCTTCTGAGTCCTGGATGAAGCCCTTGGCTCCTGACTTCAACCTGACTCAGTGCTGGATTTTGCAGCCACTTGTGGGAGTGAACTAACAGATGGAAGACCTGTAACTCTCCCTCTCTTTGTAACTCTGCCTTTCAAATAGCTAAATAATAATTCTGTAAAATGAAATGCTCCAGGGCCCGGCATGATAGCATAGTGATTAAAGTCCTCGCTTTACATGCACTGAGATCCCATATGAGCGCTGGTTCTAGTCCTGGCAGCTCCACTTCCCATCCAGCTCCCTGCTTGTGGCCTGGGAAAGCAGTCGAGGACGACCCAAAGCTTTGGGATCCTGCACCCGCATGGGAGACCCAGAAGAGGCTCCTGGCTTCGGATTGGCTCAGCTGCAGCCGTTGCGGCCACTTGGGAAGTGAATCATCAGATGGAAGATCTTAGTCTCTGTCTCTCCTCCTCTCTCTGTATATCTGACTTTGCAATAAAAATAAATAAATCTTTTTTTAAAAAACGAAATACTCCAAAGAAATACAGTGATGGAGGCCAGTGCAGTCGTGTAGGAAGTTAATCTTCTGCATGCATTACTGCATCTCATATATGCACCTTTCAATTCTTGGCTGTTTCACTTCCAATCCTGCTCTCTGCTTATGGGCCTGGAAAAGCTGTAAAGCATGGTTCAAGTCCTGGGGCCCCTGCACCCACATGGGAGAACGGGATCAGCTCTGCTCTGGCCACTGTGGCCATTTGGGGAATGAACCAGTGGATGGAAGATCTCTCTTTCTCTCTCTCTCTCTCTTTGTAAAATATGCCTTTTAAATGAAAGTAAATATTTTTTAAAAAGAAGTACAGAAATGGTATACATCAAGATGAGCAGGAGGCCTAAAGGCTGCTGACTACCAGAATACTTGATTCAGGAAGAAAGCAGAGTGAGCAAAGACACAAGGTTGCTGAAAGACTGTGATGTTGGAGAACAGCTGTTTCCCCGGAATGTCTAGATTGTGCTTTATCACGTGAGTTAAGACTACCCTGGGGAGAAGCTGCATGTGAAAAATGCATCCAGTGCTGTTAGGAGGCTAGAGACCCTCACCTGCTCCCTCCCTGCACCTTCATCAAAAAGAAAAGGTCAAGAAAAAAGGGAAAAAACTCTCCGTCCTGCCAGGATACTGGGACACAGCAACTTAGGCTACTCCTTGGTAAGTGCGTATTCTAAATCAGAGCACCATCAATACATCCTTTTAAGTCCCAGCTACTCTGCTTCAGATCCAGATTCCTGCTAAAACACCTAGAAAAGATGATGACCCCTTTCACCCCTGTGAAAGACCCAGATGAACTTCCAAGTTCCTGGCTCTGGCTTGGTCTTGTCTTGACTGTTGTAGGCATTTGGGAACTGAACCTATGGATTGAAGAATCCTCTGTCTCTCTCTCTCTCTCTCTCTCTCTCTCTCTCTCTCTCTCTCTCTCATTCTGTGTCTTTGTGTGTCTGTCTGCTTTTTAAGAAAGTAAAGAAATAAGGCTGCACTATAACGTGGCAGGGAAGATGAAGGATTACACAGGGTCTCAGAGCTAGTCTTTCTCAGAATTGGAAGCTGGAAGCCTGAGCAGTAGGGCAAATAAAAGCCAAGCCAGGAAACAAAAGTTCCTCCCCGCCCCCCACCCCCTGCCACCGCCGCGCTATTAGATAGAGAAGTGA
The DNA here is from genome assembly GCF_030435755.1 of Ochotona princeps. NCBI lineage: Eukaryota > Metazoa > Chordata > Mammalia > Lagomorpha > Ochotonidae > Ochotona > Ochotona princeps. Next base: position 39,337,413 of record NC_080835.1, on the reverse strand, counting down.
TGACTCAGGAAGTAGCCAACAAGGCAAGGGTCGGCACATGTGTGGGAATCATTGTTTTAGATTGGAGCCTATCAAAATTAGGAATGATGCCTCTCTCTGGGTAGGAGCCTTTTATAGTTTTTTTGTTTTGTTTTGCTTTGGCACAGTGAGATGAAAGGCAAATGGCAGATGTCTCTCAAAGAACATCCGTACCCCTTTGGTTCTTTTTGTTTTTATTTTTATTTTGTTAGAGGTGTATTTGTTTGATAGGCAGAGTTACAGAGAGAGAAGGGAAAAAAAATTTGCTGCTTCACTCCCAGGATGACCACAACAACTGAAGCTGGAAGTAAGGAACTTCTTTTGTGTCTCCCAAGTGGGTGGCAAGGGGCCGAGCACTTGGGCTATCCTCCATTTTTCCCCCAGGCCACTAGCAGGAATCTGAATCAGAAGTGGAGCTGGGCCACAAACTGGCACCCATGTGGGATGGCAGTTCAGCAAGCAGCAGCTTTACCTGCTACACCTGCCACAACACCAGCCCCATCACTTTGATTCTTGTCCAAGATAATACAATGCCAAAACACCATCAGATATTCTTGACACATAACTCGTTTTCCTTGGAGATGGTGGAATTCCCTACAATCCCAGGTGTAGACAGCAGAGCAGGGTGCAGAGAGGGGAGCTGGCAGCCCCCCACAGCCACTGGTCACAGGCACGTTCCTTGCAGAGGAAACCCTGTTATGTCCAGCCCCTTTCTTGCCGTTTTCTTAGGGGGAAATGACATGCTAGTAATGACATCTTGTCATAATTATTCTACTCCTTGAGAGTCCTCAACTGACTCTCTGACTGCAGTCAAGTCGTTCTCTGATGGAGCCAGCAGCAAAGGAGTAAGTCCAGTTTCCAAATGTCAGGAGGACTCCGCACGGGCTCCAAGCGACCCTGAAGGCTCTGCTGCTTGGTTCTTAGTGAATTCAGCTGCTGGAAAGGAACAGGCAGTTCCTCACAGGTAGCTGCACTCAGCCACTTTCATTGTTTCTTCTAAAATTATTGTTCTTCAGGCTTCGAGGGACTTTCCCAAGAGTCTCCTGTAGGCTACTGTGTGTCCTGCTTTGGGTAACATAGGCCCTGTTCATGTCTATTGTCTCAGCTTAATTATCCATAATGGTACCTCCCTTCACTCTGAAAAATGACCTGGTTTGGACAGCAAATTAGATAATAACCCAACTGGAATCACTGTATGTGACCAGCTATTCAAGAGACAAAAAAAGTTTTGTTTGTTTTTTTTTTCTCTTACAATTAAGCAGAATATTAGAACACCAAGGCTTCATTCTATCATGATTTAGAAAAACAAAAATGAAAAAAAAAGTCCACATGTACTTCCTTGACATGACTAAGACTGACATCTTAGACATTACCCATGCCCAGACTTAAAGGTCAGAAAGGAAGAAGGCTGTGTACTTCCCTAAGAGGAAGAAAATTCGGAAACTCACCTTGCAGGGTCATTGTGAGGACTCAAGAATTAATGCCAGCAGTGCACACATATGGCAGTCAACGCATTTCTTTTTTCAACTTTTAATTTTATTTTTAATATTGTTTACATAGTTGAAAGGGATGCATGCCCATGTGGGCCTCCGGATAGGGTGGGGAGGATCAAGGTACAGAGGAAGATGGGTAAGACAAATGCCCAGAATACCGGCTGGCTTCTGGCTGCTTTTCTTCCAGCAGGAACACTTGCCTAGGAACAAGGCAACCTAGGCAGTTGCCTCCAGCTGGGGATCAATGAGTCTCAGTTCTTTCACATAACCAAAAAAGCATGTAGTTTGTATTTTCCAGAATATATAAAGGTTAATTAAAATATCATGATCAAGATAGAACAGTATTAACACAGTAATAAGTAACGCGACCAATGAGAATTATCATTTTAAGGTTCCAAGTTTCATTTTACTGAATGTAGCAGCCATCGCTTTCAAAATCCTTTGTTAGAAATAACTGTTGTGAAGATGTGTTGTTGGTACAGAGCCATCCTGGTTCCTTCCAGTCACCAAAGAAGAAGCAGTTGTCCTTCTGGCCTTCCTGGGACTTCCTTCACCAGCAGTGGGGAGACTTGAAATGCCAGGGAAGTTAGGTCTAAGTCTGGGAATTCCAGGCTGTAACGCTGAGAAGCTAAGAAATCAGTGTGAGAAGCTCAGAGCTTTCCACAAGCAAGGGAGAAGTTTGGCCCAGCAGTTAAGAGTCCCTCTTCCTACAACTAAGCTCCTGGGTTCGAATTCCAGCTCAGGCTTCAGATTCCAACTTCCTGCTCATGCAGCCCCTGGAAGGCAGTGACAGCTTAAGTGGTTGGGTCCCTACTACCCACGTGACAGCCATGGCTTCCTTGCTCCAACGGTTGTGTGTGATTGAGGAGGAACCAGCACATGGCAACTCTATCTAACCCGGTCTGTGTGTCTCTCTGCCTCAGAAAAAAAAAAAAAATTTTTTTACCTTTTTATGTAATGTTTTAAAAAAAATCACAGGGAAAAGAGCAAATGGATTATTAAGAAATACAATATTGAGTATATAATCCTTTGCATCTCGAGTGCCCGTTTTGGAAGTAGTAGGTGGTGGTTCAAGCACTTGGAAGCCTGCCACTCAGCTGGGAGATGCAGAAAGTTCCAGGCTCCTGGCTTTGACTTGGCCCTGCCCTGACTGTGGTGGGCATTTGGAAATGAACCAGTGGACAGAAGATCCTTCTTTGTCAGTCTCTAAGTCTTTCAAATAAATAAAGTTTTTAAATAACTAGTAATAAAATAATTATTATAGCCAACATTATAAAAATACATTTGTTGAGGAATCAGTGTCATGGTTTAGTAAGTTAAGCCTTCACATGCAGTCCCAGCATCCCAAATGGGCACCATTTGGAGTCCCAGCTGATTCACTTCTAGTCAAGCTCCCTGCTTATAGCCTGGAAAAGCAGTGGAGGATGCCCCAAAGCCTTGGGGCTCTGTACCCATGTAGGAGGCCTGGAAGAAGCTCCTGGCTCCTGCCTTTGGATGAGATTGGCTGAACTCTGACTATTGTGGACATTTGGGGAGTAAACCAGTGGATGGAAGATCTTTCTGTCTCTCCTCTCTGTGGGTCTGTCTTTTCAATAAAAATAAGTAAATCTTTAAAAAAAAATAAACCATCTAGGAATAGGACTGGCATCTGTATTTGAGTTGCCAGTACTGTAGGCAGAAGCTTAGCATGCTACACCATGGTGCTGGCCCCCTAGTACAGTTTTTCAAAGTATTTATCTATTTGCTTATTCATTTGAAAGTCAAAGTTACGGGGTCGGGGGGGGGGTGTTGGGCCAAGCCAAAGCCAGGAGCATAGAATTCTACCAGGTGTATCATATGGGCTGCAGGAGCCCAAGAACCTGGGCCATTTTTCACTGCTTTCCTAGGCTCATTAGCATGGAACTGGATCAGAAACAATACAATGCCAAACAACTTTCAGATATTCTTGACACATAACTCCTTTTCCTTGGAGATGGTAGAATTCCCTACAATCCCAGGAGTTGACAGCAGAGCAGGATGCAGAGGAAGGGAGCTGTCAGCCCCCCACAGCCACTGGTCACAGGCACACTTGGGGAACAATACCGCTCAGAGGAAGCCCTGTTATGTCCAGCCCCTTTCTTGCCATTTTCTTAGGGGAAAATGACATGCTAGTAATGACATCTTGTCACAACTACTTTACACCTTGTGAAATATGCAATACTGGAAATCTGCTACTGACTCACTGCAATCAAGGCATTGTCAAGGGGAAGTGGGTACGCTGAATTGTCCCGTCAGGGCAAAGAGCTGTTCTGATGTGAGACTAAGACACAAAGACTACTGGAAACCTCTTAGCCTTTTTGTTCACTCAACTCCCTGCCTCGTCCATATCAAATGCATTGGATTTTATATTAAATAAATCAAATTCCAAAGAAGTATAACATCTAACCATACATTAATTACTATTTTTTCTTCTTTTTTTAATTATTTATTATTTTTAATTCATTAATTACATTGTATTATGTGACACAGTTACATAGATACTTGGGTTCTCCCCACCCCTCCCCAAACCCTCCCACCTTGTTGCATAACCACAGCTCAAGTTCAGTTGAGATTCCCCCATTGCAAGCGTATACCAAACATAGAGTCCAGCATCTTATTGTCCAGTCAAGTTCAACGGCTTCTTAGGTATACCCTTTCTGGTCTGAAGACAGAGCCAGCAGAGTATCATCCCAGTCAATTAAAACTCCAACATACCATCAGCAAAAATTTACATCATTATGGAATTAATTGACATAGTAATGAGTAACCAATATGTTGAAAGTAAATGCGAGTTCCTGGCAGGGAAGATACTATTTATGTTTTATTCTCTGATTTTGCTCATCAATTTTTAGAATAGAGAGGACATGGTCACGTCTGTGTCAAACCAGGAGATCCCCTGTCACATCAGATGCCAACACATCTCACTCTCTGCCAAATAAAGCCCAGGTCAAAACAAAACAAACTTAATGACTTTGGGGTTTCAACACCTGCATGAATTCAGAAGCCAAATTTGTTTCAAGCACTAGTACCTATTACATACATTTGCTCATGTGTAGAGTATATAATTTTAACAAATTTATATGTAGTTATTTCATTCATTTGAAAGGTAGACATCCACTGATTCACTCTCCAATTGGCTGTAGCAACGCGAGTGAGACAGGCTGAAGGCAGGAGCCAGAACGCAATCTGGGTCTTCTACCTGGGACCCAACTACTTGAGCCATCAACTGCTACCTCTTAGGGTCCGGGTTGCACGAGCTGGGACTGTAAGTTGAATCTGTGTACCCTGATACAGGATGTAGACATCCCGGAAACTAGCATCTTAAATACTGAGCCAAGCACTTGTCTCCAGAGTATGCAATTAACAGATCAGCTATTTTTGTAAGTATTGTGTGAGCTGTACTTTTTATTTTTACCTTAAACTAAAAGCTGGGTCTGGCACTGTGGTCAGTAGACTAATCTGCCACCATGTGGCACTGGCATCCCATATTGATACAGGTTCTCATCCCTACTGCTCCACTTCCAACCCAGCTCCCTGCATATGTCCTGGGAAAGCAGCAAAGGATGGCTCAAGTCCTTGGGACCCTGCACCCATGTGGGGGATGTGGAGGAGACTCCTGACTCCTGGCTTTGGATCAGCTCAGTTCCTACCATTGGGCCCATTTGGGGAGTGAACCTAACCTATCTCTCCTCTCTATATAAAAATCTGTGTTTCAAATAAAAATAAATAATTTTTAAAAGGGATTATGAACTTTGCTTTGCTTCCTTTTCTTCTTCCAGTAGATTCTTTGAAACTCACTTAGATTCCAGTACATAGCTAACAGTTCCACCCTTAGGAAATAGGTTACCCAATAGTACTCTGGAATTGCCTCACACTAACTTAGGAAATCCATTACTAGGTTATCACGGATCTTGCAAGTCGTGTCAGGGTATTCACACCATAGAAATTGGCAGATCCAATAATCGGAGCTTCTTAGATCCAGTTGTTAAGCACTAATGTGCACAAGCTTCAGAACACTCCCCTTTTAGTTAGAAATTCTATAAATTCCTTCCTTTTCCCTTTTAGGCATAGCTATGTCAATCCTTAAAGAATGTGACAAAAAACTTCCCAGCACTTGGAGTTTTAAAGATGCAACTAAGTTTTATTTATAATTCATAAACTGAAAGCAGCAGTCAGCTTGGAAAATAGATAGGGGCTCCACCATATTTGGGAGAATGATTGGCTTCTGTAAGATAGGTTTAGCAGGAACAGGAAACAGAATAGGGTGAAAAGTGCATCAACTGTCAACATTGCCAGGCTGCCCTCTCTGGATGGGTTTGAACAGAGGGGAGTTCCTCATCAGCTTGGTTTCACCAGGCCTATCTTGGATAGTTGCTGTGAATTTCTTGGGATTTCAGTTAGTTTATTTTTTTTTTTTTGAAAACTAGCCTGTTTTTAAGTTCCATTTGATTACATATTACCAAGCATAACTTCATTCTGGTCTGATCTGGTCTGTTGGGCAAAGTACAGGAGCTCAGTGTAAGACCATGCCTTTTTAAGTTCTTTTCTGAATTTTTCTTTGCTTCTTTTTTTTTTGGATGGTATGACTATTTATTATTACCAAGTATTTCTTCCCATAATTTTTTATTTTATTTTTAATGTAGTTTACATAGTTGAGAGGGATGCATGCCCTTGTGGGCCTCTGATTAGGATGGGGAGGGTTGAGGTATGGAGGAAGATATGACAAATTTTTTTAATTATTTTTATTTTTTTTCTCTCCTGTGTCCAAAGGGATAGAAGTAGAGGGGGGCCAACCTTGCTATCAAACCACGTCCGCATTTAAGAATGGAGGGCAATCATTGGATGAAACTTAGAGACCCTAATGTGGGGAAGAATGTTTCAAGCGTGGTACTTGAGTGATTTCTGAGACATTGTCAGCTTTGTTACGCCAGGGTTGAGAAAATCTTTCCCAGGTTTATTGGTTGACAAAGTCCACCTTAGTGCATCCATAGACCAAGACACTTGCTGCCAAAGCTTGGCGTAGAGTGGTCCAACCTGTTCTGCTTTCCACCCTCTGACAAGGCATTCAGTGTTCTTGGCTGGCCTAGATGAGTTGGCTGTCGTGTCCCCCATGTGCATCTAAGCATGCTGTCCATTGCACAGGCATCAGCAACTGAGGATGCACAGTCCTGGCATGTGCACTCCAAGGTTAGACGACATATATTGTGACTTTCCCTGTGGCTGGGGTTTAAGTCCAGAGATCCATCTGGGAAATCACTCAAGAAACCTCATATGGAGTGATCTAAACTTGATTCTTCTGTGCACCAGACAGTGTGGGTCAGGTTCATTCCAGCATCTGTACCAGCCAGTACACATAGCTGTGGACGCAGTTGCCCAGCCAGTTCTGCCCCAGCCTAGCCCACCACAGGCTTGGTCTTCTTGCACACTAGTGGGTGCTGCAACCTACTTGGGGTGAACCCCAATCACCTCCACCAGGCCCACCCTCAGCCCCAGTGTTTATGTAGCTTAGTCTAGTCCATCCTGCATCCCATCTGGCTCTTGTGTACATTCATGTGTATTGCAGCTTAGCTCAGTCCAGCCTGTCCCCAGCACTAAATTTTTCCTGATCTGCCACCAACCTCAGCTCCTACACACACCAGCAGGAGGTGCAACCTAGCAGGAGAGTTTCCCATACCAGACCCACTCCCAGCCCTGTATCTCGCAAGTGCTGGTGGGTGTCATGGCCCTTCTTGACACGGTCTGCTTTCAGTTCTGGTCTTTTCATGTGCCCGCAGCCTGGCCCAGCCCAGCCTTCCCCTAGGTCTTGCCCTTGCAAGTGTCAGGTGATAGTTATGCAGTCCAGCCTGACTTGGCCCAGGCTCTTCCCCAGTAACTCCCCCAATTCTTGCACAAACTGTGCATGCTGCAATCCCACAGAGACAAGCCCACAATTTCCCTACAGACTCTGACCCCAGATCCTATTCTGTGATGTTCCAGTGGGTGTTGTGACCCAGCCTGATGTGGCCCATTCTTTGCCTTGACACTCACAGTCAGATGCTGGGGCCTAGTCTAGCCCAACATGGTTCCCAGCCCCAGCTTTTGTGTGTACTGGCTGCTGTCTCGTGATGCCACTTAGCCCATCCCAGGTCTTCCACATGGATGGATGTCTTGCCCTGTCCCAGTCTTGCCTTCTGGTTTCCCCACTTTAAACCACCCCATCTCAGCTCCTTCATCTACCTGCGAGTGTAGTGGCCTGGTCCATGAAAGTCCCCAGAAGTCACTCCTCCCCAGGCAAGCATGCCTTCAGCGGCCCACATGCCAACATGTCCCATACTCCTTCCCTGGACAAACTGGAGCGCCACCACCTATCCCAGCCAAAGTCCCCCACCATTCCTGCACATCTCTAAAACAGGAAAAAAAAAAATAGAGTAGGCAACTATGCTGGCACACCAGTATGGTTAACACAGATTTGGCATTAACCAGGCCAGAATGTCTGCCAGCTATTAGCTGTGTTTCTCCTAGCAGTGTAACACTTGCCTAGCTATAAGGCAACCTAGGCAGTTGCCTACAGCAGGGGAAGTTTTTTTTAACAGATGAATGAGTAAGTACTACAAGGACAGAGGTTCAACACCAGAAAGTCTGGATTGTCCACTCTCCAGCTTTCAATTCAAGGGTCTACTGAACACATAGATCATTTTCAAACAATTGGGAAAAGTATTAGATAAGCTGTGAATTGTATGGATATATCTTCTTCCCAATAAAACAAAGAATTATGTATAGAGAAGGTACTACATTGTTAGTTAAAATTTGTATTTTTAATTGACAAATATTTATATCATCAAGGCTGTTTTTAATCAATATAATTAACATGTTAATCAACTCATATATGTATCTTCTTTTGAGAAAACATAATTTCTTACCATCTTTGAAATGTGCAATGGAGCTTGGAAATTTCATTGTTTGTGAAAGTGTGGATCAAGGGAGGACATGATGCCAGGCAAAATAATTGAGGTCCAGACAGACAAACGCTGAATGACCTCACTTTTGTGTGGATCTAAAAAGCAGTCTAATTCATGAAAACAGAGAGAAGAGTACTGGTAACCAGATGGCAACCAGAGGCTGCTGGGCGGAGGCAAGGATGTGGAGATGTTGAGCTGAGGGTTCAAAGCTCCAGTAAGACAGAAAGAATAATTTATTGTATTTGTTGAATGTGAATAATTTTCTGCACACCATTGTGAACATTCATAAGAATATATTAAATAGTTGAAAGAAAATACTTTTTACGCAGCTGCTCAGAGCTATGGAGAAGCAGGACCTTTGCCCGCATTTATCCTATAGTGAGCAGCAGTTTGCTAACCCTCAGCCAAGACAACCTGTAGGGGCAGGGGAGGATTCTGCTGTTTGGAGCTCCTCATCATCACCACCTCCAACCCTCCACCCTCCACCCTCACCCCTACCCTGGTGCTACAGTGTGGGAAAACACTTTTCCTTGAATTGCACCTGTACAGGAAGATGATCAACTCCCTTAGAATCACATAGAATTCTATGCTATCATTTGGAAGCGATCATTTAAGAGCGCTAACCACAATTAAAATTAGAGAATGGGAAAAGACAATGTCTGAAATCTGGCAAGTGATCTGTACTGTAAATATAACCAGGAAAGAAAAGACAAGCTATCGTGTTACATGTTTCAGGACTTCCCTATCAAAAGAAGGATATCACTGGGTTTGCACACCCTTATTTGCACTCATAAGTGTGACACTATTCCAGGGGATGGCACCGTCCACACCCACCAGCAGTGCTTGAGGATCTCTGCAGTTCCCCTCCTCCACGACAGGATCCAGCTGACAACTTCTTCTAGTCAAATGAATTCCATCAAAATCATAATTCTGTCTCAAAGACTCAGATGAATGTCTGACTATTAAGTATCGTAGGATTACTTTTGCAGGGCATAGCAGAACTCTTGGAAGTCACCTTTGTTTGTGTTGTCATTCCTGCTGTCTTACAATACTCCTTTATTGGAAATAAATTTTGCCACTGCAATTATTACCACCCTAGGTGTTAGTCTTGCAGTTGCATGAGAAGAAGAAATATTTTTTAAACTATTTTTATTTTCATTGGAAAGTCTGATTAACAGACAGAAAGATCTTCCAGCTGCTAGTTCATTCCCCCAAGTGGCCACAAAGGCCAGAGCGGAGCTGATCTGAACCCAGGAGCCAGGAGCTTTTTCCAGGCCTCCCACATGGGTGCAGGATCCCAAGGCTTTGGGCCATCTTCTACTACTTTCCCAGAATACAAACAGGGATCTGGAAGGGAAGTGCAGCAGCCAGGATATGAACTGGCAGGACTTTAGCCACTAGGTTACTGTGCCAGGCCTGACAGAACATTTTCTAGTCTTGAAGAAACACTATTCATCAGCAATTGGTAGGATTGCTAGTTTTCAAGGCCAAGTGCTGGAATTCCATTGGCTACCCTGTAAGCTTTGCAGGCCAGAGAGAACATATAATTAAGGTACAAAGAGGTTTATTAATAGATCATATGGATCTGTTAATGAATAAAATATGAATTATATCATATTTTATTGTGATACTTATTCATCTGTATGCAATATTTTTGTGTAATTATGTGTTTGCACATTGACTTATAGAAGGTACACGTGTGTGAGTCTACAGTGTGAGTCATGTATAGAAATCATACTATGAATACAACATTTGTTGTGTTTCATTATCTCACCATTGGAATCCCAGTCAGGACAGGAATTGGGTTGGTGTAGCTTTCACTCTGGATATTCAGCGCCTAGAAAAAATGACCAGAACATAATCTGCCTTAATGAATCTTAGCTGAGTTAAAGTTTGTGATGGAAACTTGGAAAATACACAACAAATACAGAGACAAACATGGAAAAGCAATTCTAATTTTATCATCCAATATTGGGTGAAGGGGTAGAAAGAAGCATTGTAAGTCCATCATGTTTGGCGTTCCATCTATTTTCTTTCTTTCTTTTAATTTATTCATTAGTTACATTGTATTATGTGACACAGTTTCATAGGTACTGGGATTCTCCCCACCCCTCCCCAAACCGGTTCCATATATTTTCTAAACATGTACATACACAAACACACAAGCAAACACAGGATTCTATACTAACCATCATTTAAAATCCTACATTTGCATTTAACAACCCGTCATGAGTCTGTTTCCATTCGATTCTCGTAGTGATCACCAAGTCTAAGACAAAGGCGAAATTCAAATCTGGACAGTTACAGTTCAGTTTTTGGATTCTCAGCCGTGTAATGCAGAGCTGTCACCTGAACTTGGGTAACAACATAGAACATAAACCAGTAAGAATGCAGTACAATGTAATTCTTTAGGTAAATGTGATTACTAAAAGGAAAAGAAAATGTGCAAGAATGAAGAGTAGTACACATTGAAGGAGGGTTTCCAATGTTGTCATCTAATTCAGAAAGCAATTGTGACGTGCCTGGGCCCTGCCTAGCACTGCACATGCAATCATGAACAAGGTGCAAGACTTCCTTAAGTAAGTCAGACATCCCTGTAGGTGTGAGTGCTGTCCTGGCCACTTAAAGCCAAGTGTTAGAGATTCCAGAAGGAGAGAAGAGTCCCCAGTGCTGAAACTTGTGGTCTTGTAGAGCACATCACAGACTCCAGAGTCTGGCAAACCAGTCTGCCACTGTGGCTGAGCACCTGCTATAACACTTGTGATCTAGGGTAAGGTCCTGGACATGCACCTCGAAATCTCAGAACATTCAGGTGAGAACTTCAAACACTTTCTCTGCAAATTAAATCAAAGGAAGCACCTAAGTATGGAGCGCGATTTGACATCTCCTGTGTCTTTCGTGATAGCTATTGCGGTCGCTGTTCACTGGTTTCCCACATCCCCCGCAGAGCTTGAATTGCCACTAGTGTATGCTTCTGTTGAGGCTTTTATTAAATTGGGCAAGTGTCTATACACATAGCTCCCTTCTCCTGTAGAGCAGGAAGTAGAATTCTGTCCAAACCATAAGACAGCAAGGAGAAGGTAAGGGTAGCTAACATGAGAGGCATTCCTTATGTAAAATTAGCAGAGATGAGTTGCAAATTGAGTCAGGGATAGCTACTCATGTTGAAGTAGAGATAAGCTCGAGTTCAAGGTGACAGACTCTAACAGGATGCCTAGGATTAGGATTCCCAGAGCAATGTACTATTGGAAAGAGGTTGCTGGGGACATGGTTAGGGCACAAAAATAGACAGGATGCTACCGACTGGACAGTGTAGATGTTACTAGAACAACATTTGGCACACACTGAGACTGAACCCATATAACAAAGACAGGACCCAGTCTCTCATCTGCCTCCCCTATTCCTTATTCTCTGTCCTTTATGAAAAGGAATTCATTGAATTGAGGGAGTCATGCAGCTAGCACTACAAGGTTCTAGTCACTGGACTCCACAAGTCATTTTCTTTTCCAGCAGGCAAAACTTTGTTGGCCAGTGTTATCCAAAGGGACTTGCTTAGGGGAATTCCAGGTCCAAGCAGGGAAATTCCAGGTCTGAGGCAGAAAGCAACCCCCACACCAACTGGAGCCCACTAGGCCTTTTTAAGTCTCGTTATAAGCATGACTAATCAAAGGAAATTCACAGTTACCCCTTACCAACCAGAAAGTTGGACATGAGTTGCCCACATGCCTCTTAGCCCCAATTTCAATCTCTAAGAACCTTTACTCCTAACTCTTCAGGGAGTCTGAATTCAGCATTAGCTGCCTGGCTCCTTGCTCTGTGCTTTGCAATAAACACCGCCCTGATGTGCTGAGCTATGCATGTTTCAGATGAGCTGACCACGGACTGGGTACTCCTTAGCAACAGCTCCAACCAGTTTTGGGGGGTTGCTTGGTAACAAGAGTGGGGGATGGCACCCTTCCAATACCCCAGAGCCCAGAATCTAGACAGGAGACCAGAGCTAGCTGGAGTGGTCGCACATGGGGAGACGGGGAGGCGGACTCCTGAGTGAGTTGACTTCCTTTACAGGTTAACCAGAGGGTCTTTTAAAGGCAAGACCTGGAGCTGGGAAAGGTGGCTCCTGAAGGGTGGAACACAGGCTTTCTTGATACAAAGTCTGGCAGAAACCTTTTGTGATGGGAAATCTGGGGCAGACTGGTGGTCAGTTATAAACTCTTTTCCGGGAGCTCTAATCTGATCATCTCCCTGTAATTTGGCTTTTCTTAGAAGCTGAAGAGGAAGATGTCTTTGGTCAATTTGTTTCCACAATTGGAAACGTGCGGCTGTCCTAAGGGTAGACTGTGAAAGGGGAAGGAAAGTTAGAGAGGCTAGGCAGAGCCTGCACTCAGAGCCCTGGCCGCAGCAACCCAATAGCCAGAGGGACCTAGTCGTGACCAGGAGAAGTAGCGAGGGGTTGGAGAGAGATACCTGAGCTATGCTGTGGAGGAGGTGGGCGGGAGGCTGCCCTGGGACTTGCACCTGAGCCTTGCTTCCAGCCATTCAACAGTGTAGCACAGTGTATAATGCTGAGGACTTGGAAGGGTTCTGGAGGACCCTATGTGGGGTCTGGGGGAATTGGGTGACCACAGTCACAAACTTGATCTCTAGGGCCCTGTTTGCCTGTCATATGGCACCAGATGGCATTTCTTGTCTCAACATCCCAATCAAAACATTCGATCTGACCAACATGCATCAGGCACCCCTGTGTGCCCAGTATCAGCTCCAGGGACACAGAGCTCAGCTGAGGGGAGGGCTGGTGTGCCTCATAGCCTGGGTCCCTTGTTACTGGAGATGGCAGGAATACATGTCCTCGTCTTGCTGTAAGGTAAGAATTTCAGACCCAAGACGGAGAGTAGGGGTAAGGCAAAGCAGTAGAATTTAGTGAGATCACCCAGATGTGGGATAGGCAGGTGATTAGTTTAGGTCTGCAGAGCTGGAAGTCACTCAAGCCTCCATATGTAACTCTATTATATTTGTTAATCAAAATGACCCCTTTCTGGCTAGTACTGTGGTGAAGTGGATTAAGCAGCCACTTGCCGTGCTGGCTTCCCACATGGGCACTGGATCAAATCCTGACTGCTCCACTTCCAATCCAGCTCCCTACTAATACTCCTGGGAAATCTCTCTCTCCTGTACCAAATCATGCTTTAGCAGTTCTATACAGGCGTCCTTCCTCTCTTCCTCTACCCACTACGTGTCCTTTCAAGCAATCTTTTGGCTCACTGCCCATTCACAATGGACATTTCTCTGTGTGGCACAAGCCATGTTGGTGTGTATGTGTTCACTTTATCACATTTTGAGTAAATTCTATCCTTTTGTGCACCTGATACATATCTGCACTTAGAATGCTGGTCTCTTGCAAGACAAGAGCTTGGAGTGAAAATAAGTGCACCTTGGGCCCACATCCTATCCGGCAGCTTTTCAGAAGAGTCTGAGAGTGTGTGCCTGGCTTACGTTTAGACCGTGTTTATATGGAATGGGAGCCTCCTCTTCCCATTCCTCCTACCTTCCTCTTCTTCTAGGCAAGGGGCTCCTTGGGTGTGAAATTTCTCCTAAGGTTTTGTTACCCAATGTTTTGAGACTGGGGTGTCTCTAGGGGGCGGGAGACCAGAAACTAGAATCACCTACAAGGTTACTGGGGCAGAGCAGCACTTGAGGCATAAATGCTGGGTTGCTAAAAACAAAACAAAACAAAATGCTGGGTTGGGCCCGGTGCGATAGCATAGTGGTTAAGATCCTTGCCTTGAACGTGCCAGGATCCCATATGGGCGCCGGTTTGTGTCCCAGCAGCTCCACTTCCCATCCAGCTCCCTGCTTGTGGCCTGGGAAGGCAGTTGAGGACGGCCCAAAGCCTTGGGACCCTGCACCCACGTGGGAGACCCAGAAGAGGCTCCTGGCTTCAGATCAGTGCAGCTCTGGCTGTTGCGGTCGCTGGAAGAGTGAATCAATAGACAGAAGATCTTCCTCTCTGTCTCTCCTCTCTGTATATCTGACTTTGCAATAAAAAATAAAATAAATCTTTTAAAAAATATTATGATCATACCATTTCAAAGAAACCACTTTAAGGAAAAGATACTTAGCAAGCCATTACTGATTCAGACCTGTAGTAACTGGATCATGGTCAGGAACCCCATGGTCAGCAGCATGTGCAGTTACATAGTGACAGGTGATTCATTTATTATCCAATATTAATTTTCACTAAATCTAAGCTAATATTACATAAAAATCCAACATGCAAAATTAAACTAAAATAAACTTATAAATGAAAAAGAATTTTAAAAAGTATATATCATAGATTCTTATTAAATCTTATAATCAAGCATACACTAATTATAATCACCTTTACCTAGTACTGATTTGATGCTTAATACTGTTCTTTTGTTAAAAGGTGGTGGGAAAGATGAAAGCGAGTTGACCTTTCTATGAACAGAGGGCTTTCACAAGAAACTCTTTCTATCTTTTTAGACCACTGTCTTTCCTAAAATGTGAGTGCCAATACAAGGCAGAGGTGGACCAACTTGTCCTCTTCTAGGGGCCCACCATATTCCTTTTTCATTTTAGAAAGTAGCCCATAT
Organism: Ochotona princeps; assembly: GCF_030435755.1. Lineage (NCBI taxonomy): Eukaryota > Metazoa > Chordata > Mammalia > Lagomorpha > Ochotonidae > Ochotona > Ochotona princeps. Next base: position 39,322,335 of record NC_080835.1, on the reverse strand, counting down.
ACTTTTCACCTCGGGTACTGGAAGCCAAATGGTTGTATTACCCTAAATATTGCAGCAGCCCAAGGCTGTACAGTAAGGAGCCTGTTTTTGCCTCCATAATTGCCATCTGCTATCAAATATCATCAAGCCATTCTTGTTTTTTCTTTATTTTTGACAATCTTTACATAGTTAATTAGGACACAAAGGTTCAAGGGCTACAGGAAAGTGGGTAAGATTATTTTTTACATTTTTTTTCTGTATCTGGGGTAAAGGGGGAGATAAAGGAAGAAGTCCCAACCAGTCTCCCACCCATTCCAGGTCCCCGATGTGGGGCATGCGCCAAGGGTCTTGCTCAGGTGGTTTTGATAGTTCAACAGTTACGAATGGCTACCACTCTCACCATTCCAAGCACGATGAAGTCACTGCAGAATACACTGATTGGCATAGTCCATCTTAGAGTCTCCGTTTGCCCAGTTTTTCACTGCCAACATATGGCTGGGTAGTTGATTGGTTTGTTCTGTCCTCTGTTGGTTCTGATAGACTGCCATATCCTCCATAACATAACCTGGTTATGCTCTCCGCTGCTCCGTCTGAGCCTCTAAGGAGGCTCGGCTCTGGCACTTGCACTCCATGGCAGACCATGGAACCTGCACTTCTTTTCATGGTTAAGGTTCTGAGTCCGGCAGTTCAGTTGGGGAGATCCCCAAAGAAACTTTGAGGTGATCCCAGACCAGATTCTTGTGTGTACTTGCAAGTACAGGGCCCGACACAGTCCATCACCCCAATCAGCTGGTGGTTGCAATTGCTGGGTTGGTTCTGTTTCCAGCCCTGTCTTCCACTGGAACCAATGAGTGTTGCAGTCCAGCCTGATTCTGCCCAGCACACACTCAGCCCTCACATAAACCAGTGGGAGCTGCAGCCTAGTTGGAGCGACCCACAGTAACTCCCACCAGGCCCGCCCCCTTCCCTGGTTCCCATGCTTGCCAGTATGTACAAGCAGGTTAGTCTAGTCTGCCGCACATCTCATTCAGCTCTCATACATGTCATGGACATTGAAGCCTAGTTCAACCAAACCAGCTCTACTGTCCAGCACACACACTTACTCGTGGGTGCCATTGCCCCAGTCCTGGTTTTTGTGCTCTCCAGAGGAAGGTGCCCACTATTTCCTTCCTAGGCCACTCCCATTCCCAGATCATGCACTTTCCAAATGGTTTTGTAGTTTAACTTGACAGATTAGCCACTGGTGCCAGCATCTGCTATCTGATGCTTCAGCAAAGCCCAACCAACCCTCACCCATTCTGCTTTATGTTTGCACCAGTAGGGACAGTCAACCAAGTCTGGCTCTTCCCTGATCTGGCTCGCATGAGGCCCACAGGTGTTGTAGCCCTACCTTGTCTGGTCTGCCCCCATCCCAACTCATGCTCTCCAGTAGGCGGGGTGTTCCAGCAGGGGAGCCCTTCACATTCCCCCTGCCAGCTTTACCCCCTCCCTCCTTGGTTCCTACTAGCGCTGCAGCCCAGTCTGGCATGGCCCACCTCACCTCGGTGTTTGCTAGTGGGTGCTGTAGCCTGGCCCGGCCCACCCCCAATTCCAGCTAGTGAGGGTTACAGTCTAGCCCAGCCTAGCGTGTACCCTATCCCAGCTGTAATGTGTACTGATATGTGTTGCGACCATACATGACCCAACCCACACTGTTATGAACTGGTTCAGCCTGGTTCGCCCCTTACCTGTGCCAAATGTATGCTGGTGGGTACTTTCCCTGGCCTGGTCTGGGTTGTTCCTTGCCGTGCTGCTTGCACTCACCTGAAGAGACTGTGTCCTGCCAGAGGAGTTGCCCTGGCTCCTCCATCAGAATCTCTCCCAATGCCAGATTTTGTGCGTATCGGTGGGTCCATGAGCCAGCCCTGCTCAGTCCAATTCCTGTCCTAGCAGGAAAACTGGCCTTTCCTGACTGGCCTTCAACCCATTCTGGTTCTTACTGTTGGATGTTTCATCTCAGCCACGGCTCATCCATACCCAGACATAGCTCACACATGGCTCAGTAGAGGCAGAGACCTAGTCTAGTCCATCCCATATCTACCCTGGTCCTCCAAAGCACTAGATGGTGCTGGAGTCTACCCTGGCTTGGTGCGTCCAGTCCCAGTCCACATTTGTGCCAAGGGAGACTGCAACCATATCCAAACCAGAATGCAGCCCCCACTCCAGCCCAGCGCTCCTCGGTAGGAACCCCAACCCAGCTAGGGTGTCCCCTTAGCTTCCCAGTCGGACCTGTTCCCAGCCATAGATTGTGTGCATGCCAGTGGTTGCTCTGACTCAGCTTGGTTCAGCCCCTCACCTGTCCTGGCCTTTGCCTTAGATGCTGTGACCTAGCATCCCTGGCTCATGCAGACCAGTCGGTGTAAGAGCCTAGCTTGGCATGACCTGTGCTGCATCCTGATTTCAATTTTTTTGCATGGACTGGTATACAGTGGTCAACATTGTTCGGTGATAAAAAGTTCTACACAAAACTCAAAGGACACATAAAGATCATCTGATCCCTCTCCTCCAAACTACCATGTCTCAGTACCCTCGCTTACCTTCAAAGGAAAAGCTGCTCTGTCATTGGGAGTCTTCAGGATTGATTTGCAACCCAGAAGCACAGTGAGCTCAACATGGAGGTACCTAGACAGCAAATCATTGCCCCAAAACCCCAGAGCTCACCACTGGGTGGCCAGCAGGCAGAGCCTGGCACCAAATGGTGCACTGGCTGCCAGGGGACAGCTCACCGCATGTTCGTGGTATCTGGAATCAGGGCTCCAAGCATGGAGACAGACCCAGCCCGGGTCCTGCCAGCAGCCAACCCAAGGTATTCTTAAGGAGAAAACTGTGCATCCTAGGGTAAGTTCCAGGACAAAGGTGGGCACACAATAAGGCATTTGGAAACAGTGTGGGGTCTGTTATACAACTACTATGTGCTTTTAGTTGTGTCTTACTGTCTTAAGTTGCTAAATACTCCTTTATCATTACATGATTGATAGAATCAGTTTCAGATCTTATATCACTTACACAAACCATTTCACATATGCAGATAAACAACAGCGTCCTGATAGGATTCTGAGAAATTTCAAAGGGATGGTTGAGTGTCCATGCAATGGGACAGGGCACCAATGAGGTTACTGAATAGACATCCACTGGGCCTTGCCACTCAGCTGGAAACTTCTCAAAGCTTTGCCAACAGGGAAGCTGTCCTGTTTGCTCCAACTGCATGGTTCCCAGCACCACTTCACTGCCTCCAACCCAAGCCTTTTTCACATAATAATGTCACACCCTAAGGGCTGAGGTAGTTCAGTATTCCTCAAGCAGGCCGGAAGGTCTGAAGTAATTTGGGATTTTGCCACTCTGACCCCATTCCTCAGCTTTCTGGATGGACTGTAAGTCCTCCAACCTGTGATGCCTGTTTCCAAAATAATACTGGTTTAGGAGCTCCTGAAGATATCTCTTAATATTGCTGGAATTTAAGGGAGACAACAGATTAATGTCCTGATCCACCTGAACCAACTCCCCCTCACAAATTCCTCCTTCCTTCCTATCTAAGAAATGACAAAAGAACGTGGGAAACATCAGCACTCTGAGGAGAAACTAAAATAGCCACTCTATGGGGTCAAGGTCTAAGCCAGTGCATTCTTTCTGCCTCCTGCAAAAGGGCACTTTCGAGACCCCTTCTGAGTTGCACTTTGTCCTTTGGGATGAGGGGAAATACCTTTTCCCCATCTCTAACCTTGTTCTTAATCATTGAGACCCTGGGAGTGTGGGCAGGAAGAAGAGCTGGAGTCTGCAGGACCAGCATTACTTGATCTGTTTTGCAACCAAGACACCCCCAGCACCTCTTTGGGCAGCGTCATAGTTTGCCTGAGTGTAAAAGTATCTGTCTGAATTTTGGTAGTTGGCTCCTCACAATCCCAGTAGGCTTTGAACAAATCCCCAGCACCTGGAAAGGAACAGAAAGGATACAACAGAACCTGGTGACCCACTAAACCACCTGAGGGATAAAAACACACCACGGATTTCAAGATTTTGACCTTTGACAAAGTCATCCTTTGAAATCATGCAGTCAGAAAAACGTTCCGTCCGCTTGGATGGTTCCCTGGGCCACTGAGTGGAGGATGCTCTTCAATGCATTTGTTTAAATGCCATTGACAAAGAACTGTGGGTTTATTTTCAGCTACCTAAAAGGCAGAGAGGAATTTTCTCTCTGCTGGTTCACTCCCCAAATGCCCACAATAGCTGGGGTTGTGTCAAGCCAAAGACAGTAAGCCGGAATTTAATACAGGCCTCCCACGTAAGTGACAGGGGCTCAAACCCTTGAACCATCTTCTGTTGCCTCCCAGAATACATAAGCAGGAGCCGACTGAAAGCAGAATGAATTAAACTTGAACCAGCATTGTGATATGGGATGTGGGCATCCAAGGGAATGGCATAAAAATTATAACATTTTAATGAAAAAGTTAATAACCCAAGGTGCTTGAAATATTGCAAAAGTTCACAATGTTATTTTCCTTAAAATGTTTAAAACACAAGCAGCCAAGAAGCTTCAGTTCCCATCAGGAAATGCAGAAGTCAGTTTGCTTCCTGTTTCAGTCCTTCATTGGCTAGTCCATGGGGATTTGATCTTTTTAGCATATTGGATAACACTGTTTCCTTATCCACAAGTAGTTTCCAAATTGGGTCACTCAAGTATTGGTTTTCTAATAGTTTTTCCTAATTGCCATTTCCCCCTCGTTTTTATTTTCTGACAATACAGAAGGAAAAGAAGCCAAGTGTGGAGAATCTGGTCTGGGTTCACCTCAGACAAACTCAATCGAACTGCCAGACTCAGATCCCTAACCATGAAAAGACAGAGGACAGAACAAACCAATCAACTGCCCAGCCATATGTTGGCAGTGAAAAACTGGGCAAACGGAGACTCTAAGATGGACTATGTCAACCAGTGGATCCTGCAGCAATTTCTTCATGCTTGGAATGGCAAGATTGGCAGCCATTCATAACTGTTGAACTATCAAAACCACTTGAGCAGTGCTCTCGGAGCATGCCCCACATTGTGGATCTGGGATGGGTGGGAGACTGGTTGGGGCTTCTCCCTTTACCTCTCCCTTTACCCCAGATAAAGAAGGAAAAAAAATGTGGAAATGATAGTCTTATCCACTTTTCCGTACCCCTTGAACCCTTGTGCCCTAACTATGTAAAGATTGTTAAAAAAAAAAAACAAAAAAAAAAAAACAAAAAAAAAACAAGAAGAAGTTCTGCTTATTAAAAAAAAAAAAAAGCCAAGTGTGGGAGAACAGGCTTCCCTGTCCACTTTGTGGCTCTCTGTTCCAATTGCTGTTCTTTTTTCTTTTTTTTTTTTTAAGATTTTATTTTATTTTTATTACAAAGTCAGATATACATAGAGGAGGAGAGACAGAGAGGAAGATCTTCCGTCCGATGATTCACTCCCCAAGTGAGCGCAACAGCCGGTGCTGTGCTGATCTGGAGCCAGGATCCAGGAACCTCCTCCAGGTCTTCCACTCAGGTGCAGGGTCCCAAAGCTTTGGGCCGTCCTGCTTTCCCAGGCCACAAGCAGGGAGCTGGATGGGAGGTGGAGCCGCCAGGATTAGAACCGGTGCCCATATGGGATCCTGGCACGTTCAAGGCGAGGACTTTAGGCGCTCGGCCACGCCACCAGGCCCTCACATTGCCTTTATTAGAAATGTTGATGAGTACACTATAACTCAGTATAATTTTAAATTACATTGCTCTTGTTTTTACTTTGGTTTATATCTTTCCACATTTTAGGAGCCATTTGCATTTTTAAGGATTTTTTTTTTTTTTTTTTTGAGAAGGGAGATTTACAGAGAAAAGGGGAGACAGAGAGAGAAAGGCCTTCCATCTGCTGGTTCACTCCCCAAGTGGCTACAATTGTCAGAGCTAAGTAAATCCGAAGCCAAGAGCCAGGAGCCTTCTCTGGGTGTCCCAAATGGGAAAGAGTCCCAAGGCTCTGGGCCATTCTCTAGAGCTTTACCAGGCAGTAAGCAGAGACCTGGGTGGAAAATGGAGCAGCTGGGATGTAAACCAGTACCACGTGAAATCCCGGCACCATGTGAAATCCCAGCAATTGCTAGGAGAGGATTAGCTAATTGAGCTAATCCTCAATTAAGATTGTTAATTCATAGTTTCATATCAAAGTCATCATTTTCCTATTGTGGAGGTTTTTGTTTATTATTTTGCAGGAATATTTTATATATAAAGGAAGCTGGCACACTCTGAATTAACAAATATTTTCCCAATTTGCTATTTAGACTTATGCCTAAAAAATTACTTACATTCTTTCCTGTAATATTTTTGAGGAATATTTATTTGCTTGGAAAAGAGTAACAGAAAGGGGTAGGCCAAGGCAGCTCCCAGCCGTTTCTGTGGTGTCTCAACCGGACATCCAGAGCATACTTTAGTACGCTGCTTCTCCTGGCCAGCCCCAGCTCCCTTAAAAGAAAATCACGGACTGGCTTAAGTGGATATTTACATCCTAGAAATCTCAAACCTGGGATGCTCAAGGTCAAGGTGCAGGGTGACTGGTTTCTGATGAGGAGTCTCTGCCCAACTCGTGGACAGAAACCTTTACATTATATCTGCATGTGATAGAAACGGAGTGAGTCCTTTGAGATAGCATTTGAACATAGTCACTTCCTTATTTCAAATACTGCCACACTTGGGATGAGGACTTCAGTGTAGCAATTTGGGAGACACAATTCAGTGCTGAGCACTCCCCTTGCACGGTTGATTTCCAAGGAGTCTGGCAACTCCAGCTACTGCTCCTAGTGGGCAAGTGATTCTCAGGGACTCCAGCTCCATCCCAGTGAGTCCAAATGTGCTCATGCAAAGTGTCACATCCCTTGTACCTCAGTGGGGCTCATGCTTGTCAGCCTCAGCTGGTGGCTCCCAGCTGACGCCACCAGACACAAAAAGTGTGACCAAAACTGGACATAGAAACTGCAAACTCCAGGGAGACCTTCTCAAATTGTATATCTAAACTAATGGATTTGTAGGTGTTGCCAAAACAACAGAGAACAGAAAGAAGGCAGCAGCCAATCAGAATGACGTGGTCAAATCCTGGAGAGACACAAACCACCAAAGAATAAGACACAACAGAATGTATAGGACATGGGTGACAGGGAGCAAGAGCCTGCCCTGGAAGGGGCCTGAAAACAATGACAGCACAGCTACATGACCCCGAAAAAAAAACACTCTGTCCTGGAAGGGTGTGTAAGGGAGTCCACCCTGAGTGGCACTGATGGTCTTGCCCACCCAACCAAAACACAGGCCTAGCCTTGACCTTCATCATAATGCCCATTGATTGCCCTTTGTGCCAGTCAGACCACACCACGAAGAAAAATGCAATTGAAACACATTCAGTCACTTGAGCATTTATTAGACAGACACCAGTCATGTTCCTTCCACCAGCTCCTTGATACAACACAGTGTTGAAATCAACACTCTAGGTCCTGGGTCAATGGGGCCAATGGGGCCAATGGGGCTAACAGCAGGTTGCTCAGTACTTGTCAGGCAGTCCCTTGGGTCGGAAGTGATTGGGGTCTTTGCCGCTGCGGCCCCAGCGGTTGGCAAACTGGTCGGCCTCTGTGTCCTCTGCCCCACGGCCCAGGAATTGCTGCAAATTTTCTCGGGCATCACTGGAATCCAAGCAGCAGCAAGACAATTAGCAGCAGCCTGCTGAGCCACAGTCACTTCCCCATATCATTGGGTAAGGCTGGGCTCCATGGAGAGCCTGGGACAGCCCAGGCCAGAGGAACAAGAGCACTGGCCCTGCCAGACAGTCCCGCTCAGCCCCACGCATGCTTGGGCTGGATGAGCAGCAGCAGGGAGGGAGGCCAGGGAATCACTCCATGGCCCTGGTTCCCTTCTGGGGAGTAGGTTTGCCCATCTTCCCTGGCCATCCCCAAAGTCTACCCTGAGCCAAGACCCGCAGGGAAAGGACAGGAGGGGAAGGGTGAAAAGGGACCAAAGCACAATAGGCCTCTGCTCCAGGACATCCAGGCTCTCCTCCCTGACCCTGCCCTCCCAGCAACCCTGGTACCTGATCACTTCAGCAGCCCAGACTCCTCCAGGGCCTCTTCGGGCAGCGTCATAGTTCCCCCGGGCGTGGAAGTACTTGTCAGAATTGATGAAATTGGCTTCTCTCATGTCAGAGTAGGCTCTCCACATGTCCCAGGACCCTGAGGAGGACAGGAACATCAGGTGCACATCGAGATGGGGATGGACAACTCCTAGTGGCTGGCATTGTGGCAACAGGTTAGCCTGACACCTGTGACAGCTGCATCCAATATGGGAGTGCAAGTTCACATTCCAGACATAATGCTTCCAATCCAGCTTCCTGCTGAGCAAGGAAAGATGGCTCATGTACATGGGACATGCCACCCCTGTGGGAAACTCATACAAGTTTCAGACTCCTGGCTACATCCTGGCCCATGCACTGCTGCAGACATCAATGGGGAGTGAACCAGTACACAGAAGACCACACTCTGTCTTCCTGTCTTTCTCTGTCTCTCTATCTCTCTATGTCTCTCTCTCTCTGCATCTCCCAGTCTCTCTGTCACTATGATTTTCAAGAAATAAATGATACAATTTTAAAAAGAAAGAACTAATGGAGCTACTTGGGGAGGAGTGAAAGAGCGAACAAGCTCTCCTGACTTCCGGCTGGGATCATCACAGCCTGGGTACCACTCCTTCATCCTAGCGGCCTCTCATGTCCCTCTGCTGGGTTTAATCCAATGGCTCTCAGATGTGTCTGCCTTTGCTGGAGACAGACTGGGAACCTGATGCCAAGACCACATTTGGGCTCACTCGCTCAGGCTGTGCAGGCACAGTGGAAGGGCCTTGCACACCACAGTTCCAAAGGCTCCCCAGGGAATTTCCAGCATCCCTCAGATGGACCACAGCTGAACCTTAGGATGTGGGCCTTCCTCCATCAGTCTTACCTCTCACAGCCTGATCCACAAAGTCGATCCAGGGGTGGCTGCTGACTCCCAGGACCAAGGAGCAGAGAAGCAGGCCTGTGAGGAGCTTCATGGTGCTGCAAGGCAAGGAGACAGAATATCAGACACCTGCAGACAGAACTGGCTCTGCCCTTGGGCATCTGTCCTGCAGAAAGAGTCTGGGGGCTCCTTGGATTGGCTCTAGGAGAATATCGGTAACCCCACTGGAGCTCCCCTGCAAAGGTCAGACTCAACCCTCAACTCTGAGCCCATACTCCCTGAGTCCAAGACTCTATGAGAGGACTGCAGGATGGCAGTGACAAAGGACGAGGGGATAGCACCAGATGGCTGCTCCCTAAAGCAGCCTGTAATTCACCAAAACACATGCTCCAAGTGTCCCCCAGTGTCCAGCCCAGCATCAGCAACCACAACAGGTGAATTCTCTGTGAAAGGCACTTACTGTCTCTTAGCACAATGGTTGGTCTTGAGTCTCTCCCTGGAGCAGCCCTCAGCAGGTGCTGGGGACACAGAGCTATGTAGCTGCCTGCCCCTGCCTGGGAGAGAGGCTATATTTATGCTGAGCCTCCCCTGCTGCTGTCCAGGGAGAGGACAAAGCCAGGCACAGACCTGGGAAAGTCCCTCAGGTCATTTCTCCTCAGGTCTCTCAGGTCACTTCCCAGACTCCCGTGTGTTCTTGGTCCACATGTCACAAAAGTTCCCATTGAGCAACCTGAGCACACCAGGTGGGTGTGCTGTGCCTTGGCTGCCACTGGGAAGAGGGACAGCTCTGCCCATCAGTGCTGGATATCCAGAGGAGAGGGGGCTCAGTGCTGGCAGCCATGGGCTCTTCCATCAGCCTCTTGCTCAGGTTGGCGCTTTTGTGGACAGAGGGATGATGGCTGAGAAATGGGGCCTCTTGGAACCATGTCTCAAGTCACTGAGCTGGGAGCTGAACCGGCAGTGCCCATCAGCCTCACGTGTGCCCTGGAAGGCACCTCCCCCTCCTCCCTCTAGAGATGTGAGCCTCTCAGCTCCCAGGCACGGAAACCCCTGCCCAGCTGGCTGAGACCAGCAGAGAAGCTACTTTCTGAGCTGGTCCCTCAGTGGAGCAGTGGATTTATGGGAATATCTGCTTCCTCAGACCAACAGGGAGATCCACATGAGGAGAGGAAAGTGTTTGTGTGCAAAGAAGCACAGCAGAGACGCTACAAAGCCATGCAGAGGGCAACAGACAATGGTACCCCAGCAGGGGAGGTGCCAAGCTCCCTGTCAGGGGAAATTGGGGAGCCTCTGTGTGCCTGCCATCCTAGGTGACTCCTGCCCACTTGTCACTCCTAGGTTCAAGGATCAATAAGGCCCCCAAGCTCTACAGGTGCAGGAGCATGGGGCCAGGGGACTCACCAGGGCCCACCAGAGAAGACCATAAACAGATCACAGGGCCTGTGGCTCTAGAGAGAAACTCTTTCATTGAAACTGTGACATTCTAGAAGGAAGCCTCCAGAAGATGGAGCCACTGTTGCCAACACTCTGCAGTCAGAATGAGGAGAGGTACTGATGCCCTTCAGAAATCACAGCAAGTCATTTCACTCCTTCACTTTTTTTCTTTTCTTTTCTTTTTCTTAAAGACTTATTTATTGTATTGCAAAGGCAAATATACAGAGAGGAGGAGAGACTGAGAGGAAGATCTTCTGTCCAATGGTTCATCCCCAAAGTGGCCACAACACCTGGAGCCGAACCTATCTGAAATCAGGAGCCAGGAGCTCTTTTGGGTCTCCCACGTGGGCGCAGCAACCCACAGTCTTGGGCCGTCCTGGACTGCTTTCCCAGGCCACAGGCAGGGACCTGGATGGTAAGCAGGGCCACCAGGATTAGAACTGGCGCCCATATGGAATCCCGGGCGTTCAAGGCTAGGACCTTTACCATTATGCTATCATGCCGGATCCTCCACTCCTTTTCTTTGCACATTCTATCAGATCTTACTACAGAATACCCTCTTCTGAAACTCTCCGTGCTTGCTCAGTCAATAGTTATTGGGTCTTTATTTGATAATGTAAATGAGATAGAGGCCCTGAAACACTCCAACTCTCAGCTTGAAGATGTCCTACTTTTAGGAGAGAAGAGATAGGTCAAAATTTCCTTCTGACTTCATAGAGATGAGTTTCTGTAATTATGACATTTACACCCAAGGTAGTCAGTTTTGTCCAGAACAACATCCTCACTGGGGCCACAAATCATTAAGATAAGGAGACTCCATTTCTGGAGAGACCAGAGTGGGAAATGCAATAATGTCTGCACCCTGGTACCTTCCAAGACAGTGGTGTTCAGTAGGCCCTGCAAGGTTCAGTTTAAAGGCAAGTGAACAACACAAGCCGTCTATGTGCTGTGGTCCTTGTATCTGTGGTGTTCATCACACCGTCTGGCCTAGAGCTGTGTGCCAGCACCCTCATGGGTACTGAAACATCTCGACCTCCTGCTGTGGCTGACAAAGAAAAGGCACACCCAAAGCCACAACCTGCATACACACAGCTGTTCTTTCCTGGTAATTGTTTGGGATAATTGCTTCTTAAGGGGTAGGCTACTGTGGTTTGCATCTCTTGAAAACAGAGATGGAAAGAGAGAGTGATTTAAACATGGCAGGGTGGGGTTGGGGGAAACGAGGAGAGAGAAATATGAGATGATATTATTCATCAGCTAGTTCTCTAGGGACCGAGATACCATTCCCAGGCCTAGTGTCCCAGAACTCCCTGCTGTGTCCCATGTGCGCCTAAAGACCCAAGCTGTGACTCATGCTGCCGATCAGCATGTGGATTAGGAAGAAGCTGCATTGGAAGCTGAACTAGGGCTCTAGCCATCTTTCTGGTCATAGGGAACATGGTGTCCAGAGCAATGTTCCAACTGCTGTGCCAAAAGCTTGTTTTTCCTGAATGCAAATCCCTCCCCTTTTTTATTCTTTTATTTTATTGGACAGTCAGACAACGGAGAGGATGAGAGACAGGTAGGAAGATCTTCCATCCTCTGATTCACTCCACAAGTGACCGCAATTGCTAGAGCTGCGCCAATCCAAAACCATGAGCCCGGTCTCCCACATAGGTGGAGGATCCCAAAGCTTTGGGCCATCCTCAGCTGCCTTCCCAGGCCACAAGCAGGGAGCTGAATGTGAAGCGTGGCTGCCAGGGTTAGAATCAGTGCCCAAATAGGATCCCTGTGCGTTCAAGGCGAGGACTTGAGCCACTTGGCTATTGTGCCAGGCCCAAATCCCTCTTAATAGTATTTTATTGCACTATTGTAAAAAAGAATAATAACCTCTTCATGTTTTTAAATATTTGAGTTTTTGCGTCCATTCTATGGCTCAGTAGCTAAATGCTCACCTTGTACATCCCAGGATCCCATATTGTCGTTATTTCATATCCTGGCTGCCACACTTCTCATCTGGCTACCTGCTTGTGGCCTGGGAAATCTGTAGAGGACAACCCAAAGCCTTGGGCCCCTGAAGCCACCTTGCAGACTTGGAAGAAGCTCCTTATTCCTGCTTTCGGATTGGCTCAGCTCTGGCCATTGCGTCTACTATGGGAATGAAGCAGCAGATGGAAGATCTTTCTCTGTCTCTCATTCTCTGTGATCTGCCTTTCCAATATAAATAAATAAATCTTTAAAAAATATTTGAATATTTGATTTTCAAAATAGTGCCCGAATAACTTAAGTTCCTATTTAAAAACCACCAAACATGACTGCATTATAAACATAATTAAAATATTATTTATGTAAATTTTTAATAACCTCAGGGTCAGAGTTCCACTTCAGATCCCTGCTTCCACATTTCATGAATGTTCTCCCCGTGTATGTGGTCACTCCTGGAAAAGATGAGGGTGATTGCTAGTAATTCCTGGTTGGACAATGTGGTTTGCGAGAAGGACAGGTCACAGCAGTGCCACGGTCCACTTTCAGAGGCCTGGACTTTGCCGCATTCCAGGTCTTTCCACTTAGCTCTGGCAGAGCTCCTGACATAACACCAGAACACCTTGCCAAGAGAGGTTGGGACACTGGGTTCCCATCACAGATCCCCAAACCCAGCATCCAGGCCCTGGCCTTGGCATGGCCCAGAAGTGGAGAGCAAATGCTGGGAGCAGGTGGACCTGGAATGACCCTGGCTGTGCTGTCACTGAGGGTGCAGGGCATTGAGTGGCTGGGAGGAGAACTGGTCATGTCCTAAGGGGAAGAGAGCAATAAACTGGACCCCGTTTTTGCCCAAAAAAGTCCCTTGTGTGAAACACAGCCGGGAAGTTGTACATGAAACAGTATTCATGTCTCTAGATAGTAGAATGCTTTATGTTGTTTTGGATTTCAGACTTTTGGAGAATGACTTTCTCATTTTCAGTCATGTCACCAATAGGCAGCAGGGAACAATCTCTAGAGCTGCTTGGTTAGATGATTTTGTTTGTTGTATTTTGGCACCATAAAGCATGAGTTTTTACATCAGCCATCAGCCCCCAGCTCAGCCAGCACGTGTGATCCCTTGACAAGGTACTCTATGCAATCAGGAGGCTGAAGAGACCACTGCTGCCAGGAGGTGAGGCACCGCTCTAGTAAACGCCTGCTTGTGATAGAGGAAGGAAGACACTCTAAGTGACAACAATACAGCAGCGTAAATGCAAAATGTACTCTTTTAGCATCAAGCAGCCTATACTGTGCAGCGTGCTCTGTGCCATGCTGTAATGTGACTGGCATTGCTGCATGTGACTTTATACAACAGCATGACAAATATGGTAATGACACTTTGCACGAGGAAGTGGTGAAAAGCACAACTTACTGGATATAGAAATTTTCCAGCTTCATTTTAATCTCACAAGAACACCATAAAGTAGGCTATCCTTCATTAAAAAAAAAAAAAAAGATTTAATGTGTGTTTTTTTGAGAGGCAGATTTACAAAGAGAATGAACAACACAGAAAAAGAGATCTTCCAATCGCTAGTTCACTCTCCAAATGGCCACAACAGCTGATACAAAACCAGGAGCCAGGAGCTTCTCCTGCTCACCCACATGGGAGCAGGAATCCAAGGGCTGCAGCTATCTTCCACTCTTTCCCAGAACATAAGCAGGGAGCTAAATGTGAAGTTTAGCAACTGGATGTGATCCCATGTGGGCGCCTATGGGATGCTGGTGCCAAAGGCCAAGGCTTAGTCTAGTGTATCATGGTGCCAGCCCCTCAACATCACTACTGGAAATCTTGCTATCCTGGGGTTAGTGTTGTGGTATGGTAGAGAAAGCCATTACCTGCAATGCAAATAGGGTGCTAGTTCAAGCTCTGGATGATGCACTTCTAATCCAGATCTCTGGTAATGGTCATGGAAAAGCAGTATATGAGGGAAATTACTTGGGTAATAATAATAATTTGATGCCACGCCACTGGGCCCTAAAAATCTTTTTTACAAAACAAATATCATTATGCTTGCATGCATATTTGTTTATATTTTTATCATCCAACTTTTTAAAAGATTAATTTTGTTGGAAAAGGCAGATTTATGGAGACAAGGAGAGACACAGAGAGAGAGATCTTCCATCAGCTGGTTCACTACCCAAATGGCCACCATAGCTGGAGCTGAGCTAATGTGAAGACAGGAGCTAGAGGCGTCTTCTGTGTCTCCCATGAACATGTTCCAAGGTCTTGTGCCATCCTCTACTGCTTTCCCAGGCCATAAGGATAGAGCTGAATCATGAGTGGATCAGCTGGGAAATGAATGGCTCCCACATGGGATGCCAGCCTGTGAATGAGGAGGATTAGCCTGTTGAGCCATACTCTGCCCCTTGTATACTTACTTGTTGGTTCATTCTTCAATCACTCATCAAGAGCCTTCTAGGCAATGCCCATCTTGTCCTGCACTGGGCATGCAGTGTGATGAGGGCAGAAAACCCCATCCAGGCCATGCCATCATGCAAACAAGACTTGCAATAGGTGAGATAGGAATCACATACATATAAGAGAAATCTACATCTCTGATGGTAAAATTAGATTCCAGAAAATAACCGGGACAAATTACGCATTCCAAAATGGATACTGAGAGAAAAAGAGAAGGCAAGGTGTGCTGAGTCCCCAGGGAACAGCCTCCCAGGTGTTTACAGCCCTCACATTCCCTTCCTACTCCCCTTGAAATGAATGAACCAGAAGTGACTCAGGGGTAAGCTCTCTTGCCCTTTCCTAGCTGCCCACCCTCCAGCCAGAGTGGCCAGTTACTGCTCTGGTAGCTGAGGCCCAGATTCCCATCTGCAAGTCCTCGGGAGTGCACACGGTTATCAGATTAAGCACATGACTGCTTGCTGGCTGGGATGCGCATCCTTTGTCCAAAGCCTCCTTGCTCACTCGTGCAAAAAGAGCCCTCGTCCCCAGCTTAGCGACTCCACATTGCAGTCTCCAGGCATCAGGGGCCCTGACCTCACCTTGCCTTTCCCAGCTCCAGGCTCTTCCTCAGAGCTGCTGTCTGAGGTTGAGACAGTCCTGCAGGGAGAGGGCTAGGTGGGAGGGGTGGGGGAGAAGAGGGAGTCCATGGGGCTCCCGCCACTATCACTGCCAGTAACAGCAACAGCCTTCCCACGCCTCTCAACGCCCCCTACCCAGACAAGGCTGGAACTAGAAGTGGCATCCACCTTGGATTTCAAGCTCTGTTCTTTCCTTCCTTAGAGACAGTTGCCACAGGGAGCCTCCTGTATGAAAAGCCTGGGCCTTGGTGCTCACCGTTGCCTGGGAACTGGCTCCTGGCACAGCCCTGCTCCTGCATTGTCAGTTCTATGCCTGGTTTCACATCACCTCCCTTGTGAAGCACTTCCCTGAACACTGCCACTCCCCAGCCTGTCCTTGCCTGCCTTGTGTCCTAGACCTGGCTCAGTCCCTAACACTGGACCCTTGAGTCTTTCAGTCCAGTCAGAGAGCAAAGAGAAAGAATTTGTTTGTGCATCAAGCTCACCCAAAATGTTTCTAACATTGTTATTCCTGCTTATTCTCTTACAAAAGCATGTTCAACAGATTTACTTACATCTGCTTACACTGATGCCAGACAAGTACAAGCTTATACCAAGACACAGTGAGGAGGGAGGCAGAAGGCACAGCGACAGATACCACCCACCACCAATTCTCTCCCCAGATGCCTACGACAAGACCAGGCCATTGCCAGGACCGAAAAACACAATTCAAGTCTGCCACCTGGGTAGCAGGGATTGACTCTGTCCCTACACTAGAAGGAAGCTGAGGTCTGGGACCCCAACACTCCAACACAAGATGCAAGCTCCCGACCTGGGCTTTATCTACCACCCAAATGCCTGCTCACGGCTTTCTGGGTCTTCCCTGCACTTCCTGATCACCTCGGCCACCTGAGCAGGAGTTCCTGCATCTCCTGACTCCGGTTTCCTTCATCCAGATGCGCAATAAGACATGGACACGTGAAATTGGTGGTGGGGGTTGGGGCAGCCTGTCAGTTTTGTAGCTCAAGGACTTGAGACTTGATCTCTGTGGGACTGAATGGTTGATACGTCTGCAGGCTGTCCCAGCAGGGTCATCCTTAGTCAGAGCCTGCAGGGCGTGGTCCCTGTGAAGAGCTGTCCTCTGCCCCACCTTTACCCAGTAGCCCTGGACCCGCCCATCACTGGGATCCCCATTCTCCCCCATCACCCTGATGACTGTGAAGGCACACCCACCCACCTGCTGTCCTCGGGTGGCATCACTGGGGATGTGACCTGTCCAGGTAGAAACCTTGCAAATTGGAAGTTTCCTGTGCACTTTGTCCTTTTCTGGGGGAAACAACCTGAGGTGTTTTTTTTTTTTTTTTTTTGTTTTTTTTTTAAGATTTATTTACTTTTATCGGAAAGTCAGATATACAGAGAGGAGAGACAGAGAGGAAGATCTTCCATCTGATGATTCACTCCCCAAGTGAGTGCAACGGCCAGTGCTGCGCCAATCTGAAGCCGGGAACCAGGAAACTCTTCCGGGTCTCCCACACGGGTGCAGGATCCCAAAGCCTTGGGCCGTCCTCGACTGCTTTCCCAGGCCACAAGCAGGATGGTAAGTGGAGCTGCCAGGATTAGAACCAGCGCCCATATGGGATCCCGGGGCGTTCAAGGTGAGGACTTTAGCCGCTAGGCCACGCCGCTGGGGCCCAACCTGAGGAATTTTCCCAGGCACCAAGGCTGGTTTTGCCTTCTTTCCAGGGGAGCAGGGGAGTCTCAGCATACCAGCAGCCTCCTCCCCCAGGCAGGCAGCGACCTCAACCCTGTTCCCTATTCCTCAGAAAAGAGCTTGTGGGTCAGGCTTTCTGGTGACATGTATGGCTCTTCAGTGGGGTACCATCTTGTTCCTAATCCCCCTCACGGTCTCAGTGCCACTTGGGACTCTCATAGTGTCCTGGACCCAGCTGAGGAGCTCAGGGTTGAGGTCAGTTGCACTGGCTGGAGAACTCCACAGGAGCTCCTAGAGGAGTCACTGAGATCCTCCTAGAAGCAACACAAGTAAGCCCAGACTCTTTCTGCAGCACAGACGCCAAACACTGATACTTCAACAATAAAGTTGGCCCAGGGATGGCTCTTACTCCCAATACGAGGGGAGGAGAAGCAGGCTTGTGAGGAGCTTCGTGATGCTGCAAAGCAAGCGGGGGCACCCAGGCAGGACTGACCCGGCTAGTTTTATATGGGTCTCCCATACAGGTGACAGGGACCCAAGCGTTTGGGCCACTTTGGCTGCAGTTTTTGAGCTATTAGCAGGGATCTGGATTAGAAGTGCAGCATCCAGGGCTTGAACCAACACCCATACAGGCATTCCCTGCTATGATATGACAATAACATCAGGCTAATAATATTTCAAATAGTATTGTTGAGGGGCTGGCTCCATGACACAGTAGACTAAGCCTCAGCCTGTGGCACCAGCATCCCATAGATCATGTCCAGCTGCTCCACTTCAAATTCAGCTCCTTGCTAATGGTCTGGGAAAGAGTGGAGGATAGTTACCATCCTTGGGACTCTGCACCCACATGGGAGATGTGGAGGAAGATCTTGATTTCCAATTTCAGATTGGTTGTGGTGCTATTTGGATAGAAAAGAAGCAGGTAGAAGGTTTTTCTCTGTGTCTTTCCTTCTCTCTATAAACCTGCCATTCAAATCATCTAACTTCACATTGCCAAGGATGATTACCTATTGGTGACATGACTGAAAATGAGAAAGTCATTCTCCAAAAGTCTGAAATCCAAAACAACATAAAGCATTCTACTATCTAGAGACATGAATACTGTTTCATGTACAACTTCCCGGCTGTGTTTCACACAAGGGACTTTTTTGGGCAAAAACGGGGTCCTGTTTATTGCTCTCTTCCCCTTAGGACATGACCAGTTCTCCTCCCAGCCACTCAATGCCCTGCACCCTCAGTGACAGCACAGCCAGGGTCATTCCAGGTCCACCTGCTCCCAGCATTTGCTCTTCACTTCTGGGCCATGCCAAGGCCAGGGCCTGGATGCTGGGTTTGGGGATCTGTGATGGGAACCCAGTGTCCCAACCTCTCTTGGCAAGGTGTTCTGGTGTTATGTCAGGAGCTCTGCCAGAGCTAAGTGGAAAGACCTGGAATGCGGCAAAGTCCAGGCCTCTGAAAGTGGACCGTGGCACTGCTGTGACCTGTCCTTCTCGCAAACCACATTGTCCAACCAGGAATTACTAGCAATCACCCTCATCTTTTCCAGGAGTGACCACATACACAGGGAGAACATTCATGAAATGTGGAAGCAGGGATCTGGAGTGAAAGATCTCTGACCCTGAAGTTACTAAAAATTTACATAAATAATATTTTAATTATGTTTATAATGCAGTCATGTTTGGTGGATTTTAAAGTAGGAATTCAATTATTTGATAGCATTTTGAAAATCAAATATTCAATATTTTGAAAATAGAGATAATTATTCTCTCGTACAATAATGAAAACAATTACTATTAAAGGGAATTTGCTATTATCAAAGCAAGCGTTTGGTTCAGCAGTTGAAATATTGCTCTGGACACTACATCCCTTATCACCAGAAAACCTGGCTTGGGCCCTGGCTCTGTTTCCAATCCAGCCTCCTTCTAATGCACAACCTGATTGGCAGCAAGACTCATGCCTTGGGTCTCTGTGACACACATCAGGCACCAGTAGGGAGTTCTGGGCTTCTGGTTTTTGTTTGGGCCTAGTTGTGGTGCTTCGGTCATTTGAGGAGTGAACTAGCTGATGAAAAATATCATCTCATATTTCTCTCTATTTAGTATTCATCTCTCTGTTTCCATCTCTGTCTTCCAAGTAAAGAGCTGCAAACAATACAGCCTATCCCTTAAGGAAATTCTCAGCAGACACAAAGGAATACCTGGCTCCTGGCTTCTCCCCTGGGGTATGAATCAGCTAAGCTCTGGCCATTGTGAACATTTAGGGAAAGAATCAGCAGACAGAAGATCTTTGTGTCTCTCTTCCTCTATGTATATCTGACTTATCAATAAAAATAAAACATCTTAAAAAAAGAAAAAATTATCCCAAACAATTACCAGGAAAGAACAGCTGTGTGTATGCAGGTTGTGGCTTTGGGTGTGCCCTTTCTTTGTCAGCCACAGCAGGAGGTCGAGATGTTTCAGTACCCATGAGGGTGCTGGCACACAGCTCTAGGCCAGACGGTGTGATGAACACCACAGATACAAGGACCACAGCACATAGACGGCTTGTGTTGTTCACTTGCCTTTAAACTGAACCTTGCAGGGCCTATTGAACACCACTGTCTTGGAAGGTACCAGGGTGCAGACATTATTGCATTTCCCACTCTGGTCTCTCCAGAAATGGAGTCTCCTTATCTTAATGATTTGTGGCCCCAGTGAGGATGTTGTTCTGGACAAAACTGACTACCTTGGGTGTAAATGTCATAATTACAGAAACTCATCTCTATGAAGTCAGAAGGAAATTTTGACCTATCTCTTCTCTCCTAAAAGTAGGACATCTTCAAGCTGAGAGTTGGAGTGTTTCAGGGCCTCTATCTCATTTACATTATCAAATAAAGACCCAATAACTATTGACTGAGCAAGCACGGAGAGTTTCAGAAGAGGGTATTCTGTAGTAAGATCTGATAGAATGTGCAAAGAAAAGGAGTGGAGGGTCCGGCATGATAGCATAATGGTAAAGGTCCTAGCCTTGAACGCCCGGGATTCCATATGGGCGCCAGTTCTAATCCTGGTGGCCCTGCTTACCATCCAGGTCCCTGCCTGTGGTCTGGGAAAGCAGTCAAGGACGGCCCAAGACTGTGGGTTGCTGCGCCCACGTGGGAGACCCAAAAGAGCTCCTGGCTCCTGATTTCAGATAGGTTCGGCTCCAGGTGTTGTGGCCACTTTGGGGATGAACCATTGGACAGAAGATCTTCCTCTCAGTCTCTCCTCCTCTCTGTATATTTGCCTTTGCAATACAATAAATAAGTCTTTAAGAAAAAGAAAAGAAAAGAAAAAAAGTGAAGGAGTGAAATGACTTGCTGTGATTTCTGAAGGGCATCAGTACCTCTCCTCATTCTGATTGCAGAGTGTTGGCAACAGTGGCTCCATCTTCTGGAGCCTTCCTTCTAGAATGGTCACAGTTTCAATGAAAGAGTTTCTCTCTAGAGCCACAGGCCCTGTGATCTGTTTATGGTCTTCTCTGGTGGGCCCTGGTGAGTCCCCTGCCCCCATGCTCCCGCACCTGTAGAGCTTGGGGGCCTTATTGATCCTTGAACCTAGGAGTGACAAGTGGGCAGGAGTCACCTAGGATGGCAGGCACACAGAGGCTTCCCAGTTTCCCCTGACAGGGAGCTTGGCACCTCCCCTGCTGGGGTGCCATTGCTTGTTGCCCTCTGCATGGCTTTGTAGCGTCTCTGCTGTGCTTCTTTGCACACAAACACTTTCCTCTCCTCATGTGGATCTCCCTGTTGGTCTGAGGAAGCAGATATTCCCATAAATCCACTGCTCCACTGAGGGACCAGCTCAGAAAGTAGCTTCTCTGCTGGTCTCAGCCAGCTGGGCAGGGGTTTCCGTGCCTGGGAGCTGAGAGGCTCACATCTCTAGAGGGAGGAGGGGGAGGTGCCTTCCAGGGCACACGTGAGGCTGATGGGCACTGCCGGTTCAGCTCCCAGCTCAGTGACTTGAGACATGGTTCCAAGAGGCCCCATTTCTCAGCCATCATCCCTCTGTCCACAAAAGCGCCAACCTGAGCAAGAGGCTGATGGAAGAGCCCATGGCTGCCAGCACTGAGCCCCCTCTCTTCTGGATATCCAGCACTGATGGGCAGAGCTGTCCCTCTTCCCAGTGGCAGCCAAGGCACAGCACACCCACCTGGTGTGCTCAGGTTGCTCAATGGGAACTTTTGTGACTTGTGGACCAAGAACACACGGGAGTCTGGGAAGTGACCTGAGAGACCTGAGGGGAAATGACCTGAGGGACTTTCCCAGGTCTGTGCCTGGCTTTGTCCTCTCCCTGGACAGCAGCAGGGGAGGCTCAGCATAAATATAGCCTCTCTCCCAGGCAGGGGCAGGCAGCTACATAGCTCTGTGTCCCCAGCACCTGCTGAGGGCTGCTCCAGGGAGAGACTCAAGACCAACCATTGTGCTAAGAGACAGTAAGTGCCTTTCACAGAGAATTCACCTGTTGTGGTTGCTGATGCTGGGCTGGACACTGGGGGACACTTGGAGCATGTGTTTTGGTGAATTACAGGCTGCTTTAGGGAGCAGCCATCTGGTGCTATCCCCTCGTCCTTTGTCACTGCCATCCTGCAGTCCTCTCATAGAGTCTTGGGCTCAGGGAGTATGGGCTCAGAGTTGAGGGTTGAGTCTGACCTTTGCAGGGGAGCTCCAGTGGGGTTACCGATATTCTCCTAGAGCCAATCCAAGGATCCCCCAGACTCTTTCTGCAGGACAGATGCCCAAGGGCAGAGCCAGTTCTGTCTGCAGGTGTCTGATATTCTGTCTCCTTGCCTTGCAGCACCATGAAGCTCCTCACAGGCCTGCTTCTCTGCTCCTTGGTCCTGGGAGTCAGCAGCCAACCCTGGATCGACTTCGTGGATCAGGCTGTGAGAGGTAAGACTGATGGAGGAAGGCCCACATCCTAAGGTTCAGCTGTGGTCCATCTGAGGGATGCTGGAAATTCCCTGGGGAGCCTTTGGAACTGTGGTGTGCAAGGCCCTTCCACTGTGCCTGCACAGCCTGAGCGAGTGAGCCCAAATGTGGTCTTGGCATCAGGTTCCCAGTCTGTCTCCAGCAAAGGCAGACACATCTGAGAGCCATTGGATTAAACCCAGCAGAGGGACATGAGAGGCCGCTAGGATGAAGGAGTGGTACCCAGGCTGTGATGATCCCAGCCGGAAGTCAGGAGAGCTTGTTCGCTCTTTCACTCCTCCCCAAGTAGCTCCATTACTTCTTTCTTTCTTTTTAAAATTGTACCATTTATTTCTTGAAAATCATAGTGACAGAGAGACTGGGAGATGCAGAGAGAGTGACATAGAGAGATAGAGAGAGAGACAGAGACAGACAGGAAGACAGAGTGTGGTCTTCTGTGTACCGGTTCACTCCCCATTGATGTCTGCAGCAAGGGCATGGGCCAGGATGCAGCCAGGAGTCTGAAACTTGTATGAGTTTCCCACAGGGGTGGCATGTCCCATGTACATGAGCCATCTTTCCTTGCTCAGCAGGAAGCTGGATTGGAAGCATTATGTCTGGAATGTGAACTTGCACTCCCATATTGGATGCAGCTGTCACAGGTGTCCGGCTAACCTGTTGCCACAATGCCAGCCACTAGGAGTTGTCCATCCCCATCTCGATGTGCACCTGATGTTCCTGTCCTCCTCAGGGTCCTGGGACATGTGGAGAGCCTACTCTGACATGAGAGAAGCCAATTTCATCAATTCTGACAAGTACTTCCACGCTCGGGGGAACTATGACGCTGCCCGAAGAGGCCCTGGAGGAGTCTGGGCTGCTGAAGTGCTCAGGTACCAGGGGTTGCTGGGAGGGCAGGGTCAGGGAGGAGAGCCTGGATGTCCTGGAGCAGAGGCCTATTGTGCTTTGGTCCCTTTTCACCCTTCCCCTCCTGTCCTTCCCCTGCGGGTCTTGGCTCAGGGTAGACTTTGGGGATGGCCAGGGAAGATGGGCGAACCTACTCCTCAGAAGGGAACCAGGGCCATGGAGTGATTCCCTGGCCTCCCTCCCTGCTGCTGCTCATCCAGCCCAAGCATGCGTGGGGCTGAGCGGGACTGCCTGGCAGGGCCAGTGCTCTTGTTCCTCTGGCCTGGGCTGTCCCAGGCTCTCCATGGAGCCCAGCCTTACCCAATGATATGGGGAAGTGACTGTGGCTCAGCAGGCTGCTGCTAATTGTCTTGCTGCTGCTTGGATTCCAGTGATGCCCGAGAAAATTTGCAGCAATTCCTGGGCCGTGGGGCAGAGGACACAGAGGCCGACCAGTTTGCCAACCGCTGGGGCCGCAGCGGCAAAGACCCCAATCACTTCCGACCCAAGGGACTGCCTGACAAGTACTGAGCAACCTGCTGTTAGCCCCATTGGCCCCATTGACCCAGGACCTAGAGTGTTGATTTCAACACTGTGTTGTGTCAAGGAGCTGGTGGAAGGAACATGACTGGTGTCTGTCTAATAAATGCTCAAGTGATTGAATGTGTTTCAATTGCATTTTTCTTCGTGGTGTGGTCTGACTGGCACAAAGGGCAATCAATGGGCATTATGATGAAGGTCAAGGCTAGGCCTGTGTATTGGCTGTGTGGGCAAGACCATCTCATATCCCCCCCAATGTATTTCCCCACTCACCCTTCCAGAACCAGACCTGCTCACCCTTGTCCCTTTTGTGGTGTCCTTGCCTTTTGCAGGCCTCCTCCATTCCTGCCAACTCTCTCTCCTTGCTGCCTCCCAGTTTCCATCCTCAGTGTCCTCTGTAGATCAGGGGACACAGCCCTGGAGGACTGGACTGTAGGATCCTACTTACTTACTTCTCATTCTGCCATTCACTTCTCTGCAAGTCCTACAAATCAAATAGTGATCAATTTCCTTCCATACCAGCTTCAGCACAATGTCCCTCTTTTTACAGTGACTGAGGTGAAAGTTTCCAGGAGTCAGCTCTGTCAGGGAAAGTAGGCATAGGGACCACATCGTGAACATCAGTCCGAAGACCTGTGCTACCCTGGAGATGCTGAGAGGTCTTGAGAGAAGCCAAGGGAGCCTTCTGCATCCCTTGCTAAAGCAGAAACACCTGCAGCATGATGTTTCCTATTAAAAAAAAAAAAGCTTGTTCATCAATAGAAGTGTTTTGATTTGGGCCCAGTGTGGTGGCCTACTGGGTAAGTCCTCGCCTTGAACGCACTTGGATGCTATGTGGATTCTGGTTTAATCCCAGCAGTTCCACTTCCCATTCAGCTCTCTGCTTGTGGCCTAGAAAGGCAGTCAGGGACGGCCCAATGTTTTGGGACCCTGTGCCCGCATGGGAGACCTGGAGGAAGTTCCTAGCTCCTGACTTCGGATTGGCGCAGCTCTGGGCCGTTGTGGTCACTTGGGGAGTGAATCATTGGACGCAAGTTCTTCCTCTCTGTCTCTCCTCCTCTCTGTATATCTGATTTTGCAATAAAAATAAATATAATCTTAAAAAAAGGAAGTGATTTGATTTGGTTAAATCACAGATGTTGTATGTGACGCTGAATCATGAATTTCTGGTTAAACCAATCATCTGCTTTTCTAATATCACAGTTCTAAGGGACCGGAAGCAGTAGTGGCTGGTGTGTGGACTATATTCAAGTATTACATCCAAGAATCATGTGCTGGCTTGCTTGTTTTCATAGTTACAGAAACTTGGAAAACTGGCTTTCAGCAGTCTTACTCATCACCCATTCTCTTAGCCTTGCTTCATTTCCCTTCATTTCACAAAAATCAAGAGTGGCAATGGGTCTGTCATCATGAACATTCTCAAATCACCACTGCAGATCTCTTCCAACGTGGGCATAATTCACTGTGCCACACACACCCGAGCTCAGCGTGCTGTGCACAGGTTCTCCCCAGCCACTTACTAGCGCTGCCCCCCGATTCCGGGGAGCGGCCCCTGTACCCTTCATTCCCTCCAAGCCCCTGTTCTCCAGGGCTCGGCCTCGGTTTATTAGAATTCATGCCTTTTGATGTAAACTTCTCACATGGGTGTGAATACAAATGGAAGAATCCCTACTTTGTATTCATAGTTTTTTTTCTTCAGGAGTAAAGTATGCTCATCCTTCCTATCAGAGTTCTCTTTAATATCACTTTCAATGCAAAAGTGCATGCAGCACTTTATTTATTTACTTTGATCTCCATCTCTGCCCTTTGCCTATATTTTGATACTTCAGCTGACCCGGTACACTTCTTTGCCAGTTGGGCATGTTCATCTTTGTCAGTAGAGGGCGCTAGAAGGACAAGCAGGGAATGAAGCCGTCTGCTCTGGGTCTTGTGAGCTTGGCCTTGTTCTGGTCCTGTGGGATGGATAGGTAACTCTTACTGCAGGAAACTGGTGGCACTCACTCTTGGGGCTCCTGTTGGTATTCCAAGGCTGGTGTAGCTTCCCAAGGACTTCAGAGGCAGCCTACTCAGCTTCCCACAAAGTGCCTTTGTCCCAATATGAACAAATTCCCAGTGAATTGCACTGCACCCCTTTAGTGGGCACCTCACTGGGAGATTTCTGCACATCATCACCTGTGGCCTGTGGCATCCAGCAAACGTCATCTGTGATGGCCACACACTTTCCACCATGGAGTATAAGAGAATAATGCAGAACACGTGCTGGCGTGGACCACACTGTGCCTCACCAAGGCAACCGAGGACGAAGACAATGGGATGTAGGCTGCAGCCCCGAACCGTGAGCAGCGGGAGTATGTAGTCCTGTGGCCAGCCTCGGGTTGTCCTGTAAGTGCATGCTTGGCTTGGATGACTTCAAGCTCCAATCACTTGTACCCTGCAGCCTTGGGGGAAGGCTCGGACCCTGTGCACACTACTGGGCGACACCAGGTTGTTACTATATGCAATGAAGTCTCCAAGGAAGAGGAGAGCAAAGAGGAGAGGCTGAGGTTTGGCCCATCTTGCCTGCCAAAAAACAGGAGGCAGGCCCAAACCCTGCTTGGTCAACTAACTGCCTGCTACCTGTACCAATCACACACCACGTTCCAGGCCAAGCTTCTTCTCCATGGCAGCAGGGGCACGGGCTGGGTGGCAAGGATATGCCAGTGTGAGGAGCAAAGGGGGCTGCTCTTCCACAGGATCCTGATACCTGGCACTTACCTTATTTCCGGGGGAAGAGGAATTCCAATCTTCTGACCTCAACCTATCACCTCCCTCAGTGTCCTATTTATTTACGTATTAAGAATAAATAAATCTTTAAAAAGAAAAAATGGTTGGACTTGCATGAGATGGATTAAGGCCCATGAGGAACTCACTGTAGTGGTGGCTGGAAGAAAGTGAGGGGTCACAGGGGGAGGAAATGAAACAGTGAAGAAGCTGGATCGAATACACAAGACAGTACTGGGCTTTTCCAAAAGGCATGGGTAATGCAGGCCACCCTGAGGCATGGACTCAGCAAGCTGACCCGGGAATGAAGGGACCGGCTGTGTCTTAGATTGAGAGAAGAGTAAAACACACCCCTTTGCCCAGAGCTGGAGGGGGGGAGGGGCAGCTGAGAAAGACGGGGCGATACAAGAGATCACAGACTTATGTAATGAATAGACTATAGATCCTTTCACCTATATTTTTAATCGTATTTTTAATTGTTCACATAGTTGAGAAGGACGCACACCTGTGTGGGCCTCCAATTGGGGCGCAGAGGGTTGTGGTATGGAGAAAGGTGGATGGGACATACATTTTCATTTTTTTTTTCTCTTGTGTCCACAGGAAGAGAAGGCAAGAGGCCCAGCCACTACTTGCCATCAAACTATGTCAGCATCCAGGGATGGCAGACAGTCATTTAATGATGCTTTAGAGATCCCGGTGCAGGTGAGAGTATTCCAAGGGTATTATTTGGTTTTGATAGTTCTGAAATGTTGTCAGCTTTGTTGCACTAGAATTGAGAAAATCTTTAAGGTCTGTTAGTTGACCAAGTCCACGTTAGTGTGTCCCCAGACCAAGGCACATGCTGCCACAGCTTCGCAGACAGAGTGGTCCAGCCTCCTTTGCGTTCCATCTTCTGTGACGTACCCTGTTGGCCTAGAAGAGCTGGCCATCGGATCCCCTGCGTGCATCTGAACATGCTGTCTACGTCACAGGCAACAACTGAGGAGGCTCAGTCTCAACACATGCCCTCCGAGGTTGGGCCACATTTATCTTGATTTTCCCTGTGGCCAGGGTTTGGATTCAGTGATCTAGTTGGGAAGTCCATCAAGAAACCTCACCTGGGGTGATCTCACACTTGACTCTGTGCCAGCCAGTGCAGGGTCAGGTGCAGTCCGTCACCTGCACCAGCTGATGCACATACTGGTAGATGTAGCTGCCTGCTCAGTTCCACCTCCCGCCCCAGCTCTCACATGAACTGATAGGTGCTGTGGTCTAGTCCAGCCCAGCTTGCCACATATCAGCAGCTTAGTCAGGGCCACCCTCAAAAGACCTCTAAAAAATCTGCCCTCTGATCCAGTTCTATCATGTTCTGGTGGGTGCTGTGACCCAGCCTGACATGGCTCACCCCTGCTCTGACACTCTGGGTGGGTAATGTGGTCTGGCCCAGGCAGGCATGCCCACCAGCCCCAGCTTTTGCATGTGCCAGAGGACAGTGAGTGATGCTATTTAGCCCAGCCTAGATCTCCCATGTGGGTTGTGCCATACCCTCTAGTTTTCTCCCACCAAACCATTCTGACTCAGCTCCTTTGCCCACCTATGAGTGCAGTGGCCTAGGCTATGCAAGACCCCAGATAAATTCCTCCCCTGTCAAACATGTCCTCCCCTCAGCAGCCCCCATTCCAATTTCTCCCCAGAGAATGTAGCCTCCTGTTTGGACACTGGGATGGCGTGTCCCAGTTCTGTGTTCCTTGTCTTCCCCAGATATCTTTTTATTTTTTAAGATTTATTTATTTTATTACAAAGTCAGATATACAGAGAGGAGAGACAGAGAGGAAGATCTTCCGTCCGATGATTCACTCCCCAAGTGAGCCGAAACGGCCGGTGCTGAGCCGATCCGAAGCCAGGAGCCAGAAGCTCTTCCAGGTCTCCCACACGGGTGCAGGGTCCCAAAGCTTTGGGCCGTCCTCGACTGCTTTCCCAGGCCACAAGCAGGGAGCTGGATGAGAAGTAGAGCTGCCGGGATTAGAACCGGCGCCCATATGGGATCCTGGGGCATTCAAGGCGAGGACTTTAGCCGCTCGGCCACGCCGCCGGGCCCCCCCCAGATATCTTTTTAAAAAAAGAAAAATAGGGACTGGTACAGTAGCCTAGTGGCTGAAGTCCTCGCCTAGCACACGCTGCTATCCTATATGGGCGCCACTTCTAATTCCAGTGGCCCTGCTTTCGATTCAGATTCCTGCTTGTGGCCTGGAAAAGAAGTCAAGGATGGCCCAAAGCTTTGGGATCCTGCACCTGCGTGGGAGACCCGAAAGAGGCTCCTGGCTCCTGGCTTCTGATTGGTTCAGCTCTGGCCATTGCAACCGCTTGGGGAGTGAATCAATGAACGGAAAATCTTCCTCTCTGTCTCTCCTCTTTGTATATCTGACTTTCCAAAAAAATAAATAAAACTTCAAAAAAGAAAAGAAAAAATTGAATAGGCAACTATGCTGGCATACTGATATAATCAATACAAATTTGGCATTCACCAGGTCCAGAATGCCTGCCAGACTTGGCTGCTTTTCTCCCAGCAGTGGAACACTTGCCTAGGTATAATACGACCTATTATACAGCTGGAGTTGGACCATGTATCTGTGCCAGATGCCCCTCACAGGGCACAGGACAATGACGAAACCTGGAAGTGCCCTGGGGTTCCTGGAGGTCTAGGGACATGGTGGCATTCTTAGCAGCAACATTCTGTTACATACTTTTTAATGTTTTGGTCAGCATAACATGTTTTTGTTTTCTTCCCTGAAAAACACTTTGTGACAATCTGGGGTAAAATTATAATATGGGGTCCGGCGGCATAGCCTAGCGTCTAAAGTCCTTGCCTTGAACGCCCTGGGATCCCACATGGGCGCCGGTTCTAATCCCGGCAGCTCCACTGCCCATCCAGCTCCCTGCTTGTGGCCTGGGAAAGCAGTCGAGGATGGCCCAATGCTTTGGGATCCTGCACTCGTGTGGGAGACCTGGAAGAGGTTCCTGGTTCCCAGCTTCGGATCGGCTCAGCATCGGCCATTGCGGTCACTTGGGGAGTAAATCATCGGATGGAAGATCTTCCTCTCTGTCTCTCCTCTCTGTATATGTGACTTTGTAATAAAAATAAATAAATCTTTAAAAAAATTATGATAACATGATGACTGTTAGGGTTAGTGGTCCAAGGAGCACATGAATCCTGTGAGGGAGATAACATTAACGGGGGCAGCCGACAGCAACTTTGTTGTTGGTTGGTTTGGCCTCAGGATTCCCAGAACTGTGGTGAGCTGGGCTGCATGGCACAGTTTGTACTAGAAGACTGAGAAGTCTTGTTCCTAGTGCCAAACCCCATCTCCACCCTCCCCACCCCTAGACTGTTTCCAGTCCATTAGCCAAGGGACCTTGCAGGAGGGGAGCCAGGAGATGGGTGTGTTTGTGACCCAGCTGGAGCCAACTTCACCGGACACTCCCATAACAGGGTTTTTCCAACATTACTTAAGGCTAAAGAAAAATGACAACAGAACCAATTGTGACATGTGCCCTTCCCACTTCCTTCAATTAGGGTAAGGCTAAATTGTAACAAAGATTACTTATCCTAACTACAAAACTTGAGGAACACAATCAACTACACTTCATCTAGCAACTTTTGGCAAATATTTAGGCTGCTAGGGGCTTCTGCTTCTTCTTTTATTTTTTTAAGATTTATTTATTTTTATTTGCAAGGCAGGTTCACAGAGAGAAGAGACACGGAGGGAAAGATCATCCATCCACTGGTTCACTCCCCAAATGACTGCAGTGGCTGGAGCAGAGCCACCCTGAAGCTGGGAGCCAGAAGCCTCTTTTAGGCCTCCCATGTAGGTTTAGGGTCCCAAGAACTTGGGTCTTGCTCTGCTGCTTTCCCAGGCCACAAACAGAGAACTGGATTGGAAGTAGAGCATCTGGGAATGGAAGTGCTGCCCATATGAGATGCTGCTGTTTGAAGGTAGAGGATTAGCCTGTTGCGCTATGGCACCAGCCCTCAGGCTCCTGCCTCTTACTTTTTCAGGTTCCTTCCAAGTTGTTTCTGGGTGACACTCTGAACTGAGTCTGGCTTCTCAAATTGTGATTCAAAGACAGAAACAGCTATATCACTTGGGATCGGACCCGGCAGCGTGGCCGAGCGGCTAAAGTCCTCGCCTTGAACGCCCCAGGATCCCATATGGACGCCGGTTCTAATCCCGGCAGCTCCACTGCCCATCCAGCTCCCTGCTTGTGGCCTGGGAAAGCAGTCGAGGACAGCCCAAGGCTTTGGGAAGCTCCATCCATGTGGGAGACCCGGAAGAGGTTCCTGGTTCCTGGCTTCGGATCGGCTCAGCACCGGCCATTGCGGTCACTTGGGGAGTGAATCATCGGACTTTGTAATAAAAATAAATAAATCTCAATTATAAAAAATATATATATCACTTGGGACCTTGTACGAAATGCAAAAAGTCTCAGACTAGACCCTAGATGGCTGCGGCAGTAGCTTGCAATATAAACAAACCAACAAACCAAAAGTTGGGGGGGGGGGGAGTAAGATCCTTGTCCAGAAATGAAGATTTTCAAGGCAGTGGAAGCAGAACGTGAAACCAAGTACAGGCTTCCAAGCCTCTTGAGCAACTGCACAGGCCCCAGACCTCTCAAGCTTACCCGGAGTCACACAGTCCAGGAGTTAGAAGCACTGACCCAAGAACAGGTGCTTGGCCTAGCTCCAAGATGCTGCTCGGGATGCTCCCGTTCCATTAAGAAAATGTTCACTGGCAGAGCAGCAGTGGCGATGGCTCAAGTGTCCAGTCCTGCCATCCACGTGGGAGCACTGGATTGAGTTCTCGGCTCCTGCCTGTAGCCTGGCCCCATTGTGGGTGTTTAGAGAGTGAACAAGTGGATGGGACCTTGTTCTCTCTGCCTCTCAAATCAATCAATAAATCACAGATACTGTATTAGCAAACTCAAGTTATGTCCTAGTTATATCGGATATAAGCAATACCTACATCTCTAGAGGAATTTATTAGCTTGGAATGACATTACTAAGCACCTGGGTAAGATGGAAACTGGAAGTCTGGGAGACCGTGCCTGTGTTCATGGCGGTACTAAACCCTCTAGGGAAGATTTACCAAGCAAGAAGTTTCCGTTTCTCTGTGTTCCTCCATGTGCCGCTGGGCCAAGGTTGACTGGAAACCACAGGCTCCTCCAGCTGAGCTGTGCTGTGTTACAGAGGAAGTTCAGTGCTCTCAGAGTCCCAGTTAATAAAAAGCTGCTTTTACCTGTGACTTGTTGCAGTATAGTTCCTGTAAAACTTGCAGGGGCGAGCCCCGGCAGCACAAGGCCGGCAGAAGTGGGGGGATGGAAGGTCTCAGCAGGTGGGCACTGGGAGAAAAGTCATGTCAAAGTTGAGCAAGATTTAACTAGCAAGAGCAGCACACAGAATGTATCCAAAAGGCAGAGAACCTAACATGAGGGATAAACTGGGGATCCGAAAGTAAGAAAAACAGTTGAGAAATAAGTCAGAGAGGGCCTTAAAGGGAAAGCTCAAGGAGCTGGCATCATGGTGCAGTGTGTTAAGTCACTGCTTGCAAAGCCGACATCCACTATCAAGCATTCAAGCACAGGTTCACATCTGAGCCGCTGTGCTTCTGAGCCAGCTCTCCATTGGGGCAGTGGGAAGAGCAGAGGAAGATGGGCCCTCCGCCACACACATGGGAGATCCAGATGCAGTTTCAGGCTGCGGCTTGGGCCTGGCCCAGCCTTGCCTGCTGTGATCATTTGGGGACATGAACTTCATGGACGCAAGATTTCCATCTCTCCTGCTTCCCTGCGCCTTTCAACTAGATACATCTAAATAATGAAAGAGAGAGAGAAGTTCATGGGTTTGGACTTGACTCTGAGGGCAAACGGAGCCGCAGGAAGTTCTCATTGGAAGTGGTGTGACTAAGGCTATCCCTCCAGAGGGCACAGGTTCTGGCAGGGGACCTGCAATTACTTTGCCACGACACCAAAAAAATGCAGTCTTTTCAGAGGCCGCAGTCTACTGTGAGCTAGGATAAGGCTATTATCTAAAGCCAGGAACAATGCGTGGGAGTCGGCAGCAAGGTTAAAGTAGGCCATTGACCCTCGGCTCGGGGCGGGATCCTTGGCATGTGTATTTTTTTAACAAGCCACTGTGGCTTCAGTATGCTCTATTCTTGTTCCAACATTTTAATTTGTTAAAAAAAAAAAAAAAAAAAAAAACAAGCCACTGTGGAGTGTTCATGAGTACAGGTTTATGAGTTGGGTGAGACTCAAGGTCACATGCACGTTAATGTGCAGACTGATTAGTGGCAGTGGAGGCAAAGATGATGTCCTTGTCTGGGTGTGAAGACAGAAAGGTCACTGAATTGCTGCAATTGTCTAGGAAAGAAGTGATGGGAGCCAACGCCATGGCTCAACAAGCTAGTTTCTACTCTGTAGTGCCAGCATTCCATATGGGCACTAATTCATTACCTGGCTGCTCCATGTCCCATCCAGCTCCCTGCTCCTGGCCTGGGAAAGCAATAGAAGATGGCTCGAAGGAGACCACGGGGAAATGGAGTGCCTTCAGAGGCCAAGAACTCTGAGGTCACCCACCCCCATTTGGATCTACCACATGGGAATGGAAGAAGCCCAAATCCTGCCTTGCAGGATCCAAGGACATCGGAACGACAACCAGGAGCACTGAGCGGTCCGCAGAAACAGAAGAACAGTAAACTTCCTTCGAGACTAGGGAGAGGAGCTTTCTCTGGTCCTTGCCTGCTTCCAACTTTGGGTCCCCACCCTTTCTTGTAATGACCATCAGGATCGCTCCAGAAACCCCTCAAAACAAACAAACAAACTAGAATAGATAGAGAACAACAAGGAAAGCTTAGAAACAGACAGGAAATGGTCAGCGGGGATGCACTTATAACTCACTGGGTGGGACACAAAGATTAGTTACTCCTCACTGGGGTATTGAAGATTTCTCTGCACACCCCTCCTATAACTGTTCACCTAAACTGTTGACATATGTCTTGTTATAGAGTTAGATTACCCAAAAAACAGCCAGGTTCAGAGAAACCATGCTTCAATGCTATAAACTGCTAAATACTAAAACTAAAACATACATGAGACACCTGAATGGCAATCTATAGCCATTTTAAGGTGTATAGAACACGGTTGAATATAAACCAAAATGGAAATGTCTATGAAGAAGTCACAGGTTGTGGTTGAGAACCTGCATTTTCCTATTAACATATTGGTTAATCAATACCATGTCAATTAATGCCATAATGTTGTAATTGGTTGTAAATATTATGTTGGGGGGCCCGGCGGCATGGCCTAGCGGCTAAAGTCCTCACCTTGAACGCCCTGGAATCCCATATGGGTGCCGGTTCTAATCCCGGCAGCTCCACTTCCCATCCAGCTCTCTGCTTGTGGCCTGGGAAAGCAGTAGAGGACGGCCCAGAGATCTGGGACCCTGCACCCGCGTGGGAGACCCGGAAGAGGTTCCACGTTTCCAGCTTCAGATTGGCGCAGCACCGGCTGTTGTGCTCACTTGGGGAGTGAATCATCAGATGGAAGATCTTCCTCTCTGTCTCTCCTCCTCTCTGTATATCCGGCTTTCCAATAATAATAAATCTATAAAAAAAATATTATGTTGGGGCTTTTAATTGATTGGGATGATACTCTGCTGGCTCTACCTTCAGACCAGAGATGGTCTCACCAAGAAACTATTGAACTTACCAGGACAATAAGATGCTGGACTGTATGCTTGGTAAATACCTTCAATGAAAGAATTTCAACTGAATTTTAACTATGGAAATGCAATAACGTGGAGCAATCCACCGTGGGGGGGAGGGTTTGGAAAGGGGTGGGGGGAATCCCAGTGCATATAAATATGTGCCACATAATGCAATATAATTAATAATAAAAAAAAGAATTAAAAAAAAAAAAGATGGCTCAAGTCAATGGGTCCTGGTTCCTGACTTCAAACTGGCTAAGCTCTGACCACGACAGCCATGTGACATGTGAAACAGCAGATAGGAGACCTTCTCTCTCTGTCTCTTCTTCTTTCTGTAAGCCTGCTTTTTAAATAAAAATAAACAAATTATACCATAAAATTAAAAATTAAAAATAAAACAATTTTAAAGATCCTATGAAATTGGATCCTAAAATTCAAAATAAAAGAAACTAAAAATAAATAAATCAATCTTTAAAAAAAGGTCATGATATAGCAATAGAGACCAGGGGAGGGATCTCTAATGAAAAAGCCAATCATCAGAGAACTGACTTACTAATGTGAAGGGTAAAGGCAGGGGAAGATGCAAGGATGGCAAGGTCCAGAGCCTTGACCAGGACACATACAAGGAAATGGCTGACTTCAGTTTTGGTCCTCCTGCTCTGACTAGCTCATATGAACCAAACTCTCCAGGTGAGGCAGAGACATTCCACACTCCCAAACAGGAGCTCGCATTATGGCCTGTTCGCTACATCACAGGCTCTGTGCCCTACACTTTGGCCTCATTTGCTCCTCACCTGGCATTGGTAAGACACTGTGCCACAGGCTTCACATTCAGAGAGCCACCCAGAGCGAGTGCTACTATTATCATGTTCCACAAGAGAAAGCAACCACTCCGAGGAAAACACCTCCTTGCTCAAGCACATTTAGTAAAAGGGAACAGATTTGCAGACCCTTGGCTGTCAGCCTGCAAACACTAGCTCTCGGCCACCCTGCTGCCTGGCAGCTCGGTTACCCAAAACTCACACCCCAAGAACAGCAAGTGAGGCACCCATGAGTCACAGTGGGCCTGGAAGTTTTCAGCAACTGAAAGACAAAATCTACTTGAAAACACCACCTACTGGCCAAACATTCTATCCAAACTGCAATGTTGGATTTCAGGGGATTTTTCAGTTTGAGTTGGAAAAGAAATTCAAGTCATATTTTTGCTTCTTACGCAAGGAATTCCTCTCTGTACCCCGTGGCAAATGAGGATTACCGTGTCCCGAGAGGGTCTGTCAGGAAATGCTTGCACAACGCTGCCAGCCCTTGCTGTCTGCTTGCCCTGATTTTTTCCCCCCTTTGGATCCTCTTTGTGTCATTGCATAAGACCAAAGGTGATAGATAGTGAAAGAAGAGCTCTAACACTCTACCTTGGCCTAAATTCACAGTTCACGAAAACAAAGTCCGGTACAGCCCAAATCTGGCTGACCCAAGCAGGAAGGCTGCACACACTTCCCAAAATTCTATGCCGCTCTGCAAAGCCTCCTTTCTGGAAAATCTCTTCAGCCCCTCAGTCACATCATATCCTGGTGCCACTTGTAACTATGAGAGCAGCTTGTGTCCATATCCTCTATGTAAGAAAGTAAATCCAACTCCATGCCTGCCCCACAGTGAGTTCATCCCACATCTTCCTGCACACTGCTCACAACAATCCCCACATCTACATTTGCTCCAAAGAAAACTTTCATCAGATTTTACATTCAGTTTGAAAATAACGTATAACATGCTATGTTGAAGTTTATCAGCCTGATGGGTGACAGTCCAGGTACATCACTTAAATAATACAAGCACTGTACAGTCTTTATTAGAACTCAGCTTTATTATGGCTTTAAAAAAAAAAAACATTGTTAAAGTGCATGTTTTTTTTTTAGAATCATTAGAGATAACATTTCTGGTAATTAATCAGTCAGTTCTGTATCGCTTTAGATCAGAAAAAGCCAAGTAAATACTGGGTGAAAAGAGTCAATTAGTTCAATTTCGATATGGCCATGTTATTTAAATATAACATGAAACATCAGTGCTTCACAAGCTTACATGTTAACTCCATTACATCATGTCCTATTTTAATAATTTCTATGTGGTCCCAGACAAGATATAAAAAGAATTAAACTCCAGTCAACAGCATCACCTGCCTTCACACGAGTAATACAGGAGTACAATGGGACAAGAATGCCCCCAAACCATGAGTGACAGAAAATAATACTGCAGTTCAGGATAAATTACAAGCTGTCATGCTCTGGTTCCAGCAAATGAGGATTGACTCCATGCACAATCCAACTTTGGCTGATTCATGCTGAGGTCACAGTGACAAAGGGCAAGGTTATAGACACTGACAAAGGGAACCCTAACAAGATGGCAGGGGTTTCCTTCAGAAACAAACACAGGCAGAGGGTGTAGGAACACAGTTCCATTTTACTCGAAATGTCAGGAAATTCTGTAAGATCGTCTTCCGTTAGGCCTGCTGAGACCAGAGAAACCGATCGCATTTCTCAAGCATGCTTTGTATCAAGGCTCTGCAATCCCAGAGAAAGAAAACAAAACAAATTCAGGTGACTGCTCATTCTTCACAGAAACCTTACAATCTACAAAGAATCACAGGAGTCAAAAGTTTGTGCAAAAAAATCACGATCACAATCAGTGATAAGGCAACAACCTGGAAACATCTCTCATTACCTCACAAGGGGATATGAAAAAGCTCCTACAGCAAAAGTTATCATCATCAAATCGTTTTGACTTTCAAGTGGACAGAAGGGTCTGGGCTGGTGGTGTATGAGGTTAAGTCACCACTTGGGGTGACCCTAGCCCCTACGGAGCACTTGTTCCATTCAGCTTCCTGCTACCACATCCTGGGAGGCAGCAGAGGACAGATGAAGGGCTTGAATCCCTGCAACCCATGTAGGAAACCCACATGGAGCTCCTGGCTTCTGGCTTCATTCTGGCCCAAATCTGGTGTCAGGGGAGTCAGAAAGCAGATGGAAGATCTCTCTTGTCACTCACTGTCTTTCAAGTAGATGAAAATAAACATTTTTTTAGGTGGACAGAGGCCTTGAATAGGTATTTGTCCAAAGATGATATTCAAATGGTCATTAGGTGTATGAAAAGATGCTCAGCACCGGTCATTGTTAGAAAATGTAAATAAAATCACGGTGTGATTGCTTCACACCCACTAGGCAGCCACTGAATTAAAAAAATGTTGGTGAGGATGTAGAGAAAGTGGCAGATATGTAAGAAGGTGCAGTCTCTACAAGAACATTATGATGGCTTCTCAAAAATTAAAAAATAGGGTTACCATAGGATCCAGCCATTTCATTTCTGAGTATACACGCAAAAGAATTGCGGCATGGCCTAGCAGCTAAAGTCCTCACCTTGAACGCCCTGGGATCCCACATGGGCGCCGGTTCTAATCCCGGCAGCTCCACTTCCCATCCAGCTCCCTGCTTGTGGCCTGGGAAAGCAGTCGAGGACGGCCCAGTGCATTGGGACACTGCACCCACGTGGGAGACCTGGAAGAGGTTCCTGGTTCCCGGCTTCGGATCGGCGTGCACTGGCCCGTTGAGGCTCACTTGGGGAGTGAATCATTGGACGGAAGATCTTCCTCTCTGTCTCTCCTCCTCTCTGTATATCTGACTTTGTAATAAAAATAAATCTTTTTTTAAAAAAAAGAATTGAAATGCAGGGTCTCAAAGGGTTATTTGTACACCCATGTTCATAGTAGCATTACACACAAGAGCCAAGAAGTGGGAAGAGCCCAAAACAAAGTGTGGTATATACATACTAACAGCACTCAGACTTAAAAAGGAAGGCAATTCCAACACCAGCAGCAACATGGGTGAACCTCTAGGACCTCACGCTAAGTAAAATAAGCCAGTGTCCAAAAGACAAACACTGTACGAGTCCTGTTAAATGAGGAATATAGAACAATCCAATTCCAGAAACAGAAATACAGTGGTGGTTGCCAAGGGCTGGGGAAAGAGGTGGAAGGAGTAGTTGTTTAGTGAGCATGGATTCCAGTGCAAGAGAGTCCTGCAGACTGGCTGCCCAACAGTGTGATGTGCTTAACAGCACTGAACTGAATTTAAAATGGTTAAAATGGCAAAGTGTATTTAATGTGCATTTTATCACAATAAAAAATAAGTGTCAAATAACGATTAAGTATCTAGCACCAATAACGGCGCCTCAGTCGTGACACTGACTGAACGATTACCCTAGCCTCTTCCTTCATCACCTTAATCACCACATGAGCTTTGGCCTCCTCATCTGTTATTGAGGGGTGGGGACTGGACAATGTCTACACTCTACCAACCTCTCCCAGTGGGTGGGCCTCTACATTCCTAAGTAGCCAGGAGAGAGCAGAGTTGACTGGTATTACCTCTGTCTTTTCTCGGCAATCCTCAGGATATCACAAGTCCTGGTAAACTTTTCCGACACCTCAAGGGCCAGCCCGCATTCTTGCAGCAGCGCCCAGGCCCGATCAGGGCCCACAGCCTTGGCTAACAGGAGTGCCACATTCTCCACGGTGATGGGGGAAGGCCCGTCGCTGAGGCTCCCATGGAGTGACTCCGCAGGGGCTGGCCTCGTGCCCTTGTTCTGTATGAGGTGGAGAAGCAGCTTCCACTCCTCCACAGTCTCCGGGATCCAACCTGCACGTGTACATAGAAACAGCATTGTCATGGCAGCTCTGCACTACCTGCACACAGCAGAGGCTCCGGCCATCCGCCATGAAACCATACAAATATCCAATAGCAACCTCCTCACCCTCACACAAAAGGTATATACTAGACACTCATGGGACAAATGGCTCATGAAAATCAGGGAGAAGCCATAAAATCAGCTTCAGAATTCTTTTACACAGTAATTATTCACTGCAAACTATGCTAGGAACTGGCTAAACTCTGACGAACCAATCAGGCAAACTCCCTGCACTGCGGCAGAGCTTATAGTCTGGTTAAGGTGACAAAACTCAAATAAACACGCATTCTACAAACTGCACTGAGAATTATGATGGAATAGAACATTAGAGAGAATGGTGGGTTTTGCTTAGAGGCAGCAAGAAGGCTTTCATGAGGAAGTGACATTTAGGCAGAGCTAAAAGATGAGCTGAGCATGTGGGCCGGGTGATACACACATGGATCGGGGCTCTGGGGAGGGAAGGGTGGAAGCTTGTCTTTCTGACAAAGGAAACATGGAAGACCTGGGGACACAAGAAAGAACTTGAGAGTTGAAGGAAATTTTAAACAGCCTAAGATGCAGTCTGGCACTGTGGTGTAGTAGGCTTGGCCTGCAGCACCAGCATTCCATGTGTCCCAGCTACTCCACGTCCAATGTAGCTTCCTGCTAATGTGCCTGCTCCCACACGGGAGACCCTGATGAAACTCCTGGCTCTTGGCTTTAAATTCACCCAGCTCTAGCCATCTGGGGTACGAATCAGAGGATGGAAGATCTCTCTGTTCCTCTCTTTTTCTCTATAACTCTGCCTTTCAAATAAAAATAAGTAACTGTAAGGAGAGGAGAGGAGGGAAGGGGAGGGAAGGGGAGACGAGGGGAGGGGAGAAGAGAGGAGCAGAGGGGAGAAGAGAGGAGAGGAAGGGAGGGGAGGAGAGGGGAGAGGAAGGGAGGGGAGGGAAGGGGAGACGAGGGGAGGGGAGAAAAGAGGAGCAGAGGGGAGAAGAGAGGAGAGGAAGGGAGGGGAGGAGAGGGGAGAGGAAGGGAGGGGAGGGGAGGAGAGGGGAGGGGAGAGGAAGGGAGGGGACAGGAAGGGAGGGGAGGGGAGGGGTGGGGAGAGGAGAAGAGGGGTGGGGAGAGGAAGGGAGGGGAGGGGACAGGAAGGAAGGGGAGAGGAGAGGAACAGAGGGAAGGGGAGGGGAGGGCAGGAGAGGGAAGAGAAGAAAAAAAATAAAACAGCATAAGGCACAAAAAGATGGTAATGAGCAGTGAGGATGGGTTCAGTGGACCTAACTTGAAGACTGGATTTTATTCTAGGTTCAAGGCAAGCAGCTTCAAGACGATACATATTTTGAATTCGGCAATGAAACCAACACACCTTAAACAGCAGTTGATATGTATCAGGAGGAAAATATCAAGAAAGGCTCCTATTTAATAGATCAGATCCTTATTATTAATAGTATTATTACATGAACAAAAAGTTTGGGAGCACTTTTTTCTGGGAAGGAAGCATTTTAGGTGATATTTTCTTAACGCTTCCAATTTTTCAATATTTTTCAATAACAAATACACCACATTGTAACTTTCAAAAAACAAATCATTTATAGTTAACTTTTCTTGTTCTATTTCTTAAAAGTATATGTACAGGTGGACCCAGTGCAATGGCCTAATGCCTGGATCCTCAGGTTGCATGCGCCAGGATCCCATATTAGTGCCAGTTAGTGTCCTGGCTGCTCAACTTCCCATCCAGCTCCCTGTCTGTGGCCCGGGAAAGCAGTCGAGGACGGCCCAATGCTTTGGGATCCTGCACCCATGTGGGAGACCTATAGGAGGCTTCTGGTTCCTGGTTTCAGATTGGCTCAGCTCTGGCCACTACAGCCACTTGGGGAGTGGAACCAGTGGATGGAGGATCTTTCTGTCTCTCCTTCTCTCTGCCTTTCCAATAAAAATAAATAAATCTTAAAAAAAAAAAAGAATATGTACAGGAGAGTGATCTAAACCTACCTCCTGGCCCGCTGGCTTCATTTGTGAAACCAGGCGGATCTGAGCTGTGCCACCTAAGGCTTTCCCTCCTCTGTTAACTGGCTTTCTTGCTTCCGTCATGACTCTCCCTTTCCCACGCCCACAAGCTAGAAACGGCTGGCGAGGGACTGTGGTTTGGCTTCTCCAGCAGCATCCGAAACACCCCAGGACTACTGCCTGACTGCAGGATGGCTTCTCCCACCTCTGATGGAGTATGGCGAAGCCTGGCCTTCAGACATTTGTTTTTCCTTTGTTGGTTGGAAGAGACAGGCTGGCACTTGGCATAGTGATTAAGCCCCCACTTGAGATACCTGCATCCCACAGCAGAGTACCCAGGTCCAGGCCCATTTCATCTCACTAGTTTTACTCTTTTGTTACACAAAAAGCAAGCTGATGCAGTAAAAAACACAGGAAAAGCAGTTTTAGGGAGTCAGGTTGGATCACAGTACTAGGTCTAGCATTTACTAGCTATGTGGCCTTGTGCCAACTTATTGTTCTTTCTGGGCCTCAGTTGCTTTTTTTTTTTTTTAAAGATTTATTCATTTTTACTGCAAAGTCAGATATATAGAGAGAATGGGATAGACAGGAGGATCTTCTGTCCAATGATTCACACTCCAAGTGACCGCAACAGTCAGAGCTGCACCGATTCAAAGCCAGGAGCCCAGAGCTCTTCTGGGTCTCCCACATGGGTGCAGGGTCCCAAAGGTTTGGGCTGTCCTTGACTGCCTTCCCAGGCAACAAGCAGGGAGCTGGATGGGAAGTGGGGCCACCGAGATTAGAACCGGTGCCTGTATGGGATCCCAGCACGTTCAAGGCAAGGACTTTGAGCCTTTAGGCCACCGCGCCGGGCCCTGGGCCTCAGTTTTAAGTGCTGGAAAGGGGCAATAATAGTAACTACCCCAAGAGTCTTATCTCATTTAAAATAGAAAAACTATCTGTAGTTTATCAATTGTGATTTCACAACATACCAAATAGTAGATAAAAAAAACTGTAAATCTGCCAAGCAGTTAAAATGATGTACATGACCATTGAACTGTTCACTACATTTCTTTACCGAAAAGTGTGGAATGATTTGTAAAATACCTTAGCCAAGAGTAAGCAGCTGGGATTGACATACCATTGTCCCCTTCCATCAGGCTCATATCATTCAGATACACAATGTTGATGAAGGCCTCCCGTCTTCTCTCCAGCTCCAAACAGAGAGTAAGATAGCCAGGCCAGAAACTTGGAAGAAATCAAAGTCGAAGAAAGCAATCAAAGGCAGTGAATGTGCCTGGAGCTGCACTGTGCGAAACAGTAGGCAGCAGGCACACCTGGCTTTTCATGCTGAAATTAATTAGAAGTAAATAAAATGTAAATGCCAGTTTTTCAGTTGATGCATCCACATTGTAAGGACTCAGAGGCCACATGTGGCTAGTGGCTACCAAATTGGACAATGCACAACATTTCCATCGCCATTGAATGTTCTATTAGACAACTGTGATCTAGAGTATTTAAGCAGAAGAAAAGCTAACAATAAACACTGACATTTGTGACCAAGTACCCAGCCTGAAGCATTTTTAAGCTTTAAATACTTCGTAAACTTTAAGATTCAATATCAAAGTAGCATATTTCTTCTCCAAATACACAAACTGTGGAAGTTCTCTTGGATGCTTCCTTGCCTTCATTGTCTACATCCGGTACCAACAAATCCTGCTGTACTTTCCTGTGACCTTTCTCTTGCATGTGCTTCTTTGACTGTGCTACTGACCATCAAAGCACTCAACATGAACTACTTACTGCAACAGATTCCTGGCTGGTCTTTCTCCAGTCCGGTATATCTGATAACAGCCATGAACTCAAGAAAGTTCTACTTTCATTTTATAATTACTACACCAGACAGTCCAGAAGGGTCTCTACTGATAACTAAATTCTTCTGACCAGGTGCCAAGACCCTGCAGGCTCCCATTACCCATACGTGACCAGTCTTAACTCCATCAGTGAACAAGACTGCGTCTAGCACTTACCACTGTACCAATTAGACACTAAGAGAAAAAAACAACAGACACAGGATTATAACCCAGGTGGAGCTGTAAAACACTGCCAAGCAGTAAATAACCGACACAAATGCAAAGTGAATAAAAAGCCATGTAAGTTTTTCAGGTCCTTCCTCTTTTATCTGCCACCCCTGCCTTCTGGTTCCTTTACAGAAATCCTCCCCGTCTCTCGGGGTCACCTCCACAATCTCACTTCCTCCCTGCTTCCTTCCCCAGAAGTTCCATTGAGTCCATGCTAATCAATCTCCTCCAAAATCCTGTATCAGCTGTAACTGGTGCTTAATTAAGCACCATCAACATGCCTGAGAACTGGGGCAGGTTACTAAGCAAGTAGTTGCAACGAATTAGCAAGGGCCAGTTTCTGCTACGAAAAATATATGCAAAATTTAACAGGAAACAGATGTTCACTATTAGTTATAACAAAAAGCTATATTTACTTTTGTGCAGCACGGAGAATTTCAGAATGATAATGCACATCAATTCAGGCACTTAACTCTGAACCCTTAACTGAAATGACTATTTCAGCTTCAGCCTCTATAAAAGTTCTTACTTACCCACAAGACCTACAAATGTCAGTCATTTTCTCTTTGGTTGTAAAATCTGCAGGAAGTTTAATTAGAAGAAGGATTAGCTGACTGTAACCCCAGGAAAACAAGTGTGAATGAGGCCTGTGAAATGAAAAACACAGCTGTGAAGTTCAGCTCCAGAAAGTGCTTACTTAGGCTTCCAATAAAACAGACTACAACCCACTGTTACATTTTTTTTTTACATTTTTTTAATATAACCTGCTCATTTTTAAAAGTCAGATGTTTTAGACAACTGATAGCAAGAGGAGATCAGCCTATAAAGCGCATCCCTCACAGCCAGCCACGGCATATCCTTCCAGGCCGCTTGCCTGAGTGTGTGCGGGGCTTTTCCAAAGATGCTCTGGGAGGGAAACATAGGCGCATTCCTGATTCAAGTGTCAGGATGCCTTTTTATGAACTCTAAAAGCTGCGTATAGAAATCCCTTGACAAATCATTAGGAACACAAACACATACATCCACCTGCACACACTTCTCGTGAGCTCATGAAAGAGTTCAAGGGTCAATTTAATGTCTCTTGAGTCATGCATTAACATGCATTTTTAAAAAGGAATCATCAGATTTCTGTAACACAAATATTCAGAATCACTAAGAAGTTCACTCAGTATATCGCCACCACAATTTGGGTCTCTTGGGCCTCCCTAAGAGGCGGTTGAACTTGAACTGGACAAGTGGGATGCTGGACTCTGTATAGTGTAAACTTTTAATTAGGGAATCTCAACGGAACTTGAGCTGTGGTTATGCATCAAGGTGAAGGAATTCATGATGGGGGAAGGGTTTGGGGTGAAGGGGGGGGAATCCCAGTACCTATGAAATTGTGTCATGTAATGCAATGTAATTAATGAATAAATGAATATTTAAAAAAAAAAAAAAAAAAAAAACAATTTGGGTCTCTTCCATAGTTATTCCAAAACTAAGCCCAGAATATGATATGTGAATAAACTAGATCCTTTCCAAAGGAACTAGAGCTTAGTCCTTTGGAAGATTTTTTTTTTTTCCATACCTGGGATAGCCTTCATCATCCATGGTGCTTGTGCTTGGTGGAGCATTATGGGATAGAGCCAAAAGCAGCCAATCCAGTCTTAAAGACTCTGGTTGTAGAAGAGACTCAAGGAAGAATGACCTAAGAGAAAGTTGGGGAGAAAGATCAACAATCTTCATTCTGAGAAAGGAAACATAAACATGGGGTGTGGGGGCAAAGGTTGGATCTAACAGTTAAGACCCTGGGTGAGATGCTCATATTTCATATTTGAGCATCTGGATTTGAGGCCTAGCGCCAATCTCAATTCCAGTTTCTACTAATGTACATGCTAGGAGGTGGCAGGTGACAGCTCAAGTCTCCTGAAGCCACTGTGGGAGATCTGGATTGAGGTTTTGGCTTCAACCTGGCTCAAACCAAGCCTTTGTGGACACTTAGAGATGTGAACCAGTGGATAGGAGCGCTGTCTGCCTGCTTCGCTGTCTCTCTGTTTTTCAAATAAAGGAATAAATTTAAATCAATAAGTTTTAAGTGTGAGAAGGGTGAGTACAGTTTAATTAAGAGATCAATACAGCAGATGCAACAACTTGAAAACTCCTTTGCTACAAATGCTGGTGAAATAAGTCTTCTATATGAATGCC
The DNA here is from genome assembly GCF_030435755.1 of Ochotona princeps. Taxonomy (NCBI): domain Eukaryota; kingdom Metazoa; phylum Chordata; class Mammalia; order Lagomorpha; family Ochotonidae; genus Ochotona; species Ochotona princeps. The sequence continues at coordinate 39,277,358 of NC_080835.1, read as the reverse complement.
TGAGCCTTAAGATAAGGAAATGCCACAGGATCACAAAAAATCAATTAAGAACTAAGACATAAAAACCCACACAGCAAATGTGATCTTATCAGAGGAAGCAGGAGAGGGGGGAAGTCAGCAGTCTATTAACAAAGGGGCACAGGTGTTCCAGGGACACGCGGAGATAGGAAATGAAGCAGCAGTCAAAAGAGCTGGAACTAAGAGTGAGCCACAAAAAGCTCAGACCTTGTCCATAAAAAGGTGGCAGTAAATCCAGTCACCAATGGAGACAATAAGAAGCTTATACTGGTCATAGCCTAGACCCTAAATGAGGGGCTTAAATTTCTTTTAAAGACTTATTTTTATTTGAAAGGTAGATTTTACAGAGAGAGGAGAGACAGAAAGAGGGGACTTATATCTACTGCTTTACTCCCCAAATGGCTACAATGAGCTGATTTGAAGCCAGGAGCTTCTTCCATGTCTCCCACATACGTGCAGAAGCTCAAGGACTTGAGCCATCCTCCGTTGCTGTCCTAGGTTATAAGAGGGAGCGCAACTGGAAGTGGAGCAGCCGGGATACGATTCAGCGTCCATATTGGATGCTAGCACCACAGGTGAAGAACTAGCCTGATGTGCCACAGCACAAACTTCAAGGGGCTTAATGTTACACTGATGACCTAAGGGTTCCTGAAAGGAAGGGAAAAGTGTGAGAAGTGCATATTTGTAGTGTGAGCTATGAAGTGTGGCAGGACAGTGGACTGCTGGGCCTCATTTTTCACAGCATGTGCCTCAACCCTACAGTTATCAACAGTAAAACTGTGACACCTTCTTATCAAAGAGAAGCAATGCCCTGTGAAAAGAAAGGGACGTCGGCAAACACAGCCTTCTCCTCACCGCTGATCCTCAGGCCGTGATTTCACCAGGCTGTCTAGGTAGGCCAAAAACTGAGTTGGATTGTGGTGACACAGCTGCATGATATCCGAAGGCAAGATGGATGGGTAAAACCTGATCAACGATCGAAGGGCAGATTCCCCAAACTTCTCATACAACCTGCATTTAAAACCAAAAAGACACATTAGTCTCCAGCAATGAGATACTATAACTTCATAGAAATATTAATAAGTATACTAACAAGAAGCTGCCTGATATGCCAATGAGTGAAACTTCAGAGACTAAGGTACAAAAACAACACATGTGCTTGTGCTTATAGAATCAACATTCAGAACAACCTACCGGGAAGCATAGGCCACCAACAGAGGACTATCACAAGCAACCGAGTCATCTAACAACTTCAGTCTTGTTGGGAGATCTCCTTCTTCCATCCCCACATATGTCGGATTGGAACTTGCCATTTCTGAAAGATAAAGCACATCCTTTTCTCTTTATCTTTTACTTGCAAACATTCAACCCATGAACACAATCATTAGGCAATCATTAGGCACAGACATACTGTGTGCACCTAATATGGGCAATCCAACATTTCTTAAGTGTTACAGGAGAAAACATAAAAAAGACCACTAACAAAAAACCAACATGCAATTTCCACCTTTAGGGACCTTAAAAAAATTAATAGGCAAAACATTAAATTCTTTAATAAAATAAAGGAACAGGTAACAAATACAAAGTGACCATTGTATTATCCTTGAAAAAAATTACTATTGGAAGTGGCCGGTTAGCTCAGTTGGTTAGAGCGTGGTGCTAAAAAATTACTATTGGGCTACACACACACACACCATATACTTACCATCTTTGTCAAACTACTCAAATTTTTCCTAGATCTACTACCACTATTATATCTTTTAGAATCTAATCAATTAAATTTGATGCAATTAACTTTATTAAAAACATCAGTTTAGCAAATATCCATTCCCTGAAAAATGACCTGATTTGGGGAAAAGTCAAAAGCTTTTTAACACCAAGACTGGTTAAAAAAAAAAAAAAAGAATCTGAAGTAAAAGTTTTTTGTTTTCGTCCAAGTAGTTCTTAATTAGTTCTGAAAATAAATCCCAAAGAACAGTTATAAAAGTTATCTTCCATAATTACAACAATGGGATCTGTTCTCTAAAAGGTTCTGAAAAGCTAACCATGGCTTTGCAATATATTTGTTTTTTTTTTTTAAAGATTTATTCATTTTATTACAGCCAGATATACACAGAGGAGGAGAGACAGAGAGGAAGATCTTCCGTCCGATGATTCACTCCCCAAGTGAGCCGCAACGGGCCAATGCATGCCGATCCGAAGCCGGGAACCTGGAACCTCTTCCGGGTCTCCCACGCGGGTGCAGTGTCCCAATGCATTGGGCCATCCTCGACTGCTTCCCAGGCCACAAGCAGGGAGCTGGATGGGAAGTGGAGCTGCCGGGATTAGAACCGGCGCCCATATGGGATCCCAGGGCTTTCAAGGTGAGGACTTTAGCCGCTAGGCCATGCCGCCAGGCCCGATATATTTGTTTTTAAAAACATTGCCAGCGTATGTGTCGTGGCACAGTGGGTCAAGTTACTGTATGGAACACTAGCAGCCGTATGGAGGCTTTTGCTTTGGGTCCTGCTTACTTCACTTGATTCAACTCCTGCTGATGTACATCCTGGGAGGCAACAGCCGATGGCTGAAGCGGCTGCGGCCCTTAACCCACATCCGAAAACCACACAGAGCTCCTAGCTTGGCCCAGGTCAGCCCCACCACACAGAGCTCCCAGCTTGGCCCAGGTCAGCCCCACCACACAGAGCTCCCAGCTTGGCCCAGTTCAGCCCCAGCTGTAGCAGATACTTGGGGGATGTACTGTGGATTAAGAATCTCATTCTTTGTTATTCTCGCTTTAAATAAACACAAACAAATAAAGTTTCGTAAAATCACTTTTGGTTCCAGTCTCACTGTTTCTCATCTGATTATTTCAGGCAATAAGTACCTAAAGAATTCAGAGGAGACCATCATTTAGAGCAGGAGGGGTAGAGGGAAGTTTTATGACTGGGTCAGCTCTAAGCTAGACTATCCACCTAGACTCAAGCAAATGGCTACATCACCTCAAAATGCCCACCACACTTGCTCTTGGTAGCACAGGTAACAAGTAACAACCACCACTTAGGCTGATGGAGACTTTGTTATTCTCCTGTGATCAGGGTTGTGTGTGATCATAAAGACACATTTACAGTAGGTAATGTCACACATTTGCACTGATTTGAAAATAAATAATTTGTTTGCTATTTCACATTCAAATAAATCACAACTCAGACACCAAAAATCATTTCTTATGTTTTTAACTGCTGCAAGAATTGAAGAACTGAAACTACACAGAACATGAAAATGTTTCTCCATCTGTGGTTATTTGCTTTTAGCACTGAGTAAAATGCTTGCATCAGTCTAAATCAACAATTGGAAACATGGCATCTGTCACTTAAACAAAATTTTGAAGTAAGAAAATTTAGGTTATGCTGATGCTCAAAACTCTAGCATTTCATATCAGAGTGCAGGTTGAGTCCCAGCTGCTCCACTTCCAACCAACCTTCCAGTTAAAGCATCTGTGAAGACAGAAGATGCTGGCCTGAGTGCTTGGGCCCCATCCACCCAGGCAGGAGATCTAGGTGGAATTCTTGGCTCTTGGCTTCAGTCTGGCCCAGTCTTGGCAGTTGAGGTAGACCTTTTGGGGAGTAAATCAGCAGATGGAAGATGGAAGGGTGTATGTGTGTGTGTGTGGGGGGGGGTGGGTAGGTGTACATGTGTGTGTGTGTGTGTGTGCCTCCCTCTCTCTCTCACTCTGATGCTCTACCTTTCAAATATGTAACTAAAAAGAAAAAGAAAGTCTGCCTCTTCAGAAACATGGGATGACAGCAGTAGTCGAGAGGGTGCTTTCTGCGACCTGCACTCAAGTCCAAAGCAGACCCAGAAGGCTGTGCACTAAAGTCTCTGGGGCAAATATCAAACTATTCATATTTGTTCTCTTCCTTCTGGCCCTCCACAGATTACAATTCCCAGTCCCCTTTGCAGTTACGGGCATTGTGATAAAATTCTTACCATCGGAATGTAAGGGAAGGCAAGAAAGCTGCTACCAGGTAGACCTCTAAGACACATGTCCACATGCTTTCCCCTGGACGCAATTACCCAGCCTCAACCACAGCCCACAGGGAGGACAGAGCTTAAAATAATGACAAGAACTTGGGATGCTGAACTGTCTACCACATGAGAGAGAGCTGCCACTGACTTGCGACACCCGGTCCGGGTATTATGAGCGAGAAGTAAACCTCTACCTGAGTTATTGCCACAGAAGGTATTCATTACAGCAATTAAGTTTATTCAACTATTGTTACTTTGCAGTGCTTCAGTTTCCCCATCTATAAAATGGGATAGCATGCACTCAAGACAGTTACAAGCATAGAAGGAGATGATGCCTGAAAAGCATTTACCTGGCACGCAATTAAGCACTCAATGTTTGAAAATAGTCATCACTAGTCTGCACATATAGAGCCAGTCCTAGCAGCAAATCACTAGGGATACTGAGAAATGAACTATCATTCATTTTCTTTTGATATTTTAATTTATTTTTATTGGAAAGGCAGATTTACAGAGAGAAGGAACAGGAAGATTTTCCGTTTGCTGGTTCACTTTAAGTGATCACAATGGCTGCAGCTGAGCCAATCCGAAGCCAGCAGCCAGGAGTCTCTTCTGAGTCTCCCACACAGGTGCAGGGTCCCAAGGCTTTGGGCCATCCTTCACCACTTTCCCAGGCCATAAGCAGGGAGCTGGAAGGGAAGTGGAGCAGCGAGGACATGAACTGGCGCCCATTTGGGATCCTGGCTCTTGCGAGTAGAGGACTTAGCCACCAGGCCATCATGCCAAGCCCTATATTTCTGTCTTAGTAAGATAGATAAGTTTTTATTTATCTGCACTTATAAAGCATTCTACTTTTAATCCCTACTACTACAACACTGTTATATAATTTTCTGAATGTGATTATGAGAAAAATAATTTTAATTCGCTTATAATACAGTTTGCAAATTAAACTAATGTTTTAAAAAAATATTTATGGGCCTGGTGCAATAGCCTAGCAGTTAAAGTCCTCGCCTTGCATGTGCCGGGATCCCATATGGACACCGGTTCTAATCCTGGCCGCCCTGCTTCCCATTCAGCTCCCTGCTTGTGGCCTGGGAAAGTAGTCGAGGACAACCCAAAGCCTTGGGACCCTGCACCCGTGTGGAAGACCTGGAGGAAGTTCCTGGCTCCTAGCTTTGGATCGGATCAACTTCAGCCGTTGCGGTCACTTGAGGAGTGAATCATCAAATTGAAGGTCTTCCTCTCTGTCTCTCCTCCTCTCTGTATATCTGCCTTTCCAACAAAAAATAAATAAATCTAAAAAAAAGAAAAGAAAAAATATTTACAATAAAAAATGAATAGAAAACAGAACGAGGAGTTAACCAAAACAGAGGCAATTTTCTATGTTAACTATCTTCTGTACTGAATTCTATCCTTGATAACAGCGTTCTGATCATTACCTTTCAGTCCTGTAATAAAAGTATCCCAAACACAAGGGGTGTTGGCATAACTAAGCTTGATGCTCTCCTTTGCTCTTTTCAAGTCCAAGAGAAAAAAATACTTCTTCAGGAAGTGACAAGCCAGAGAATGTTCAGGAGAGCACTGCCACAGGTTACGATCCTCAGGCCCACTTGGGCTTCGGAGCCTGGAATTCAGTACATTCAGTTCCAAACACAACGTTGTCAACTCAGCCAGGTCTTGCTGAAGAGTGTGGGGTATGGAGCAGGGCGCGTGCACTTGGAACAAGCCATCCTGTGGCTCCTCCAGATGATGCACAGACTCACATTCCACCTGAGCAGCTGCTTCTTCATGACCAAAAGAGTCCCCTTGTTCTTCTGCATTATCTTCGTCCAGTACTCTCTTTTCTGACTCAGTCGGCTGTGGCACGTCCTGGTTCAATGTCACGGATGAATTGCCAGCATCTGCAACACCCGAGAAGTCCTTCGTAGCAAATGTGTTTTCTAACTCTGAAAGCCACTCCTGTAAAACCACTCCCAGAGATTTGGGCTCAAACAAAACCAGGGGGTCCTGCAGCTGGCTCCTATATAAAATAGACAAGTATGAAGCGTATGTTTAATATTAAACATTAATCTAACCAACATGGTACACTCATCTGGAATGTTACCTTTCAACCCTTAAAGTAACGATTATCTCAGCAAGCTGACAAGACAGCATTAACAGTCCATTATTTTACTAATTCTCGGGACCATTACTGCTGATCTCAGAAAGTCTTCTCCCCATTCATTATGAAAATTGCTCATTTGGACTCACATGGCTGCCGCTGTGGCTGCTTCGAGCGCGTGGAACATGTCTTCTTCAGGAGGCTGACTAGGTACCTCTTTTTCTTCCCTAGAAGAGGGTGAGAAGTAAGAGCAAAATTCACAAGAGTTACAGTGGATCGAGACAAAGATATCTAAGCACCTGCTAAATTGTACTGGGATTGTATTATGCTGCCAGAGACAGACAGAGGAGACTGCAAAGCAGTCCATGGGCCCACGGTGAGAAAGCTCAAGTCAGAGCAAGCTCTCATTAGGAAGAAAGGCATGCAAACCACAAAGTAACACAAAACACAGAAGGCTGACTTAGGAAAGGGCAGCACCTCCCAAGCATCCCATTACAGCAGGAGAGAGGAGTGATTACTCTTTTCTTTCTTCTTCTTTTTTTTTTTTTAGGTTTATTTGTTTATTAATGTTACAAAAGTGAGAGAGTTGCAGAACCATGTTGACCACAAAATAGGATGGAGACGGATGGAGTGGGAGGGAGGTGGGTGAGGGAAAAGCCCCTGCCAGGAGTAATTACTCCGACTAGGCAATCAAGAGAAGATTTTTCTGTGGAGGTGGTATTTATATCACTGAAAAAAAAAGAAAAAGGCAGAATGCTCCAGGTGAAAGATATGCTTCAGCAGGAAGAAAGACAGTGAGGTGTCGGAAAACACACCTCTCTGGCAGGACCGGAGAACCTGTGCTATTCTCTATGAACATTTGGCTTCACTAACTTGTCCTGAGGATAACACACCCTTTATTTTATCTGACTGCGCCTGAGTGTGGGTCTCTCCCAACACCTGGACAACTGCTGGCTGAGGGTTGGTTCTACTGCCCAAAACCCCTGAACCAAGATAAGGCAGAGCACAGATGAACAACATCCTTCACACTCCATCAGACCAAGGGCCCTGCTTCACTGTGCTGCACAAGGACTAGGCCACCAGCATGTCTTAGAAAGGTACACGACAAGACACCAGCACTAACGGTTTGACTGCTTTCCTCATTGCCTAAAGAGCCCCCTTTCTTGCTCAGTATCTTCACCCATTCCAATATTCCCTTTTTAAATCCATCAAGCAGCAGTATATTCTGTATCTTGAAGGTCACAGAGTGTCACACAATCGCATGCTAGTCAAAAGCAGCGACAGGACAACTCTTCATCTTATAAAAACTGTAATCTTGTAGTCCTCTAACATCCCAGAAATTTGAAGCAGTTATAGGATGTAGAGGCTGTGCATGGGAACAATGGAGAAAGGTATCAAACTTGTCCTAAGGTGCTCTTTGTCTTAATAGATGTGTTATGGATTGACGCACTGTTTTTCAAGACTGTGAGATCCACGGCTTTTTTCTGAGCTGCACAAACAAGCTTCGGTGAGCGGGGTCATGCATGTCCCTTCACTAGATCACCATCCATGGCTTTCTTCCGACTGACAGCTGACTCCTCTAGACCTCACCCAGGATTAACACAAGAGCTTACTCAGTGTCTTCTTCCTTGGGACAGGAAACGGAACTCACATCCTCTTCACATGACTGTTCCTCAGCCCTGGGTTCAGGTCTCACTTTCAGCTCAGGGCTGGTGTGAAGGGTGCCAATCTTCTCAGTAGTTTTACGCACAAACGTAGAAACACTGCAAAGCAAATAGCAAAACGCTCACATGAAAAAAAAATCTCATTACTGTCAGGAATGAAAAAATTAGTACTTGCTATTTTTCTGTTCCTATCAGCCCTAAAAAGGCAGCTTAATGAAGCACAACTGAATAAAAGGAAATATTCTATTTACAGCAGCTTCTCCAATTAATCACATACTTCACATAAAGCCCAAGTGAAATATAATGAGTCCCTTCATTTACTAAATTGCCCCGAGAAATCAATGATTCAAAGCTGAAGAAAATTCCTTCCACTTTAGTTATGTCTATAATGTTTCTGTCAACTCATGTGATCATCAGCCCCACCCTGAGCAGAGAATAACAAAGAATTTCTTCATCAAATTCAGCACCCAGTGGACACAATACAACCCTGCTTAAGAGCAAAGCTTCTGTGCAATAAAACTCAGATAAGCAGTTCAGAAGTGATGCAAAGTCCTCTCTCTCAAACTCAAATGTCAGTCTTGAAGAGGAGAATGAAAATCATACCAAAAACTCTTCAATTCTGAGCCCAGAGGCAGAAAGACCAAGAAACAATGAAATAAACAGGCTATTCCCAACACAGATGAAGAAAAAACAGATTTAAAAATTTTGGTTCTGTTCGGAAGGGGGAGAACATTTACATCTGTGTCAACTTCAAGCCTCAGCTGCACAAGGAAGCTGAATGCCTCCAGGTGGAAATGAGGTCACAGTGCTCAGGCTCTCCGAGAAACAGTGAACTTTCACAGGGGATAGGAGAAACAACTCCAAAACTTTCCTTTTCTATTTACGGTATCTCAATCCTCAGCAAAGAAAATCCTAAGGTGACAACATAAATAAAATACAAAATGAAATTAAGTGAAAGGCTAATTGGTTTACCTTTCTTTGACAGCCTGAAGAGACACAAGAGGAGATGGAGAACGAAATGACAATGGAATGCCGAAGGGGAGAAAAGTTTCATTCTTATCTGTATCAAACATCACTGGAACATGAAAAACATTGTCTAATGAATGGAATCAGGGGAAGAGAAACAAAAACTAATCACATGGACAGTTTTTAACCTTTAAAGGAATTCTGAAATGAACAAACCAAAGGAAATGAAGAGTGCAGTACCAAAATCACAACTAACTCAGAAACAAATGGGCAGAACACAGGTTCACACGATGCACAGGATGGCTGGGTCACATAACACAGGGAGCTCTCTTCCTTGGCCTACTGGACCCCAAAACTGATTTGGCTAGTCAAGATAAAATCTGTCTACTTCTATCTTAAACTTTCCAGCATTTTGACGTATGATCAAAATTCGACATTTTCTCCATGTTAGTTCCAATATGGGGGGCAGGAATGGGGAGGGTAACAGAAACCCACTCTTCCGGTGGTGAGCAGATTTACAGATCTGGATGGAAACTGCATCAGAATGTGAAAAGGGATCAACAACTTGCTTAAAACTTACGCGCAAGTCAACCCTGGGAACAAACACTCACAGAGAATAATCCTTTCACGTGAGCCACCCCCACAGTCATCACCTTCATGTCCCTGTGGGCCACTGCACAGGTCTGGCCGCTCCTCCTCCTGAGGTGAGGTGAATTCTTTCAGTCTCTCATCTTCTGACAGGGTTTGGCTGTGAAGGGAGCAGGAGTCTTCATCTGACTGACTGCCTCTTCTACTGCTAATGACACGATAAATACCAGAGTCCAATATGCTGAAACTTTCCTAAAAATGGATTTTAAAATTTCAAAGTAAAACTTTCCTTTGTAATACAGTACAGCTTTTTTAGAGAAAGACGCTAAAGTAGTAAATCAAGGAAAACACACAAGCCTCATGAGAACAAACTGATGAGCAGCACTTTGATGCTGGACAGCTGGGTGACTTGCATGTGCTCCCAGCAGATGCTGCCATGTTGATCCAGCTTGCTTTCCTAACACACAGTGGTGCTGATGGAGATCAAATGAGATAACCCTGAGTTGTGAGAAGCATCTAAAATAAAGTCCTTGGACTAACATTAACTTATGCTGGAGGCTGTACAAACTACAAAGACAAAACCTGATGTATTGCTAAGACACACATGAACAACGCCTTCATATAGCAATCTAATCCTGGTCCCCCCCAAGAATGGACCAGATAAAATAGAAGACACATTTTGAGGTCCTAGTGATAAATGAATACAACCTGAAGTGGAAAAATATTACTCTATAACACAACCCTTTTAGAAGCAAAAAAACTAGGGCAGGCATTTGGCACAGGAGTTAAGATGCTGCTTCGGAGCCCAGTGCAATAGCCTAGCAGCTAAAGTCCTCACCTTGCACACATCATGATCCCATATGGCGCTGGTTCTAATCTCGGTGGCCCCGCTTCCCATCCAGCTTCCTGCCTATGGCCTGGGAAAGCAGTGGAGGACGGCCTAAAGCCTTGGGATCCTGTACCCACGTGGGAGACCCGGAAGAAGCTTCTGGCTCCTGGCTTCGGATTGGCTCAGCTCTGGTAGTTGAGGCCATTTGGGGAGTGAACCATCATCGGATGGAAGATCTTCCTCTCTGTCTCTCCTCATCTTTGTATATCTGACTTTAAAATAAAAATAAGTAAGTCTTAAAAAACAGAAAATGCTGCTTCAAACACCTGCATCCCATGTAAGAGTGCCTGGGCCCACGCCCTGACTCTGCATCTAATTCCAGCCCCTTGCTACTGCATATCTTAGGAGGCAGCAGAAGATGGCTCAAGTACTTGGTCCTTGCCATCCACATGGGAGACCAGGATTGAGTTCCAGCCTCACCCTGTACGTTGCAGTTATCTGGGGAGTGAATCATCAGATGGAAGATCTCTCCCTGTCTCACTCTTCTCTGACTTTCAAATCAACAAAAATGTAGAGATGGAACACTTACATGTGATGAAATGGAACTTCTTCGACTGCTGCAAGCAGAATCCAAAGGTTCAAATCTTAGCATTAATTCTTCCAGCTGAGAAATCAGATCACTACAGGATGCAAGGTCCAGCTGAGATTTCAAATGCTCTAATTTATCTATCGTCAAACTTTTTCTTGTCTGATAAAAGGATAAGAAAATTCCAATGGAATAGCTTATTGTTTGTAATTAAATCTATGTCTAAATGGTCAACATACTGAAAGAAGTCTAACACAGAAAATAAAACTTCACTGGGGCTTTAAAAAAGTTTAAAAAACTAGGGAAATACATAATAACAATTATGTTAGAATTAACAAGTTAATTAAGAATAACCACACAAACATTAAAAATGAGTTCTAAAATTCAAGCCAATGTGTGGGTAAATTTGGTATTTTGGTTTTAATAGAAAACATCTCCTCCTTCTTACCCTCCACCAACCTCAAGACACACCTGTCATGCTTCCTTTGGGGAGGCACTGCTGCATCTGTATGTCATGTGGAAAGGGCAAATAGAAGAGCATCTTCCCTCACGCCCTTGGCAAGGTTTTACGAACCCATGGTTTACATGGATAGCTCTGACTCACCCTGCTGGCAATGAGAGAATTTTGGAAAAGACAGCACGTGCGAGCAGCCAGGTTCCACAAGCCTCTCCGCAGTAGTCGTTCCACACAGCGCTCCACAGACAACAGCGAGAGATGGGAGACTCTCCCACTGAGGTGCAAACAGAACAGCTCATTCTTGCAGACAGCCACATCCTGAAGATCTACAAAAACCATACAGGTGAATACACAGAATATTAATACTCCTTTTTCAATTTTTCCAAGGATTGAAGTTATTCCCATAAACTCGTTCATTTACAGTATTTGACTTGAGTGAATTCCATCTTTGTCACTGCAATTCAATGAAGAAATCATAATATCATACTAAAAAGATCAAGAATAAAAAATTTGGAGGAGTCACATCTCTGATCTAGAATCCTACCTGCAGAATGGTCAATTGGTATAATGGTTATGAAGACAGTTAGAATATCCACAACCTACAACAGAGTGCTTGGTTTGACGGCAGGTCCAGTGTCTGATTCTAGCTTCCTGTCAACTCTGGGAGGCATCACTGATGACTCAAGCCATTGTGAGAACTGGACTGAGCTCCAAGCTCCCAGGCTCAGCTCCTGCAGGCTGCCCACTACAGGCATTTGGGAAGTAGGTTAGGAGATAGGACTCTTCTGTTTGCTAATAAAATTTTTAAAATCTATTTTAGATGAAATAAAATCCTATGTTTAAAAATGCTATTTTCTGCTGGGGTCCATGCAGTAGGTGTGGATGACAGAAAGGTGTGAAGAGAACAGCTCCCCTGTTTGGCAGGGCCCAGCGGATTTCTCTCTGACCACCTTGATGCAGTCGCACCTCCTTTTTGCATGGACACTCAACCACCACACTAAGAATTCTGCAATCTATTGAGGCATTGTTTGGCTGTGGGAGATGGCTTTTACAACCAACGTGAGCTTGGGAGTTAATGTTATTGATAATGTCTTGATGCGTGGGTCTTTGTGCACAGGAGTACAATTAAACCCATGCTGTTTTCTGGACACCTTATTGTGTGCCTACCCAGTGCCCTGAAATCTGGGCCAGACATACAGCATGCCTTCTGGAAAATGGCTTGATAAGAATTTTACAAACTAATGGAAGTGATGGGAATATGAGCAGAAACTGCTATGGCAAAAAATAGTTACTGTGACCTTAAAGGTTAGCCTGTCCTTGCAACTCTTTAGAGCATAGAAAATGTAGTTGTTTCAGCCGTTTATGAGGTTGTAGAGCCTACAGTTGTAGGGGGATTTAATGTTTGAAATTTTTTGTCTTGGATCTTTATGTTTTTTTCTCTCTTTTGTTGTATTTCTCCCACTAAGTGATAGATAAGTTGTGAAAATAAATGTAGTAGGAATGTTTTACTGACTAGCAGGCAACCATCTGTGCTTTGTCCTTGGAGTTCTGGCTGTCACCTAATGGCTACTTCAGAAGAATGAATAACGACTTGCTTTAAAGAAACTGATTATAGTAACTTACAGAATTATCTTTAAGAGCACCTAGTTGACCATGAAATGAAAAATAAAATAATCAAACATCTGTGCATACCCACTTAGTCATGAACAAATAGAACAATCAAACAATTGTGCAGAGGCTTGTGATGTGTCTGAGTAAATAAAAAGGACAGCTTCTTCTTGAGCTGCAGCAAGAAGGTACCAAGTGACAGTGTCTGTGTCTTTTCTTATCGCTGACTCCACTCACCCTTCTCAAGCTCCGAACTCAGCTAGAGCTGGGCCCAGCAATTTTCTCTTTCTTTTTTGAAAGTTTATTTGAAAGGCAGTGTTACAAAAAAAAAGGAGAGGGGAAGACATTGAAAGAGATACAGAGACATCTTCTATCCACTGATTCACTCTCCAAATAACAGCAATGACCAGAGCCTGGCTGTTCCAAAGCCAGCAGCTGGAGTTTTCTCCTTCCTGCATGGATCCAAGCAGTTGAGCCATCTTCTAATGCTTTTCCAGACACATTAACATGGAGGTGGATCAGAAACGGAGCAGCCCTACCTTCAGACCAGAGATGGTCTCACCAAGAAACCATTGAACTTACCAGGACAATAAGATGCTGGACTTTATGCATGGTAAATACCTCCAATGAAAGAATGTCAACTGAATTTGAACTATGGAAATGCAACAAGGTGGAGCAATCCGCCGCGGGGGGAGGGTGTGGGGAGGGTGGGGGGGGGGAATTCCAGTGCATAAAAAATGTATCACATAATGCAATGTAATTAATTAAAAAAATGAAATGCAATAAAAATATGTTAAAAAAAAAAGAAACGGAGCAGCCAAGACTCCAACCAGTATCCACATGGAATGCTGCCACCGCAGGCGGCACCTTTACCTATTGAATCACAGCTCTGGCCCCTGAAAATGAGATTCTCTGTGAAAAGGAACTGAAATCTTAAAAGAGGGCAATCTACACTAGAAGTCAGACTACATCATTTCTGATAGTTCAAATCCAATGTTCAATGAACGGATTTTTAACACACTATGTACATCACAATGAAACATCTGTCAACAAATTTCAAGAGATAGCCTAGCCCCTGAGAAATCAGTAACAATCAGATCAGAGAAAGTGGCTTCTTTCTATTTTTGCATATGAAGTAGAAAAAATAATCCACACGGTCAGCATATATTCTCTACTGTGTAGCAACACAAAAAGAGCTAATTCCCACCCCCATGGTTTCATCCAAAAGAATATAAATATGCTCTGTTCTGATCACACATAACAGACTTTGTTCCTATGAGGATTTTGCTTTAAACACATGGAAGGGGGTAGGTTTTTTTTTTAAGATTTACTTATTTTTATTGGAAAGGCATATATACAGAGAGGAAGATCCTTCATCTGATGATTCGCTCCCAAGCAGCTGCAGTGGCTGGAGCTGTGCTGATCGGAAGCCAGGAGCCAGGAGCTCTTGTGCGTCTCCCGCATGGGTGCAGGGTCCCAAGCCTTTGGGCCATCTTCCACTGCTTTCCAGGCTACAAACAGGGAGCTGAATAGCAAGTGGGGCTGCTGGGATTAGAACCGGTGCCAATATGGGATCCTGAGCATGCAAGGCAAGGACTGCAGCCACTAAGCTACTGCACCAGGCCCTCCTATGAGGATTTCTGAACCCGAAATCATTGAGATGCAAAACAGGAATCAAAGCAAAACATCTCACAGTGATAACAATTAACCCATTTGGGGTGGACCTTTGATGTTGTGATTGAGCTGCCACTGGAGATACTCACATGCTGTGTCAGAATTCCTGCTTTGAGTCCTAGCTCTTCCTCTTCCACTCAGTTCCTGCTAACTGTACACCCCAGGGGCCAGCTCAAAATAACTTAAGTTGCTGGGTCCCTGCCATCTATGTGGGCGACTCAGACTGAGTGCAGGGCTCCTGACCTCAGTGTGGCCTGACTCTCACTGTTGAGAGCATCTGAGAAGTGCAGAAACAGATAGAAGATCATTTCTGTCTTTCTATTTCTCTATCTTACAAACAAAATGAAAATAAATACAATTTTTAAAACATATTAACCTATTTTTTTGGTAACAGTCACTAGAAATAAATGGAAATTGTACTTAAAATTACCCATAAAAATAAATACCTGAATACAAACTTACAAATACATGTTTGAGAACCTTACCATTGAAAACATACATCTTAAACTTTAGAAGAAATGCTCATACATCTTATTTTTCAACTTATTACAGTGGAAGAGACTCCTCCTATAATAACTGAATCTTTCACAAGCATGAGTTGCATAGGAAGGAAAATATAGTTACCTCTGACTTCACTCCAAAGAAGAACTTGAACATTCTGAGGAATGAAAATATAAATTCCTCTTTCTGTCCAGGTCAGCACACAATGCTCACTGCAAGAAACCAAGAGATTTAGGGTTTGTTGGGACACAGAATTCCTCCCATTACCTGTTAAATACAATCAGATCATGCAAAAAAAAAAAAAAAACAAAAACACCTAATAATATCCAGCCAATCAATTTCTAACACCTCCTTCCTGTTTATACCAGCAACCAGCGAAATGCTACAAACTGAGAAAATCAGACATACACATTAATTATCTCCTAGATAAAGAAAAGGCTAGTATCTGCAGAAAGAAAAGCTTACACCACTTTTTGTTTGATAAACAGGATAAACAATATGTGACACAAAAGGCATGTATTTGAAGCAAGGACTAAAATATTGCCACCCTTCACTTCTCTAATAAGCCACTGGTACAAATGGAAATGTTTAAATGTCTTTAGTTGTACAGTCACAAAAGGATGAGAACTCTCATTCAACTATGTACCACAGCTTTTTTTTTTTTAATTGGAAAGTCAGATATACAGAGAGGAGAGACAGGAAGATATTCCATCCAATGAGTCACTACCCAAGCAGCCACAATGGCCAGAGCTTGTGCCGATCTGAAGCTAAGGGCCCGAAGCCTCTTCCTGGTCTCCCACGCGGGTGCAGGGTCTCAAGGCTTTGGACTATCCTCTACAGAGAGAAAGACCTTCCATCTGCTGGTTCCCAATGGCCACAAGGGCCAGAGCAGAGCCAAACTGAAGCCAGGAGCCAGGAGCCTCTTTTGGGTCTCCCATGTGGAAGCTTGGACCATCTTCTGTTGCTTTCCCAAGCCACAAGCAAAGCTGGACTGGAAGTGGAGCAAAAGGGACATGAACTGGCACACATATGGGATGCTGGCACTTGCAAGTGCAGGACCAGCCAGTTAATCCATCATGCTGGCCCCAAAACTGGACCATACTTTTCTTTTTTAAAGATTTATTGTTATTATTGGAAAGCCGGATATACAGAGAGGAGGAGAGACAGAGAGGAAGATCTTCCATCCGATGTTTCACTCCCCAAGTGAGCCGCAACGGCCAGTGCTGCGCCGATCTGAAGCCGGGAACCAGGAACCTCTTCCAGGTCTTCCACTGAGGTGCAGGGTCCCAAAGCTTTGGGCCATCCTCGACTGCTTTCCCAGGCCACAAGCAGGGAGCTGGATGGGAAGTGGAGCTGCTGGGATTAGAACCGGTGCCCATATGGGATCCCGGGGCGTTCAAGGCAAGGACTTTAGCTGCTAGGCCACGCCGCCGGGCCCAGACCATACCTTTTTTATGTGTCCAAGAGTACTATATACTTTATGTCTCTAAGAGTTTCACATGGTATGGCCAGCATTGTGATGCCTTAGTATAGCCACTGTCTATGACAGCACACTGATTTGAGTCCCACTTGCTCCACTTCTGATCCAACTCCCTGCTAATATGCCTGGGAAAGCAGCGGAAGATGGCTGAAGTGCACAAGCCCTTGCCACCCACTGGAACTTTTTGGTGCCAGGCTTTGGCTTGCTCCAGTCCAGGCCATTGATGCCATCTGGAGAGTAAATCAACCAATGGAAGCGAATTTCTCTTTCTTTTCTGTAACTCAACCTTTCAAATAAATACATAAATCTTAAAAACAAGGTGGTGGTGAGGGGGAGTTTAATATGGTTATAAAAACGAAAGAGAGTATTTAATAGGATCTGGGTCCTCACATAGACTAACCATTTTGTCAATCTGAAAGATGAAATCATTGCCCTTTCAGGGGAGTCATCTTTGCCACAAGATGAAAGAAATGGTCAGAATTCTAGTCCAAAGGAAACAAAACAAGGAAGGTTATCTTCAAGATCCAGAGCACAAAATACAAGGTATCAGACTCATTGAGTTAAGGGATACAAGCTCATGTTTTAAGAATTATACTGGATACTCAGTTCTGAACATTTCTTAGAAACAGCAGCTTCAGGGCTTGGTGCAGCAGCCTCAGTGGCTAGATCCACACCTTACATCCACCAGGATCCCATATGGGTGCCGGTTAGTGTCGCGGCTGCTTTACTTCCCTTCCAACTCCCTGCTTGTGGCCTTGGAAAGCAGTAGAGAACAGCCCAAAGTCTTGAGACCCTGCACCTGTGTGGGAGACCTGGAGGAAGCTCCTGGCTCCGCCTGGGCAGCTCTGGCCATTGCGGCCACTTGGGGAGTGAACCAACGGATGGAAAGATCTTTCTGTCTCTCCTCTCTGTAAATCTGACTTTCCAATAAAAATAAATTTTTAAAAAGAAAAGAAAAGAAATAGCAACTTAGATTAAATGGGAGTGTGGGAGCTAGACAAGAATGAATATTTGCAATTCATACATTTCTATCCACTTGTCCCTTCATTGATAATAAAGAGAAATGTACCTAACAGCCTTGTTCAGAAAGTTAGGGATAGGTGGTAGGTATGTGGTGTAGCATTTAAGCAGCCACTTGGGACACTCACATCCCATATGGAAGTGACTGGGTTTCAGTCCTGGTTCACCTCCTGATTCCAGCTTCCTGCTAATGTTGCCCCAGGGAGAAGGCAGTTCAAGCAGTTGGGTCCCTGTCACCCAATGGGAGACACAGAAGGAGTTCTGGGTTCCTGGGTTAGGCCTGGCCCCCTTCAGTAGTGAATCTGTAATGGGGCATAGCTCATTGCTTACTTACCCAACTCAGAAAAATAAATAAACTTCTGTAAAGTGTCTTTCAAAAAAATTAAGGAACAGAAAGTGATACTAGTGTACCCAAAAAGAAATAAAATCTGGTATAGACCGACGTAACCTTGTGAGATCTGTGGGTGGATAGTAGAAGTAACAACAGACACAAGGGTAGAAGCAGGGAAAAAATTAACAGAGGTAAATAGAATCAAGCAGCTCTCCTACTCATGCTTTATCTTCTCCCACCCCCCGCGTTTTTTCTTTTTAATCTTTGTTAAGTTACCTAGTATTTAAAAGCTTTTTATGTATCTGGCACTGTGTCCCTAGTAAAGAAGTTGACATTTTTGAGCTAAGAAGGAAACTCATAACACATGAATGTGACAATAGAGCAAGCCTGCTGGATGAAGCAGCCAAGATTCCATAGTTATTACTGTTTAGGATGGGAGTAGGCAGAACCAGGAGGGGCTTTGTTTGCCATGCTTGAGACATATAAAAGGAGTTTTAAACAGCTAAACTCTACAAAATAACTATCAGGAGATCCAAATACACTTGGTCCAGTTATTAGAAAACATACTACTAATTATGACCTCTTCACACCCCACGTCACACCATAGCGAACAAATACTTCAGTGTCTGTCATGTGCCACACAGCAGGCCGAAACACAAAACTTCCAGGGAGCTTACTGTTTAGAGGTAACACAAGTATAAATATCATCGAATTCCCGTATGCTCACTGCCCACAGGCCTACAGCTGTCTGCAGCAGCTGAGGCAGAAGCCATGAGCTGGAGCTGGGAACTCAACCCATGTTTCCCATGTGTGTGGCAGGAATCCAATCACTTGGGGGCTGGCACTGGGCACAGCGGACTGAACCATTGCTTGGGATACACTCACCCCATTTTAAAATGCTGGATCTACTGCTTCCAATCCAGTATATTGCTAATAAATCTGAGAACACAGCAAGTGCTTGGGTTCCTGCCAGTCCATGTGGGAGACTCAGCTGGAATTCCAGCCCTAGCTATTCTAGGCATTCAGAAAATAAACTAGCAGACTTCTCATATTTCTTTCTCTCCTCCTTGTTCTGCTACTAATATTGTCAAATAAAAATGTCTCTTTTAAAAAAATTAAAGGAGGGCCCGGCGGCGTGGCCTAGCTGCTAAAGTCCTCGCCTTGAACGCCCCGGGATCCCATATGGGCACCAGTTCTAATCCCAGCAGCTCCACTTCCCATCCAACTCTCTGCTTGTGGCCTGGGAAAGCAGTTGAGGACGGCCCAAAGCTTTGGGACACTGCACCCGCGTGGGAGACCCGGAAGAGGTTCCTGGTTCCCGGCTTCGGATCGGCGCAGCACCGGCCCATTGCGGCTCACTTGGGGAGTGAAACATCAGATGGAAGATCTTCCTCTCTGTCTCTCCTCCTCTCTGTATATCCAGCTTTCCAGTAATAATAATAAAATATTAAAAAAAAAAAAAAAAGAATGCCAACGATTAAAAAAAAAAATTAAAGAAGGAAAGAAAATAAACTCAATTACTTGAATTTCCCAAGGTTCACATTGCCAGAAATGGAATCAGGAGGTGGGGCCAAGCATGGAACTCAGCTACTTGGAGTCAGATGCAGTCATTGTAACCAACATCCCAACCATCGTGCTAAACACCTATCCTCCTGCCAACTATTTGTTAAAAATCATATTCTCTGAGCAGTTCTCCTTTGAAAGAACCCAATAAGAGTTCACATTTCAGGCCCGGCAGCATCATGGCCTAGCAGCTAAAGTCCTCGCCTTGAACGCACCAGGATCCCATTTGGGTGCTGGTTCTAATCCCAGCAGCTCCACTTCCCATCCAGCTCTCTGCTTGTGGCCTGGGAAAGCAGTCGAGGATGACCCAAAGCCTTGGGACCCTGAACCTGAGTGTGGGAGACCTGGAAGAAGTTCCAGGTTCCCGGCTTTGGATCAGCATAGCACCGGCCATTGTGCTCACTTGGGAAGTGAATCATCAGACGGAAGATCCTCCTCTGTCTCTCCTCCTCTCTGTATATCTGACTTTGTAATAAAAATAAATAAATCTTTAAAAAAAAAAAGTTCACATTTCAATATACCCTTTAACAACCCTTGACATTCTTCAGAGCTGAATTCAAGATCGTATTAGTTAGCTCCAGGGTATTATAAACATTTTTCCTTGGTGAAATAAGTAGATTTCAAGACACACAAGTTGGCTGGAAATCATAAACCAGCATCCCTTCTCTCGGAACAAGGCAAGTCCAGCAGCTGACAACCTTTAGCGTGGCACTCTGGACTTCTACGTAATAGTAGTTTTTGCCAACTAGGGAGTTAGCTGAACCCTGATACTAGAACAGGCTGAAGAGCCTGGAGCAGAGCTTCCACTCATAGTGCTTACCAGAATCCCTAAAGGGCAGATAGTTGGAATTTCATCAAGCTTACAAGAACAAGTTCTACAACATTTTTGTGCCTGTTAGCTAATAAACGTGCTTCTCTTTCTGTGTGATGGTTTCAGTCTGGGACTTGCTTTCCACTGTAGCATTCTACCAGGTAGGAGAACACATAACTTTACTTACAAGTGACAGAAGTTCCCTGACAATTATAAACTGTCCAAATGGCTTGGAGGGAGAAGTATATCCCCAAGATCTTTTCCTTCTTCTTATATTAAAAAACACCTCAGGTAATACAGTGATTTCATAACTTTTCAAAACTAAGTTAATGCAAAACAATCTTAAAAAACTGTTTCTAGGGGGCCCAGCGGCGTGGCCGAGCGGCTAAAGTCCTCACCTTGAATGCCCCGGGATCCCATATGGGAGCCGGTTCTAATCCCGCCAGCTCCACTTCCCATCCAGCTCCCTGCTTGTGGCCTGGGAAAGCAGTTGAGGACGGCCCAATGCATTGGGACCCTGCACCCGTGTGGGAGACCTGGAAGAGGTTCCTGGTCCCGGCATCAGATTGGCGCACATCAGCCCATTGCGGCTCACTTGGGGAGTGAAACATCGGATGGAAGATCTTCCTCTCTGTCTCTCCTCCTCTCTGTATATCCGGCTTTCCAATAATAATAAAAAAAATCTTTAAAAAAAAAAAGACAAAACTGTTTCTAGGGGCCAGCATTGTACCACAACCAGTTAAAACATTGCCTGAATTGCTGACATGTTATAGCAGAGTGCAGGTTCAAGTCCCTATAGTTTCACTTCTGATCTAGTTCCCTGCTAAAACAAGGCCTGAGTGCTTGGGGGACCCAGATGGGATTTCAGATTTCTGCTTGCAGCCAGGATCAGCCCTAGCCCTTGCAGCCTTTGATGAATGAACCAGTGGGTATAGGATCTTGCTCTTTGTCTCATTTTTTGTCATTTTCTGCGTCAAATAAACAATTAAATCTTAAAAAATAAAATCTGCTTCTAGACAGAAAATGAGGAGAAAGAGCTAAGTGTCCATTTTATTTTGAGGATCAAAGGAGAAACTTACCTAAGATGCAAGAGTCTGGGGAAAGACAAAGACTGGGAAGAGCCAAGTGTGTGATCGTACTGAGGTTCTGATCTGGGAAGTAAACACAGCCATTAAGGATTGAATCACAGCCTAAAAGACTTTTCTCAAGAGCAGGAAACTCTTGCCTCCAAAACAACATCAAAAGCCAAACTGAACCTGCCCTTATTTGGTTCACCCATTATAGGAAGGACAATTGATAAGACACTGTTTTGGTTTCACCAAGTCTTTTCATAAAGATTCTACTGCACTCTTAAAAATGTTCAAGACATACAGAATAGCAAAGATTGTCGCCCAACCCCTCCATACAAATTCCTCAAATAATTCCAACCACTCCAAAAAGTCACACCTGAGCGTGATCACAGGGAGAGGTGGCAACGAGAGCAGTTTCTTGAACTGATGTGTGCTCATCACTTCCCCATCGAAGTTCACTTCCCACATCCTGGAGCCAGGCCGCGCGCAATAGATGAGAGGTTGCTGGCTCCCGGAACATCTTCCAGGGAAAAAACAGGCTCCAAATTCTCCATCTCTTTCCTTGTTTCCAATTTTCCAAAACTTTTCTCTAACATCCAGAAAGGAGAAGAAAGCATGCTTAGTTACAAAAGGGTTCAAAACAAATCATGACTGGATTTGAACTGTAATACTGCAATCAGGTGGAGTAATCCACCATAGGGCGGGGGAGGGTATGGGAAAGGGTTGGGGGAACTCTAAAGCCTATGAAACGGTGTCATGAAATGAAATGTAATTTTAAAAAAAGAGGGGGGTCAAAACAGACAGACAAACAAAATCAGCTTTAAAACTCGGCCAGGCATTAAGAACCCACTTGCAATGTCCTCTCCCTCATTCACATTAGCAATCTACTGGCAAGAACCATAGAACGGAAGGGTCAGGATAGGGCTCTGGCTCTGTTTTGCCATTAGCTATCTCTGTGACATGTAAATGTTCAGTTTATTATCCTCAGAATAAGGGGCTCAGAGTTATGTGAAGGCTCTTTAAAAAAAACTAAGACAATCTATTTTTTAAGCAATAACATGTCAATATATGTACATGATACTATCATACAGAGGTTGTCCAACATAATCCAAAACTAAACACAAACTAATAAAAGAAGTAAGCCATGTGACTGGGTACAAGATCAACACTTAGAATCAAGAAGACTGCCCTTTGCAAATCTAAGAATGAGTGCCATCCCATCTTAGCACTGCTAGTCTTCTGGACACACTACTCATCTCTCTCTCTAATCTTGCCTTCCAATCACTCCCTCAGCACAAACATCCCAGAAACTCCTTACTCTTCCCTCAAAATACCACGTCTTCTAAAACCTGTTACTTTCGAATTACCTGAGTTAGACGTACCAAAGATTTGGGCACATGGGATGGGAACATAGAAAGTCACAGGGAGGAGGAGCAGGAGGTCTCTTCCTAAAAACTCCTGCTCTCTATGCTTCGTGACTTACCTCCATCACTTTCGCTCTGAGAACTGTCCTAACTCCCATAGGAACCACAAGCTTCTGAAGGGATGATTTCACAGTACTTACCACATTAGATACATCAACGATGTCTACTTGAACAGTAGATGATGACTTTACAGGACAAAGGGCATTTTTTATTCCTTTTGAGTTGAATGCAATAGTGTATAGGACAGCATCTGGCCCCCAGAAAGAGCTGAACACATGGCCAGTGCTCCATAAACTCCATCTCTTCTACTGGAGAGTAACCTAATACCCTCACTAGAATGAGTTTACTACATGACCTCAGATTAATCCCACAAATATTCTTCTATTTATTTACTTTGCAAATAAAATATAGCATTTGCTTTATTGTGAGAACACAATATGAAAGTGCTTTGAAACACATACAGAGTAAGAAAAGAAGTAAGGGCCTTAATACTTATTTTCCTTATTTGGAAAATAAAATATATTTCTTATCTGATTTACATCTGCCCTTGTGCCTCGGTGCTAAAAATCTAGAAGGGCACAATAAATGCTTGAGTGGAAAATGTAGTCAACTCATTTTCTTCGTCTATACTCATGAATGCTTTCTTTGTTTTCAAAAAGTATGTGACAGCATGGGACCTGGGGTGGGTAGGAGACTGGGTGGGGCTTCTCCTCAATATTCCCTTCAGCCCTTATAACTTTTTACCCTAATAAAAAAAATAGATAAATAATTAAATCTTAAAAATTAAAAAAAAAATTGTGACAGGCAGCGTTAAGTATTTTCATATCCATGATTTTTGTTAATCCTGAAGCTATCACTATATTCTAGCCAGGGCAAATGACCTTCAGCAAGGTTTGAGGGGAGGCAGAACTAGAACATGACAACATAGCCTCAGGTTCTACTATCCAACGTCCTATTATAGCACGGCTCTTCGCTCTAGTCACAATACTGACCTTGTTCATTCCCAGTACTGATAAAAAATGCACAATGGGCAGCAAGAGAAGCAAATTTTTATCATTTTGGTTAATTATTAGGAATCCCGACATCTTTTTTTTTTTTCTTAAATGCTACTTGTTGGAAGAAAACAAAGGTAGAAACAAACAAAAAAAACTTTTCAGTACAAATGAATTTTTAAATTATTGTACCATCCCTGAAAATTGCAGTCCAGCTAACAGACAATGGGTAAACCTAAAAGATGTTGCTTTTGCAGCAAGTTCTCTGTTTCTGTCTTCTAACTCTGGCTACACCCTATGTGAAAAAGGTACATTTGGATTCATGATATATATTTCTGTTGATTCATGGTTAGTCAATTTACCTCTCAGTGTCACATAAGAAGGATCGAGTAAGTGAAGATATAAGAAGTCTTCCATCCAAGTAATCTAACTGGACAACACTGGAGTCTACTGTTGTTATTGTCTGAACAGGAAATATCACAAAGGAAGCAGCTCCCTAAAAGGGACATGAGAAGGAAATAAAGTATATTTTATCTTACAATACATACACATAACCTCTTCCTCTTTATCGTCTGAATAAAAGCAACTTGAATAGCAAAATCAAATTTTTACACAGGTTAAAATTTAATTTTCTTATTAGGGCATCACAGTTTCCCTCAAAAGTTTTATGACATAACTTGCCACATAACCACAGGAGAAAAGTAATGCTCTCCTTGTGATGATCTAATCTGACAGTACTGAGTGAAAAAGCAAGTTTTGGGACACGGCAGAGAATTTTCCACCATTAAATAGTACTTTGGGAAAAAGACATTATATGTAAGGTAGCAATTTTATTCCAGGTCAAAAACATATCAGGAGGGGCACAGTGGCACAGCTGGTAACACTATATGCCTGCAGCATCAGCATCCCAAATGGGTGCCAGTTCTAGTCCCAGCTGTTCTCCACTTCTGATCCAGCTCCTTGCATATGGCCTGGGAAAGCAGGAGAGGACTGCTCAACATTTTGGGACTCTGCATCCAGGTGGAAGAAATTTCTGGCACCCAGTTTTGGACCAGCTCTAGCCATTGCATCCATTTGAGGCTGAACCAGTTGATTGAAGATCTCTTTGTCTCTAACTGATACATACACACACACACACACACGTATGGTAATAAATAATAACTTTAATGGATACTGATGACAAGGTCGGAATAAATTAATGTTTGCATTCAAATAATTTAGCCAAGAGGCTGGCATCATGACAGAGTAGATCAAGCTGCTGCCTGCAATGCTGGTGTTCCATATGAGTGATACCTGAAGTCTCAGTTTCTCCACTTTTGATCCAGTTCCCTGCTAAGGTACCTGGGAAAAGCTATTTCCCCTGATATCCATGTGGGAAATTTGTATGGTGTTCTAGACTCCTGGCTTCAGACTGGTGCAGGCCTGGGCATTGAAGACATTTGGAGAATCAACCAAGAGATAAGATTCTCTCTCTTTCTCTTTTTCTTTCCCTACCACCATCCATCCTCTCAATCCCCCTCTCATCTCCGTAACTCTGCCTTTCAAATAAACAAACTAAACAATCTTTAAATAATGTATCCAGAGTTCAGCACTCTGGCACAGCAGAGCAGCCAGCTCTCAAACCAGTGTCCATATGTGATACTAGTGTCGCAGGAGGTGGCTTTACCTGCTGCTCCACAATGCCAGCCCCCGAGAGGGCAGGTTTTAAGGGGACTCATTTGTCTGTACAACATACTGGAGTGCGTTTCAGCTTGATTCTGCTACAGAATGGCACCTGTAAGCTAACTTTCATAATTTTCCATTTTCTATTGCAATATTTTGGTCAGGTTCAGTCCTGGCCATTGCAGCCATTTTAAGGAGTAAACCAATGGATGGAAGACCTCCCTCCCTCTCCCCCTGGCTCTCATTCTCTCTGTGTAAACTGTTGTTCAAATAAATTAATAAATCTTCAATAAAAAAATAACCTGCCTGGGATGGGTGGGAGGCTGGGTGGGGCTTCTCCATTTATCTCTCCCCTTACCCCGGATACAGAAAAAAATAATAATAATAATATTAATGTGGGAAAAAAAAATAACCTGTAGACTTGGCTCCGGATCAGTCCCCCTCCTGAGAACTACACTAGATAAATTCACATGCTTTCATTGAAAGCTTCACAATACTACACCTTACATGTAAGCATACACGTAAAGACTGGACTGGTTCTCACCTTTCCTTGTTTGGAAGTGTTGAGTTTGATGGCAGAAACTTTCCCCACGTGATCACCTATAAACACTCTAAGAAGAGCTGTGTCCCAACAGAGCGCTGTAACTTTCCGGCCCTTGTGTTCTGAAGACACATAAATGCGTTCTGGTTTCCCGCGACGCTCTTGATTTAACTCCCAAACAACTACAAGGCCTTGACTGAGAATTGACAAGTTTTTGACAAAGGTGAAAAAGGTAAAATTTAGTTGCATCATAGTATCAACTATATAAAGCACATATGCAAATTCCTGCTCTTCAGAAAAAAGGAAGTAAAGAGCTAAGGTAAGATTGTCTTGCTTTATCCACTAGACCTTTGTAACAGAACTTGAATGTTAACTCTGTTCCGCTTTCTCTAACAAAGTCTTTACAATGTCAGTGCCTCAAGTGAGCACCTTTGCACAATCACTTAAGGTGATCAGCTGTCCATCCTGGGTTACTGCACAAGGAGAGGTTCCCTGAGCACAGGAATTTCATCAACAACATCGACACAGTCATAGGCAAGCAGGAATCACTGATCACCCTAAAACTTCTGTTCATCAAATTGCATTTAATTTAAAAGTTTCTCACCTGGTGGCCACAGCAACATAATCATCATCATGTAAACAACAGGCGACCTGAGAAATTGCACCTTCCTAGAGCACAAAAGGAAAGTTTCTAACTCTTCAGTTTTCCATTCTTCTACCCCAAACGATCATTTACACTGCAAGGAGAAGTGTGCACTTCTCCCAGAAACCCTGAATGGTGTGTGACAGGGCTGCCCTTAGTCTTACCCTATGTGAAAGCAGCAGCCTGTGTTTCCAGCCTTCTTTCTGAATAAGATGGAGTCCTCCTCCAGAACTGCCCAAAGCCAGCCACTTCCGAGACACGGCTATACTCGTGCACTGAACGTGTGAAAAGAGAGTGAGATAATCACGACATGCAGCCAGACAGAAAAGGAAATGGCAACAAATACCGAGGATTTGTCCTCAAACTTCCTCTCCCTACTCATCAACGCAACATAAAGGCACTCCTAACTCTAGATGAGTGAAAATACCAAAGAACATTGCACTATTATAAAACTAAAACTCAAAAAAGGCACAATTATATAAATGAGTAACTTGTCCTTGGTAAAGGTTGTTAATAGCACCATTCATGTTCTGCATAATTTGGCTGGGTCATTCCAGTGCTGACTCCGACAGCAGAAAACACAAGAATAAAACACCCACATTAGACATTTGTTCATTTAAATCATTTCTTGTCCATACACTCAGCTCTCAGAGCCGGGTAAGACTATGCAGAGCATAAATACTGTCCCATATCCCTTCCCCATCAGCCTGCTGCTTCCTTTCTGTATCCACCAAAGAAATCTAGGGCCACACTGTGCTCCATTCCCTGTGGCAAAAATCACACAAGATTTTCACAGCCCTCTTTGTCTTTGTTGCTTCCTAATGTAAAAGCAAGAAACTCTAGGGTGTTTGCTTTTCCAGATTCCACTGCTGTATATGACTCAACAGCAGCCAAGAGAACTAAGCCCTACTGGAGGCTATTTGGCAAGTTTTACTTTCTCAGATAAGAGTGGGGTCTGCAGGAAAGAAAACTCTTGCCCTTGGCCCAGTCATTCTTGATGGAGAGGCTAATGAGGACATTAATAGTGGGGTAAGGATTACTATGTCACATCTGTGATTACATGCTGACACATGGAAACTAGCAGGACAGGAAGGATGGCAAGTCTGGGTCCTTGGTAATATACCTCGGCCACAGTACTGCACTCTAAACCCTCAACTGCCAAATAAATACAGATGCCTTCAATGCTTAAGCCACTATAAATTCAATAACCTGTAGTGAAAAACATCGTGGTATCAACCCACACAATTATATCTCACATCATATTATCTTCCCTTTTCTCAGGGGTGAGAAAGGTGCTCTGGGATGGGAGTGAAAGTGTAGGAAGGAGACTATTTTAGAATTGATTATACAATTTCGTTCTTTACTGTGTAATTCCTAGGTAATCAGAGCACATATTTCTTCATACAGAGCTAACAGACTTTTGCTTTGTTCCCTAAAACACAGGTTACAATTTCCTGTTTTGGAATGAGTTTAGCAAAACTGAAGTGGTTTATCTGGTTCAAAATGTAATGGGATGGGGGCATTATTATGGCTCTGAGGATTAAGCCACAGCCTGTGATGCCAACATACTGTGTAAGTGCAGGTTCCTGTCCCAGCCACTCCACTTCCAATTCTACTCCTTGCCAACTGCCTGGGAAGTCAGCAGAAAAAGGCCTAAGAATTTAGGCCCATGCCATGCAGGAGACCTGAAAGAAGTTCCTGACTCCTGGCTTTCAAGTGGCCCAGCCCAGGCTGTTGTGTCTATCTGGGAATGCTATTGATACCTACCAGCAGATGGAAGGTAACTCTGTCCCTCCCTCTGTTTAACTATGCCTTTCAAATTAAAATAAAATACATTTTATTTATTTATTTATTTATTTATTTATTTATTTATTTGAAAGGCAGAGTTACTGAGAGGAAGCAAAAGACACACAGACTCTTGGGCCTATCAGCAAGGGGATGCCAGGTTTGTGCACTCCACGGGTGGGGAGAGCTGGCAGAGCTGGAGTTGCCTGGCCCAGGTCTCTTGGCCCAGCCTGAGAAGTGGGTGCTAGATTTGTGAGCCCCATGGGTGGGGGATCTGGTGGGGTTTGGGTTGCCATGCTCAAGCCCTTGGGCCCAACTGCAACGGGGGTGGCTGGGTTCATGAACCCCAGAGGTGGGGAATCTGGCAGGGCTCAGGTACCTGGCCCGGGCCCATCCCACCTGCAACAGCGGTGGCTGAGTTTGTGAGTCCCAGCGGCGGGGGATCTAGTGGGGCTCGGGTCGCCTGGCCCGGGTCTCTTGGCCCACCTGCAAGGTGGATGCTGGGTTTGTGAGCCCTGGGGCTAGGAGATCCAGGGGGGTCCGGGTGACTTGGCCTGGGTCTCTTGGCCCACCTGCAAGAATAAGTCCTCCTCAGTGAAAAAGGTGGAGCAATGGATTCAGACCCATTTGGTACCATAGCAGAAGGAGAACAGAGCATATTGGATGAGTACCCCAGCCAAATGATGACAGCAAGGATCTGGATGAATGGAGACTTGAGGTTGACCATGTCAGCCAGTGGACATTGGGAGGGCTGCATCATCCTTGGATCGGTGAAACCGACAGCATTTCAGAACTATAAAACCAACCAGGCAGAAACCTCGGAACATGCATACATCAGGACCCTGGTTGATATCAGGTGGTGTTTCCCCATCCCTGGGCACTAGGACATTTGGGAAGCGGAGTGTGGCTTTCCCCTTTATCTCTGCCCTTCTCCCAGAAACAAAAAGAAATTAGCAGAATGGAAATAATGATTTTACCCATTTATCCCTAATCCTCAATACCTTTCATCCTGATCAACTATGTAATTATCATGAAATGTAAAATTAAAAAAAGAAGACACATAGAAATCTCCTATCTATTGATTCACTTCCCAAATGGTTGCAATGGCTGCAGTTGTGCCAGTCTGAAGCCAGAAACCAGGAGGTTCTTTCAGGTCTCCCACATGGATACAGGTACCCAAAGCCTTGGGCCATTCTCCACTGCTTCCCCAGGTCATAAGCAGGGAGCTGAACTGGAAATGGAGCAGCTGGCACATGAACCAGCACACATATGGTATGCTGGTGCCTCAGGCAGAAACTTAGCCTGCTGTGCCATGGTGCCAACTCTAAATCTTTTACTTTCTGACAGAAAACAACAAGATCACTGAGAGAGAAAAATGGAGCAATTGAAATCATGAATTCCAGGGGAGAAGAAGAATTCAAACAACAGCTCTAAGATAAATCATGCTTTTTCTAAGGAGGGTATGACTAAGACAGGTAAGACTACCCAAGATTCCATAAAACATAAGGAATTAGAGGGCAGAGACCCATGTAAAAAGAGCACAAAAATACAAAAATGAAACTGGTAACAAGTTCCAAAGCTCACCCTTAGGCGACTGGAGTCTAGCCTCAGGGCTGAAAGTAATGGATCCAGAGACTCAAACTCTGCCAGGACATGGCTGTACGACTCCGCTATCACTGGCACAGAAGTCATTTAGTCAGAAGGTTGAAGCTTGTTCCGTGCCAGGCTCCGTTTCTTCAGTTTAATGAAACCTGCAAACATGTAAGAAGCTCACCGGTCATTCCAGCACTCGTGCATTCAATGAATTCATGGCATCCATAGAAAACTGAGAAATATGGGCAAGGATCTCACTCCGGAGATGCTATACATCTTAGGTGGAAAAAAACACATATAGGCACATTGTATGCAACTGTGTACTTGAACCACATCATTCCGTCTAACACTCCCAGAGCATTTGGTTCAGGTTCTCCGGGTCTTCCATAATTCTATCCCACTGGTTTATCAGATATCAGAAACTATGAAATGAACCCTTGACTCCCTAGTTAAACCATCACCTTGAGGAGCCGGAGTCTGACAGCTGCCCCCTGCTCTTGATCCCTAGTGCAGACGCTGAGAGCAGCAATGACAGCTCAAGTCACTGGGTTCTTGCAAACATATGGGAGACTGGGATTGCATTCCTGGCTTCCAGTTCCAATCTCCCTCGTCCCCAGGACCATTATGGGTAATGGAGGGTAAAGCAGCAGGCAGAAATTTTTTTCTCCCCTTCCTAAGCTAAAAAAAAAAATAAATAAATAAGTATAAATAAATAAACAGGGAAGGATTCTGGTGTAGCAGTTTGGTGCTAGTTGGAAGGCTCACATTGGAGTGCTGGAGTTCACTCAGAGGACTCCAGCTTCCTACTAATGCACATCCCAGGAAGCAGTAGGTGATGGCTCAAGGAGCTGGGCTCCTGCCAATTACAGGGGAAACCCTGAGTTCTGAGCACCTGCCTTCTGCCTGGCTAGATATCTGGGGAAGGAACCAGTCGATGCAAGAGATCTTGCTCTCTCTCTCTTTCTCTAGATAAAATAACTAAAAATTTACTTTTACAAAAACTTATAATAAAGAAAGAAAACTAGACAAATTACTTTGAGGTAAAACAGCAACTCCACTGCACTTTTTTGAATTGCAAATCGTCTCATTTTGAGAAGTAGCTCATAAAATGTGATCTTCTAGAAAGGCCTCAAGTTATAAACCCTTTTGAGCCTTCTCCTACAGGCTAGCAAGGGGTTAGTAGCATGTTCAATGAGTCAGTATGTTGAAGGAGTGCACCTACTAGGTGGGACATAAAATGCAGAGAAAAAAGGCAAAAAGAATACGAGGCTCACCGACAGAAATAAGGTAGGAATCAAGAGAAATGAGAATACAAGGTCCAAAACACTAACTTACCAACGAAGGAATTTATAAACTAATAGAAGAGTAATCTATTTGACTAATCTAACATGCAAATCTTTTTGTTTCATGACACTGATTTCCAGCAAAAATAACCAAAATTTAAGGCAATTCTACCCATTACTGTTAACTTTTTGCAGTCCTTAGCTACATGTCAAGCTAATAACAGTTCAGGAAAATTCAAAAATAATTGCTAGACTTAATCATTTTTATATTGCTTATGCATTGTTCTGTGGGGCTCCAATACCCCAGAAACATTGTATTCACTCACTTATTTATAATAGACTTTCTTTAAAAATAAATAAGTCGGGGCCCGGCGGCGTGGCCTAGCGGCTAAAGTCCTCGCCTTGAAAGCACCGGGATCCCATATGGGCGCCGGTTCTAATCCCGGCAGCTCCACTTCCCATCCAGCTCCCTGCTTGTCGCCTGGGAAAGCAGTCGAGGACGGCCCAAAGCATTGGGACCCTGCACCCGTGTGGGAGACCTGGAAGAGGTTCCTGGTTCCCCGCTTCGGATCGGCGCGCATCGGCCTGTTGCGGCTCACTTGGGGAGTGAATCATCGGACGGAAGATCTTCCTCTCTGTCTCTCCTCCTCTGTGTATATCTGGCTGTAACAAAATGAATAAATCTTTAAAATAAATAAATAAATAAATAAATAAGTCAATAATTTAAAAAAATATTTTTCATTTACCTGAAACAGAGAGAGAGAGAAAGATGAATCTCCTATGAATGATTTGCTCTCCAAATGCCAACAATATCCCAGACTGGGCCAAACCAACGTACCAAGCATTGACCTGCATCTGGGTATCCCTTGTGATGGCAGGAGCCAAAATTCCTTTTTTTTTTTTTAAGATTTATTTTTTTAAATTGGAAAGTCAGATATACAGAGAGGAGGACAGACAGACAGGAAGATCCTCCATACGAAGATTTACTCCCCAAGTGGCCGTAACAGCTGGAGCAGAGCCAATCCGAAGCCAGGAGCTTTTTCCAGGTCTCCCATGCGGGTGCACGATCCCAAGGCTTTGGGCTGTCCTCTACTGCTTTCCCAGGCCACAAGCAGGGAGCTGGATGGGAAGCAGGGCTGCCGGGATTAGAACCGGAGGCCATACGGGATCCTGGTGTGTTCAAGGTGAGGACTTTAACCACTACACTATTGCACCAGGGCCCAAATTCTTGACCCTGAAGTTTTGCCTCTCAGGATGCATTAGTAAGCAGATGAATCACAAGCTGGGACTTGAATCAGGCATTCTAACATGCAGTGCAGCAATCCTAAGAAGTACCTTCAAATGCTGCAACACAACACCTACTCCCATGGAACATAATGTCTATCTAGTAGCAAAACATAGAAGTTTATGATATTTTTCAATGCTCACACCAAAGATGGTCTTACATACCAACAGTAACAGTTTAACTTTTGTTAGGAATACGTTGTTGAAATCAAAAATATAAATATAAATGTAAATACTCCTTCGTATGTCTATACTCAAAACATTTGAGAATTCCTGATCAGAAACATCTTCCCTGAGTCTAATCACCTATTCATTTTATAAATTACTCAGTAAAATAATAGGCAGTCACAATGGTAAGAACTAGACAAGTAAGATAATTCCAGAAATCATTTAGTTTACAACCAAATAGGGAGTATAAGACAAATGCCACAAACACACGCACGCCGATCTTTTAAGAGAAACAAAAGCCAAGTGCTTTGTTAGAACTTAAAGGATAGAAGGTCACGTTGAGTTACAGGGACCTGCAGACAATGTGGTAAAGGGAAGAGGAAGTGGCACCGAGCAGGCCTATCAGAAGGGAAAGGAAAGGGCAGCAGATAGGGCAGAAATAAGCAGATATGGAGACAGAAAACTAGAAGGATACATTGAAACATACAAATTTAGCTTGGGGTTGGAACACAGGATAATGGAGATTCTTTTTTTTTTTTTAAGGTTTATTTTATTTTTTATTGGAAAGTCACATACACAGAGAGAAGAGACAGAGAGGAAGATCTCCCACCCAATGATTTACTCCCTAAGCGGTCGCAACGGCTGGAGCTGAGCCAATCCGAAGCCAGGAGCTTCTTCCAGGTCTCCCACACAGGTGCAGAGTCCCAAGGCTTTTGGCTGTCCTCGGCTGCTTTCCCAGGCCACAAGCAGAGAGCTGGATGGGAAGCGGGGCCACTGGGATTAGGACTAGAACCCATATGGGATCACAGCACATACAAGGTGAGGACTTTAGCCACTAGGCTACTGCACCAGGCCCAATAATGGAGATTCTAAAGATAAAGCTAGAATGGTCATTGGGGTCCAAGTTACAAGATACAGAACCTCAAACTGGGGATCCTAATAGAACCTAAATTTCATTTGATAGGCAACAGAATAGCACTGAAAGATTTGGTGTTGGGGCAGGGGTACACAAGTGCCATCAAATGTGGGTAGGAGCTGGAAAACAAGGAACTCAAGAAAAGGAGTGGGTGAGGAGGAAGCACAGACCAGGCATTTCAGTTCAAGTCTTGTGGGAAAGGGGAAAACCTCTGACTTTCTAATCAGAGAGGACTTGAAAAACAGAACAGAACGGCAGCAAAACAACAGTGTCTCTTCCACTTGTGATCTTCAAATAAAATCCTTAGACGAACAGGCCATTTCGCCTTGTTCTTAATGAGGACAGAAAGTTCTGGAAGTTATGATACAATAACAGAGGACAGAATGTTCTGGAAGTTATGATACAATAACAGAGGGGTAAAGTAGGTTCTTACTTTAGTAAGACACAATGAATGGAGATGACAATGGAAAAGAAACGAGCATTAGCAACACCAGTTCTCCAGAGGAGCTGCTGAGCGGCACTGCTACTACCCTGAACTTTGTGATCATCATCTCCTGGACCTCCTAGTCCGGATTTATCTTTCTTCAAGGCTCCACTTATTAACCCTCTTCCCAGAACTCCTGAGTTGGAGGAGGACTCACAGATAATTCAGTATACGTCTACCTAATTCAGAAATTCGTTTTCCCCTAGCCCATGAATTTTTTCAGCAAGTAGAAGTAAGCACTCACAAAGTGACCTTATTCCACTGCACACTACTCACTGTTAAAAAGTCCTTTTTAGAGAATACAGTCCTGAAATCTGGTCACTTAAGGGCTCACATCATTAAGCCTCTACAAGTTGAAGGAACTAATTTTACTCCTTCCAAAAACCCTTCAGCATTTATAAAACACTACCAAGTCCTCTTTCCAAATTCCTCTCTGCTCTGGCCAACCTTTTACAGGGGGACTCTGTGCATGAGAATGCAATGCCTAGAACTGAACAGGATTCTCTGAAGCAGCTGGATGAACAGAAAATTGTATAGAAACACTCACCTGTCCAGCGTGGACACTAGGTTTCCTTATTACAAACCAACATAGCATTAGCTGTGTTTTCCAAATGGCCACCTCAGGCTGTTGATTTAACAGAGCAGTCAGGGGTGGGTCTCATGCCCGGATCCCAGACGCCAGCCACCACGTGCACGTGGTGAGCTGTCCCCAGGCCTGCCTGGGTTCTGGGGGGCTGCTCCCTTCGGGGTGAGTACACCGAGGGGGGAGTTCTCAGTGACTGGGCAGATCCGGGGCCTACCCGCCACCCTCACTGGGCAGTGAATGGGATTGGGGAGGGGTGCGACCCTGGGCCTGGGGGTTTAAACCTGTAGCCTCCCGGCTCCTGCTGGGTCTCAGGATGGGGCATTTTCACGCACAGAAACGTTGGACTTCAGCCACCATGTGCACGTGGTGAGCTATCCCCAAGCGGCCAGTACACCATTTGGCACTAGGCTCTGCCCGCTGGTTGCCCAGCCGTTAGCTCTGGGGTTTTAGTTCTTTGAATCGCTGCTTAGGTAGCTCCAGGTTGAACCCACTGTGCTTCTGGGATATGAATCAATCCCAAAGATTCCCAATGACAGTAACTCTTCCTTTGATGAACTTGTAATCACTGAACAATGCTGAGCACCAAATACCAGTCCATGCAAAAGCTAAGGCTTGGGGCTTGTCCAGCAGGATCATATCCTATTACCTGACATGATGATGGATCAGGAGACGGGTCTCATCAGGCAGGGCCATGACATTAACTAGCATTCGAGAACCATATCCGGGGGTAGATTCTGTGGGGGATGTGTAGGCCAAACCCTGCGGAAATTCTAGCCCCACTGGTTAGCTCAAGAATTTGGGTGGTCAGCAGAGGATTGGATAAGAAAGCTATGGTTCATCTACTCCATGGAATACTACTCAGCTATTAAAAAAAACAAAATGCAGTTCTTTGTGGCCAAATGGGCCAA
Source organism: Ochotona princeps (assembly GCF_030435755.1). Taxonomy (NCBI): domain Eukaryota; kingdom Metazoa; phylum Chordata; class Mammalia; order Lagomorpha; family Ochotonidae; genus Ochotona; species Ochotona princeps. The sequence continues at coordinate 39,241,817 of NC_080835.1, read as the reverse complement.
ACTGGAAACCATAATGCTAAGGGAAATGAACCAATCCCAAAAGGTTAAATACCACATGTTTGCCTTAATTTAAGATGATATGATGTTATCTATAACATGTTATGTTATGTATGTTATATGTTGTGTATAAACTAAAATTGAAATGTCAATGAAGTGGTCACAGAAGGTGGTTAAGAACTCGCATTTACTTTTAACATATTGGTTACTCATTACTATGTCAATTAATTCCATAATGATGTAAATTTTTGCTGATGGTATGTTGGAGCTTTCAATTGACTGGGATGATACTCTGCTGGCTCTGTCTTCAGACCAGAGAGGGTATACCTAAGAAGCCGTTGAACTTGACTGGACAATAAGATGCTGGACTCTATGTTTGGTATATGCTTGCAATGGGGGAATCTTAACTGAACTTGAACTGTGGTTATGCAACAAGGTGGAAGAATCCACCATGGTGGGAGGGTTTGGGGAGGGGTGGGGAGAACCCAAGTACCCATGAAACTGTGTCACATAATACAATGTAATTAATGAATTAAAAATAATAAATAATAAAAAAGTAAAAAAAAAAAAAAAACCAATTTGGGTGGTGATGGACTAAGCAGGGTGTGACCAAGGAGCCTGCCATCAATCACAGGTAAAGGAACCGATAACAGTTTGGACTGGGTAAGGCAGCAGCACCTGAATGTGCATCCTGAATAGGCTGTGGGGTGGGCCGGCTGCAATGTTCACCAGCTCATACAAGGCCAAATGGAAGGCCAGACTTCACCGGGCACTGGCCTAAAACCCAATGGCATGTATGAGAACTGGGTCTGGGAGGGGATCAAGTGGAGGAACTTGGGAAACTCCACTGGCGAGTCATAGCTCCCGCTGGTGAACATGTGGTCCAGACCTGGGGGTCGGACAAGCTGGGCAAAATAGCTCCAACAGCTGGCTAATGTGTGAATTGGTAATGGAAAGGGGTGGACCGAGCAGGACTGAGCAAACATAGCCTATAAGCGAAACTAGAAACCAGCATGGAGCACAGGTCATGCCGAACTAGGCTCTTGCACCTACTGGTCTGCGTGAGCCAGGGACACTAAGCCACAGTGTCTAAGGCAGAGGCCAGGACAGGTGAGGGGCTGAGCCAAGCTGAGTCAGAGCAACCACTGGCATGCACGTGATCTATGCCTGGAAACAGACCCGGCTGGGGAGCTAAGGGAACACCCTAACTGGGTTGAGGTTCCCACCAATGGGTGCGTGTGCTGGAATGGGGGTTGCGTTCTGATCAGGAAATGGTTTAGTCTCCCTGGCACAAGTGTGGACTGGGACAAGACGCACCAGGCCGGGACAGACCCCAACACCCTCTGGTGTCCTGGAGGACCAGGGTAGATGTGGGACAGACTAGGCTAGGTCTCAACCCCAACTGAGCCATGTATAAGCTATATGTGGGTATGGACAAGTCGTGGCTGGGCTGAAACATCCAACAGCAAGGACCAGTTTGGATTGAAGGCCAGCCAGGAAAAGCCACTATTCCTGCTAGGACAGGAGGTGAACTGAGTAGGACTGGCTCATGGACCCACTGGTATGTGCAAAATCTGGCATTGGGAGGGGTTCTGATGGAGGAGCCTGGGCAACTCCTCTAGCAGGACACAGACCCTGCAGGTTAGCACAAGAAGCATGATAGGAAACAGCCCAGAACAGGTCATGGAAAGTTTCCCACTGGCATACATTTGGCATGGGTCGGGGGCAGACCAGGCTGAATCAGTTCACGTCATCCACTGGCAAATCTGAGCACCAGAACAGAGTGTGGGTTGAGCCAGCTTAGATCGCGACAAAACCCAGTGCACAACATGGAATGCCAAGATGAGGTTGCCTGTACCAGATATGACCGCAGCGCCCATCCAGCATGCATGAGAATCAGGAAGGGAGGGGGCAGAACCAGCAGGGGGAATAAGGAGGGGGGTTCCCTTGCTGAACAGCTACTCCCACTGCAGAGCATGAGCTGGGATGGGAGCAGACCAGACTAAGCAGGGCTACAACACCTGTGGGCCTCATGTGGACTAGATCAGGGAAAAGCCAGGCTGGACGGATTATTCCTGCTGGTGAAAACAAAAATTAGAGTGGGTGAGGGTTGTTTGGGCTTAGCCGCAGCATCAGCTGGCAGAAGTTGGCACTGGGGGCTAGTTCTGTCAGGTTAAACTTCAGAACCACCTGGAGAGTGCATTATCCAGGAGTGGGAGTGGCCTGGGCGGGAAATAGTGGGCTCCTCCCTCTTGGGTTACCACTCCCACTGGAGGGGACGAAAACCAGGACAGGGGCTGGGGTGGCTAGACAGACAGGCACCCAACAGCATCTGTGAGAGCTGGGTAGTTGAGCTGGTTAGATGGAACTAGGCTTTAATGCCCATTGACATGTATGAGAGCCAAATGGGATGTGGGACAGACTGGACTAGTCTGCTACACATACTGGCAAACCAGGGAAGGGGGCGGGCCTGGTGGGGGTTATTGTGGGTCGCTCCGACTAGGCTGCAGCTCCCACTGGTTTATGTAAGGGCCGAGTATATGCAGGGCAGAACCAGGCTGGACTGCAAACATCCATTGGTTCCGGTGGAAGACAGGGCTGGAAACAGAACCAACCCAGCAATTGCAATCACCAGCTGATTGGGACAATGGACTGTGCTGGCCCTGTACTTGCTAGTACTTAACAAGAATCTGGTCTGGGAACACCTCAGACAAAGTTTGTTTCGGGATCTCCCCAATCGAAATGGTGGACTCAGAACCCTAACCAAGAAAAGACAGAAGACAGAACAAGTCAATCAACCACCTCAGCTATATGTTGGCAGCGAAATCCTGGGCAAATGCAGACTCTGTGATGGACTATGTCAATCAGTGGATCCTTCAACGACCTCATCATGCTTGGAGTGACGAGACTGTCCGTGAGTCATAACTGGTAAATTATCAAAACCACTTGAGCAAGAATCTTGGACTATGTCCCACATCTGGGATCTGGGGTGGGAAACGGTGGGACTTCTCCCTCAATACCTGCCTTTATCTCAGATATATGAAGGAAACAATATGGAAATAATAGTCTTACCCACTTTTCTGTAGCCCTTGAACCTTTTTACCCTAATTAACTATGTAAAGATTGTCCAAAAAAAAAAAAAAAAGCTTCTTTTAAAAAAAAACATAGAGCAGTCAACCAAAGCCCAAGGAAATTTTTCATAAAAGACAAATAGGATCTTCTTTGTCAACGTCTACATACAGTAACATTGAGCACAATTGGAGAGTTACTGTCGGGCTTAGAACCAGTGGCTAAATCCTTGCCTTGCACATGCCAGGTCTCATGGGGGCACCAGTTCTAATCCTGGCAGCCCCACTTCCCTTCCAGCTCCCTGCTTATAGCCTGGGAAAGCAGCAGAGGACAGCCCAAAGCCTTGGCACTCTGCTCCCGCGTGGGAGACCTGGAAGAAGCTCCCGGCTTCTGGGTTTGGATCGGTTCAGCTCCAGTTGTTGTGGTCACTTGGGGAGTGAATCATCAGATAGAAGATCTTTCTCTCTGTCTCTCCTTCTCTCTGTAAATCTGCACACTACACAACTACAAAACACAACTACACAACAAAACTATACAACACAAGTACACAACTTTTAAAAAAAGATTTATTTATTTTTATTGGAAAGGTGGATATATAGAGTGGAGAAGGAGAAACAGACAGGAAGATCTTCCATCCAATGGTTCACTCCCCAAGTGACTGCAACGCCTGGAGCCTCTTCAGGTCTCCCACGGGGGTGCAGGTTCCCAAAGCTTTGGGCCATTCTGTACTGCATTTCCAGGCCACAGGCAGGGAGCTGGATGGGAAGCGGGCTGCCAGGATTAGGACCGGTGTTCATATGGGATCTTGGCACATTCAAGGCAAGGACTTTAACCGCTACACTATTGCACCGGGCCCAGAAATAAATAAATCTTAAAAAACAAAACTTTACCATGAAAAATTTCAAACTTAGACAAAAATAGGATAGTACAATGAACCATCATATATACCAACTATAACGTTCTGTTGTTTGTTCTGAGCTTTTAAACTTCTAGGTGCTTTTTGTATCATATTCTATCGTCCGTACTGAGTGTTTAAATTCTGGATACTTTGGATAGCTGTTGTTGCATTTGATTAATAATAACTTTTTACAAAGATTTATTTATTTATTTATTTATTTATTTATTTATTTATTTATTTATTGGGAAAGGCAGATCTACAGAGAGAAGGAGAGACAGAGAAAGATCTTCCATCCCCTGGCTCACTCCAAAATGACCACAATGGAGAAAGGCCGATCTGAAGCCAAGAAGTAGGTGCCTCCTCCAGGTCTCCCACACAGTAGCAAGGTCCTAAGGCATTGGGCAATCCTCTACCACTTTCCCATACCACAAGCAGGCAGCTACAAGGGAAATGGACCAACTGGCAGATGAACTGACGCCCATATGTGAGCCAGGGCACTTAAAGGGGGAAGATTAACCAATCAAACCATTGTGCTGGGGCCCACAATGAAGTTTTAAACGTACTTATAAAGGGCCCGGCAGCGTGGCCTACTGGCTAAAGTCCTCGCCTTGAACACGCCTTAAATCCCATATGGGTGCCGGTTCTAATCCCGGCAGCTCCACTTCCCAACCAGCTCCCTGCTTATGGCCTGGGAAAGCAGTCGAGGACGGCCCAGAGATCTGGGACCCTGCACCCACGTGGGAAACCTGGAAGAGGTTCCAGGTTTCCGGCTTCGGATTGGCGCAGCACCGGCCGTTGCAGTCATTTGGGGAGTGAACCATTGGATGGAAGATCTTCCTCTCTGTCTCTCCTCCTCTCTGTATATCTGCCTTTGTAACAAGAATAAATAAATCTTTAAAAAAATGTACTTATAAAAAGCAAACTTTCTACAGCTCCCCTTCTTATAAATAATCTGATTCCTACTTTTTTCCAGCCCCACACACCATCTTATTCTATTATCTGACTATAATGTGCTGTTTTTCTTTTTAAGAATTATTTGTGGCCCAGCATGGTGGCCTAGTGGCTAAAGTCCTCACCTCGAACATGCAGGGATCCCATATGGTTGCCAGTTCTAATCCCTGTCGCCCTGCTTCCCATCCAACTCCGTTTGTGGCCTGGGAAAGTAGTCAAGGATGGCCCAAGCCTTTGGACCCTGCGCCCATGTGGGAGTCCCAGAAGAGCTCCCGGCTTCGGATCGGCGCAGTACTGTCCATTGCGCTCACTTGGGGAGTGAATCATCGAATGGAAGATCTTCCTCTCTGTCTCTCTTCTCTGTATATCTGCCTTTCCAATAAAAATAAATAAATCTTTTAAAAAAAAGAATTATTTGAAAGTCACAGCACTGGAAAGTGGGGGTCAGGGAAGAAAGAGAAATCTTTCATCTTTCCAGGTGTGTTAGCAACGAGATGGATGGGAAGCAGAACAGCCACGACTCAAATGGGATGCCAGACTTCCAAGCCTTGGCTTAATTCAACTTAGCTCTGTATCATCCTCTTTGTTTTTCACTGTGTAGACTTATTGCAACTCTTTAAATTAGCATTTTCTATGTATTGAGTCTTTCCACCATTTCACAAAACCCTGTTTCTGCAAAGTTTAGTTTAAATTCTAACTCCAAGCCTGTCACAGCTCTAGCTTAGCTAAACTCCAAGCTCAGAGAAGGAGGCCATAAATGCTTACCAATTCAATGAAACTTCTTGGAGTAGTACGTTTGCCCAGGAGTCACAGAGCTCTCAGGAGAATAGGCTGACACTAGAACCCACTGCTCCTGAAGGCAGATCTCACTATCGTCCCAGTTCCCCAACGACTTGATGGCAACAGAACTAACCAGTGTCGGCTGCTCTCACAGGAGCGTTCTCTTCTGACCTAGGAAAAAGAAATGAAACATTATCTTATTATTATTATTTTTAAAATGTTCCAACAGAAAAGTAGCAGATTTTTCCATTCCCCAGTGGTATCTTTCTATCCAAGAAGTAATGATAAGAGAACTCATAGTTATCGGATCCGGCGACTCACTCCATTAACCCAATCATTTACACAACGTTCTGAATGTCTACCATGCTCCAGGCCCTGCAGGCACCGCTGGAAATACTACGAAAGAAATAGTCACTGACCACAAGAAGCTTTTCGCCTAGGGAGAACTACTACCTTTTGCACAGCAGTAACTTTAACGGTGAATTCAGATGTCCTGAGAAGAGAAGCCCCGGTGATCAGGTTTTCCAAGCCGGGCTCACAGCTCAGCAGCCCAACAGTCTGCACTCCGCCCCGGCACATCTAGGCCGGCGGTTCACACTTCTCTGATGGGATACCCCGTCGCGGTCAGCGTGAGGGACAACAGCTGAGAGAGGAACCTGAACTTCATCTCCCCTCCGCCTCCGCCCCGCCTGGGCTTACGTCATCCACGAGCGCCGGGGACGCGGGGACAACGCCATGAACGGCACTTCCTCGTCACGTGCCCAGTGACGTCCCTTTGCGCGCGACCCCGCCCCTTCAAGCCGCCGTCGCAATGACGCTCCCTACGGCCTGCAGTCGGTGAGCTGCCGGGGGGTTGAGGACACGGCGCTGGACTGGACCGGAGGAACTCTAGGCCAAATGGGTGGTCCAGAGGGGGTGCCAGTATGCTTGAGCGCTCAAGGCCGGAGAGAGGAAACGAAACAATCGGGAACTGGGTGGGGAGGGAGGGAACCCGTGCAAGGTGTCATGGCGGCCGCTCTCTGTGGTCACGTGGCCCGCCATCCCGCCTCCGCACTTCCGGTCACGTGCCCTCAGAGCCCTCGCAGCCAGCGATGGAGGCGAGACCCCCTAGTAACAGAGGCGGTGGCTACGGCTGCGGCCGCGGGGTCTCGGCCTCTTCCCTGCAGCAGCTGTGAGAAGCGCCTTGGAGCCCTGCCCGAACCAGCACAGCTTCTTAGTCCCTACCCTGGGCTGTGGCTTCCACCTGGTAAGTTTAGACCGAAGGATGGGGGTGGGCAAAGCGGTCGGCGGGTGGGCGGTGAGCAGCCAACGGGCCCCGGGGGCCACGGGACGGCGGGGATTCTGCCCCGTCTCCCTGCGTCGCTGTCGTGGCGGGCACACTGCCCGAGCCCGCGGTCTCGTTTTGCCCTTTATGCCGCCGAAGCGGGGAAGAAGCGACCGCTAACGTCCTGGTCGAGAGGAAGCCTGCCCTTCCCCCGAGAGCGGGGACTGGAAGGTTTGCCCCGAAGCCAGGGTCAGGCTTGCCGCGTGAGAAACTAGGAAGTGAGGCCTCCCATGCTGGCTAGGAAACGTGCTCAGAGCCGGCTTCTGTGCGGAGGAGCCCTCAGCCTGGTGTCTGCACCGCTCGGCGCTTCCACCTGTCAGCCCTGCCGCCGTTCATCGCCTGAACGCCTGCGCCCAGCCACACACCCAGTGCTGGTTCTGCGCAATGTGATCGTCAGGTAGTGAGTGAGAGTGCGTAGATCATCTGTCCGTGGAACCACATAATTATTTTATCAATTTCCCAGTGTGCTCAAAAACTGAATTGAGTAAGATACTGTATTCTTTTGGGGGGGGGGGGGGTTAAACACCCGTTTGCCATCTATAGAATGGGGATGTAGGAAAAATATACTTTTATCCATTGGAAGATTCTGTTTTTAAAACTGAAAGATTGAATGGTTTGAAATCTACCCCGCAGGAAGTGTTGGCTCCCTACAAACCGATATTCTCACTCTCCAGGCTTGTGACTTTCAGACATTTTAAATAGTTTCTTCTTGTATGAAACCGTAATATGTGGAATTACATGTCCTGGTGGAACTGAGTGTGTCCCTGCCCCTGAAGCATGTCCTTGGAATACAGTTTGAAAGCCACTGGTCTGCACTCGCAGGTCATTCAGCTGGTGCTGCCAGCCTCCAGTCTGAACTCATCCCCGATTGGTTGAGTCTGTCTGGACTCTGAAAAGAACTTTGTACAATTAGCAGACCAGAATTCCTCATTCAGAAAGAGAAAAACAATCTGTGGCCCTCAGCCGATCTTGGCTGATGCACTCATTGACAGGTTATTGCCTCTGCTGGGCATTATCAAATACACATGGTGATACGTGTAAAAGTAATCCAAAGCACTTTACAAATGCAAGGGAGATCGGAGCAGTCCAGAAAAATTAGTTCAGAGTACAGCAGTTCATTAGCCCCAGTTATTTGCAAATGCTTCTTTCTGTGTGCTGCCCTCAAGGCTCTGGCCTCTCCTGCTGCCTGCCTGCATCTTGAGAGGCTGCTTTCTCCAGGCACTACCATCGGAATGTTGTGGGGCACACCTTGAGCTCTAGTATTCTGGCCACCATTTTGGATAAGGCTGTTTCTGTGCCCTTCTTTCTTGGCGTCTTTATTACCTTCAGTGTGTGAGGGTTGGGTTTTCCTCTCCCTTTGAGTACCACCTGAATTCTCTTGATTTTGGAAGTGTGCTCGTATCAGCATGCATTGTTTGTCGGTGGATATGAGCTGGTTTCCCTTGTTACGCATCTGTGTCGCATTTCCCTCCTGCCTCTCCCTGCACTGCTCTAAGAGGAAAAATAGAAGCACTACTTCAGTTAGTCTCCTTGGTAGCTTCCTGTCCAGCAAACTATCCTTAAAGCAACACATCTGGTCACTCTTCAGGTACTTCTGAGGTGTTCTTTCCAGTAAGACTGGGTTACTAAACATGTTTCAATTGCTTGATGTCAAGCAGCATTCCTCATCTCCGTTTTCTGTGTTCCTGGCTAAAAGCCTTGCAGCGGTTTTCTCTCAAGCAGTCTGGCTGACAAAGGGGCATGTGTCACTTGCCCTTCTCCCCCTCTGTTTATGTAGGAGTATAGATGATGCAGCTGTGGAGATCCAGTCATGGAAAGGTTGGTGCTCACTTGTTTCTTTTTCTTTTTTTTTTTTAAAGATTTATTTTTATTACAAAGTCAGATATACAGAGAGGAGGAGAGACAGAGAAGAAGATCTTCCGTCCGATGATTCACTCCCCAAGTGAGCCGCACTGGGCCGGTGCGCGCCAATCCGATGCCGGGAACCTGGAACCTCTTCCAGGTCTCCCACGCAGGTGCTGTGTCCCAATGCATTGGGCCGTCCTCGTCTGCTTTCCCAGGCCACAAGCAGGGAGCTGGATGGGCAGTGGAGCTGCCGGGATTAGAACCGGCGCCCATATGGGATCCCGTGGCATTTTCAAGGCGAGGACTTTAGCCTCTAGGCCACGCCGCCGGGCCCCACTCGTTTCTTACTCTTGAGCCACTGCAGTCTGTGAGAAGTGGTAGTCCTGTCTGAATTGAGATGGGCAGTACTTTCTGGGGTTTAGCCAAGGATAAAGGTGCAAGGGGTTCCTGTGCCTTTTTAAATAATAACAGACCTAGTGTTTCAGGTGTTTTTTGGGTATGAATTCAGAACTATGCTGTTGGGAGGGATATTTAAGTAAGCACAAAGTAACACGCTTGGCCTCTGCCTTCTCTTGTAAAGCTTGCAGTCTGAGGAGATGTATATCAAAGCCATGATGTAAAAACTGAATTCTGGTAGAAATGGTAAGAGCTGTGGATGGGAGACCTGGAGGTCTTAGCTAGTAACTTTGAAGCCATACTGAAAAAAGGAGTTGGGCTTGGCAGTGTGGCCTAGTGGCTAAGGTCCTCGCCTTGATCCCATATGGCCGCTGGTTCTAATCCCGGCAGCTCCACTTCCTCTCTGTCCTCCGCTCAGTATATCTGACTTTGTAATAAAAATAAAATAAATCTTAAAAAAAAAAAAAAAAGAAAAAAAGAAAAAAGGAGTAAAAATTAGCTAGCTGATGGGGAAGAACCATAGGTGGGTATGCAGAGGAATATACAGAGGCCCAAGGCAAAGCAGACACAATCAGTTGTGAAAGATTTTTTTTAACATATACAAATTGTACATACTTACGGGTAACGTATGATATTTCAATATGTATCTCTTCAAACAATGAATATTTCTTTGTCGTGAAAACATCCTAAGTACTGGGGCCCGGCAGCATGGCCTAGTGGCTAAAGTCCTCATCTTGGACACCCCGGTATCCCATATGGGCGCCGGTTCTAATTCCGGCAGCTCCACTTCCCAACCAGCTCCCTGCTTGTGCCCCGGGGAAAGCAGACGAGGACAGCCCAATGCTTTGGGACCCTGCACCCGTGTGGGAGACCTGGAAGAGGAAGTTCCTGGCTCCTGGCTCCGAATTGGCACAGCACCGGCCGTTGCACTTACTTGGGGGAGTGAATCATTGCACGGAAGGTCTTTCTCTCTGTCTCTTCTCCTCTCTGTATATCTGACTTTGTAATAAAAATGAATAAATCTTAAAAAAAAAAGTCCTAGGTACTATCTTGTAGGGTATTTATTTATTTGAGATAGAGAACATTAACACCATACTGTGCAGAAGAACTACAAAGTTTCTTATCAATAACTGATTACCTGTTAAGAACCTTCGAACATCCCTGCTCCCACTTCCCCCCTCAGCCTCTGCTAACCACCATTATGCTCATCCTCCTCAACATCACTGTGTTCTTAGGCTCCTCATGAGAGTGAGACAGTATTGATTTGCTAAGGGATTGTGCTGTTTAAAGACATCTTGACATTATTTCATAAAGTAAATGATCTTTTAAGTCACTCTAGCTCTTCAGCCGCCTTATTTGTTTAAAGATAGCCTGCACCAATATTTTTCATAAATGGATTATTCTGTGGCTCGTTTCAGAGTTCTGTTGGGAAGAAGTGTTTGTCAGCCAAGGAATCTCCCTTAGGAAAAATCTGGAAATCACAGAAATCATTGTAGGGTAGCACCGATGAGTCTATTAAATCTGGAATTGGTTCTTGTGCTACCAACAGGGGTACTACAAATGACCAGAGAAACTTGCCAAGCAAATTAGCCAGAACATAATTGATCAATTGTACCTGGTGGCCCAAAACTTAACTTTGAATTATATTTTTAAATTCCCCCAAGGATGTTTTATCATTGTAAGTGTAGTTAAAGGGGATTTGATCAGATATCTGCTAGTTCATTTTTCAAATTGCCAAGCAGAAGGCAGAAGCCTGAAACTCTAGATTCCCACATGGGTGGCAGGGGTCCAAGTGCTCGGTCACCTTGCCTGCTTTTCCTGGCTCATAGCCGCAGTTTATGAGGAGTGGAGCAGTTGAGTCTGAAACTAGCATGCCTATGGAATGCTAGCATTGCAGGCCGGGATGTACCCGCTACAACACAATGCTAACCCCTGATTCATGTTTTCTGAAATTTTTGTAATAACATATAGTGTAGTTTTACATTGTACTGGCAGGATGTGCTGTTAAAATTAACACATCCATACATATTTTTTAAAATCTCTTTAGAAGTTATAAAAACTGAAAAAAAACTGGGCCTACCATGGTAACCTAGTGGCTAAAGTCTTCGCCTTGCATGCACCGAGATCCCATATAGGTGCCGATTCTTACCCCGGCAGCTCCACTTCCCTTCTAACTCCCAGCCTGTGGCCTGGGAAAACAGTCGAAGATGGCCCAATCTCTTGGGACCCTGCACCCACATGGGAGACCTGGAAAAAGCTCCTGACTCTTGGCTTTGGATTGGCTCAGCTCCAGCTGCTACAGCCAGTTGGGAAGTGAACCAGTTTATGGAAGATTTTTTTTCTCTGTCTCTCCTCCTCTCTGTATATCTGACTTTCCGATAAAAATATATAAATAGTTTTTTAAAGGAATTTATTAAAAATATGTGGTGATGCATATTACTGAAAGCAAAAATCAAAGCAGGCAACACTTTCAATCTTACACTAACACCGCTACAATTTCACATATTACCTTATAAACATGTGGTTTAATGGGACATAACCTCCTGGGAAGACATTTTAATAATTGTTTCTCATTATTTGCACGTGTTTGTTGTAGATAGTAAAAGACGAGGCAAGTACTCATTCCTTCTGTATTGCTCTCACCTATAGATAGTTGCTGTTAAATTAGGTGTCTCTTCTCCAGTCACATACATGTGCAGAATAATACAGTTGAACCCCAAGGTCAGGCTGACCCAGATTCATAATACCTCTGCTGTTTCCTTGATGCTTTGGAAAAGTATCTTGATTTCTCAGACCCAGTTTTCATGTCTACAGAATGGAACTAAAAATAGAACCTTTCTCATAATATGATCACTGGTGCAGGACTGAATAACGTGACTATAACTTAGTCCAGTGTCTAGCACATTAGTAAATCATTCAGTAAATTTTAAGTAGCTTTTTTGGGCTTTTTTAAAGAGTAAGGAGTCAGATATCTGCCTAGTGGTTAATAATCCAGGTAACCTTCACCTGGCAGATATATGACTGACCAGGCTAGGCTGGCATCTGCCATGTCAGCATCTTAGTAGACTGCTGATTCACATCCTGGCTGCCCTGCTGATGTTACTGGAAAGCTGCAGGAGAGGGCTGGAGAGAGGAAAATTGACTGAAAACAAACACGAGAAAACTTTCAGGGATGATGGAATTCTAGTATTTGAGTGTGTATAATTAATGCATGAGAAGCACCCAAGAGGTATGTATTTCTTTGATTTGTTAAACTTCAATTTTTTAAAAAATTACGTTAGAATATGGTAAACCTTTGTTAACAAGACCTCCCATGTGAAAAATTCTCTTGGTCCTAACTCAGAATATTTGAGGAAAGGGGTCTTCAAACAGGTTTGATAAATTGACAACACATATGCACCTCTCACTGGACTGAAAGCCCTCTTCTGTAAAGATTTTTTTTTTATTGGAAAGGCTTATTTACAGAGAGAAGGAGAGGGACAGAGAGTAAGATCTTAATCTGCTGCTTCAGTCCCCAGATGGCCGCAGTAGCCACAGCTGAATTGATGTGCAGCCAGGAGCTTCTTCTAGGTCTCCCACATGGATATAGGGGCCCAAGTGTCTGAGCCATCTTCTGCTGCTTCCCCAGGCCATTATTACAGGGAGCTAGATCAAAAGTGTAGCTGTCTGGACCTGAGCCAGTGTCTATGTAAGTTAGTAACTTACCGTGCTACGGCCAAGTGCTGGTCCCAAGATTGCACAGTTTAACTTTATATGTTTCTGGCCAGCACCGTGGTGCTGTACTAGAATCCCACATGAATACAAGTTTGAAATCCAGCTGCTCTGCTTCTTGTCACCTCCCTGCGGATGGCCTGGGAAGGAAGCAAAGAACAGCTCAAGTCCTTGGGATGCTGCACCTGTGTGGGAGACCCAGAAGCTCCTGCTCCTGGCTTTGGATCAGCTCTGTCCCAACCATTGTGGCTGTTTGGAGGGTGAACCAGCAGAGGGAAGATCTCTTTCTCCTCTCTCTGCCTTTCAAATAAAAATAAAATATTTTAAAAGAAACACTGAAGGGCCTGGTGCTGTAGCCTAGTGGCTAAAATCCTCTCGTTGCATATGCTGGAATCCCATATGGGCACCAGTTTGCTTCCAATCAAACTCCCTGCTTGTGGCCGGGGAAGACAGTTGAGGATGGCCCAAAACATTGGGACCCTGCACTCACATGGGAGACCCAGAAGAGACTTCAGGCTCCTGGCTTTGGATTGGCTCAGTTCTAGCCGTGACAGTTGCTTGGAGAGTGAATCATCAAACGGAAGATCTTCCTCTCAGTCTCTCCTGTCTGTGTATCTGACTGTCAATTAAAAGAATCTTTAAAAAATAATAAAAGAAGCACTGAAAATGACGTAGCATTTATTTTTTTAAGCAATCTATTTTGGGCCCAACATGATAGTAGCTAAATCCTCACCTTCCATGTACCGGGATCCCATAAGGGCACCTGTTCATATCCTGGCTGCTCCACTTCCCATCCAGCTCCCTGCTTGTGGCCTGGGAAGACAGTTGAGGACAGCCCAAAGCCTTGGGACCCTGCACACAGGTGGGAGAACCAGAAGAAGCTCCTGATTCCTGGCTTTGGATCGGCTCAGCTCCAGCCATTGTGGCCACTTGGGAAATGAACCAGCAGATGGAAGATCTTTGTGTCTCCTCTCTGTAAATCTGACTTTCCATTATAAATTTAAAAACCTTTTTTAAAAAAAATTTTAAAATCTGTTTCAGTGAAAAAGAAGTAACGGTATTTTATACCCAGTGATCTCAAATTAATCCTATGAGATGGTTTAAAAAGTTACTTATTTTGGTTTTTCAAATAGCATTTTACAAGAATTGTTCGTTTCTGTTGTTTCTAATGTCTGCCACTTTCCCCAGTGCTTGTTTTCCCATTTTGTCTAAAGATAAGTACTCCCTAGTTATTTTTTTTCATTTATGATATTTTTATTGCAAAGTCAGATATATAGAGAGGAAAGAGAGGAAGATCTTCCATGCGATGATTCACTCCCCAAGTGACTGCAGTGGCCAGTGCTGTGCCAGTCCGAAGCCAGGAGCCCAGAGCCTCTTCCAGGTCTCCCACACAGGTGCAGGGTCCCAAGGCTTTGGGCCATCCTCGACTGCTTTTCCAGGCCACAAGCAGGGAGCTGGATAGGAAACAGGGCTGCTGGGATTAGAACCGGTGCCCATATGGGATCTCAGCGCATTCAGGGCAAGGACTTTAGCCAGTAGGCCACGCCGCCAGGCCCCCTTCCCTAATAATTTTGAATAATTAAGTGCAGATCCAATATTTCATTGTTCTGTTTGTTTTAACCTCTAGGAAACTTTTCCCTTTGCTTGTTAGTTCATTGCCAACTTAATTCTTACAGCTAAACATGCTGACTTCTCCAAAATTACACTCTAAATTATTTTTGAAGAAGTAAAATTTTTGTTTTAAGAGTTATTTGTTTTTATTGGAAAGGCATATTGTGGAGAGAAAGATCTTACATCTGCTGGTTCATTCCCATATTGCCACAGCAGCTGGAACTGAGCTGATCTGAAGCCAGGAGCTCTTTTGTTCACCCACATGGGTGCAGGGTCCCAAGGCTTTGATCTTCCTCCACTGCTTTTCCAGGGCATAAACAGAGAGCTGGATCAGAACTGGAACACCCAAGACTAATACCAATGCCCATATGGAATGCCCATGCTTGCAGATGTAGTATTAGCCAGTTGAGCCCCTGTGCAGGCCCCAGAAGAAAATTTTTTATTACGTTAAACCATCCCTTTGTATGAAATCCAAAGTCATATCTTCACTAAAATTAGCATATCTGTGGCATTTGTACTACAGTTTTGTCAGTCCTGTCCTGTGGCAAACATCACCATCAATTTTGGCACTTTTCTAAACAGAATTATTGAGGACATTTTTTTTAAAATGGGAAGCTGGCCTCTGAAGTGTTTAAGTGTTGATGTGTCCCAGTTTGTTTCGCAGAGTAGAGAACTTAATCTAGAAATTATGAAATTTGGATGTGATTTCATCTGTGAATGTAGTTCTGGGAAAAGCATACAAATTCTGTGGACTATTTTTTCAGTTAAAACCTATTTGGCCTGAATTTAGTTAAGGTCCTATGTCAAAGTCGTAAATAGAAAATCCCCTGATATGTGGAAATGCTCTGGAAAACTGGACCATGTGTATTGGTTTGTCCTGGAAGATACCACACAACTTTTTAACTTTGGATGGAAG
Source organism: Ochotona princeps (assembly GCF_030435755.1). Taxonomy (NCBI): domain Eukaryota; kingdom Metazoa; phylum Chordata; class Mammalia; order Lagomorpha; family Ochotonidae; genus Ochotona; species Ochotona princeps. The sequence continues at coordinate 39,226,319 of NC_080835.1, read as the reverse complement.
AAAACTTTTTTCTTCTGAGTTTCTAGTTTAGATTTTAGATTGAAAAGGGACTCTGACAGTCAAGAAATCCAGTCCTAACTGATGCTTGAAATTTTTTCTTGATTTTTTTTTCTCTACTAGCATCTTCTAAACCATTATGGCAACTTCCTCTGAAGAAGTGCTGCTGATTGTGAAGAAGGTGCGTCAGAAGAAGCAGGATGGAGCGCTGTACCTCATGGCAGAAAGAATCGCTTGGGCACCTGAAGGCAAAGATAGATTTACAATCAGCCATATGTATGCGGACATTAAATGTAAGCCACCTGGACTGAGATCTGATATGTGTTTGTCATGTTTGTTGGTAGTTTTGTACAAAGGTTTGTTATACCATTTTTATGGTTTTTTAAGTTTTATATTCAAAAAATCAACCATGTAGAAACACTCTGATCTTTGAAATGTATACTATATGTAACTTTTTTTTCACTTAATAATGGAGTATGTGCAGGTTCACATGTGTCAGATTAGCTGAGGAAAAAATCTCTACACGTACTTTAAGAGTTCTGTATTTTGCAACCAGCATTGTTCCACAGCAGGTTAGGCTTTTCACTAATGCCAGTGTCCCATAAACACCAGTTCGAGTCTGGCTGCTGCTCTTTGGGAAAGCAGCGGAAGAGGACTCAAGTGCTTGAGCCCCTGCCACATATATGAGGAGACCTAGATAGAGTTCAGGCTGCTTGCTTCAGCCCAGTCCAGGGGTGGTTGTTGGCGGCCATTTGACAAGCAGATGGAAGATCTCATTCTCTTTCTCCCTCTTCTCCTCTCTGTTTTTAAAATAAGTAAGTCTCTTTCTAAAACGTAATTGCTTAGTGTTCCACAAAATGGGGTGTACAGTTGCATAGTTATCCAGTCTTCCATTGAATGGTGGTTAGGAACTTTGGAAGATTTCATTACTGTAAATGTGTTATGGAACTGTATCTGTTCAAGGTTGCATGCAATGGATTTATTGGTTAAAATGATGTGGTTTTGTTTGATTTTATGATTTAATCTATTTGAGAAGTGGAGACAGAAGGGAGGGTGGGAAGGAGAGATCTCCCATTTCCTAATTCACACCCCAAATGCCCACAGTGACCAAGAAGCCAGGAACTGGTCCAGGTAACAGACCCAAGGGCTTTAGCCAACCCTTGCTGCCTCCCAGGATTTGAGTTAGCAGGAAGCAAGGATCAGAAATGGATAGGGAGCCAAGCACTCTAATATGGGATATATGAGTATTTCCAGTACTGTTGTAACTACTGTTCCAAATACATACCCCAGATCCATGCATTTGAGATATTGTCAGATGATAGCAGTTGTCCTTCAGTAAAATTTTCCATTTAAATGAGTTGTCTAATCTTTGATTATGAAGCCATAGTTGTGAAGATAGGCTCAACTTTCTGCTGAATATAGATGCAAGGAATACAGAGCATATTGCTTTTATACTTTTTCCTTGTTAGCGCTTGCTTGTATAAAGGCTAAAATCAAAACCTCTTCTGTTTCTGAATTTGCAGGATGAACTTTGAATTTTATTACTTAGAGATTTGATACTTTGGCTTAGTCATAATGAGATTTTTAAAAGCACCAGGTGAATCCTGGGGTTTAAAACCTTGGCTGTGACAGGGATTTCAACAGTTCACCTGACAAGAGCTTGAATAGCAGAGGCTTAGGAGAGGCCAGACAACTTCCCCTTGTTGTGGTACCTGAACTGTGATATTATTAAGAATTCCTCTATTTCCTTGGATACAAGATTATCTAAATAACATCGAGGGTGGATTTCCAGCAACATGACACCTCTAAAAGTAGAGAGCCCTCAACTTGCAGGTGCTCTGTTTACAAATGCCTTGTTAATAGATAACTGTCATACACCAAGGATTTACCTCTGCTTTGCTGCTGGAAATCACCAAGTTCTGTTATCTGTTGAAGTAACTTAGAATCTTAATTTTCTAAAACAAAACAAAAAAATTTTTTTCAGTGCTAGGTTGTATGACCTTTACTCTGGTATCCTGTTACTAGCGCCTCTTAAAAGTTTGCTTCTGTGGAAAAAGCACCTCAGTTTCCAGTTGCAGTGTTACAGGCTTAACAGTTGTACAACAGTAAACTTAAAAATTGAAACTGGGACCTTCGTTACAGCACAGCACATACAAGCTGCCGCTTGCAATGCCGTCATCCCATATGAGTCTCAACTCACAGGTCTTCCACTTCTGGTCCATCTCCCTGCTGATGTGCAGGGGTTGGTTGGCCCGAGTGCTTGGATCCCTGCATTGATGTGGAGGACCCAGGTGGAGTTCCAGAGTCCTAGCTTCTCCCTGGACCAGCCTCAGCCATTGGAGACATTTGGGGAGTGAATCAGGAAATGGATCATCTCTACCTTGCCCTCTGACTCTGCCTTTCAAAGAAGTTAAGTCTTTAGAAAAAAGAAGATTGTAGTGAAGGTAGCATGGCTAAATCCTTACCTTGCATGTGATATGGGCTCTGATTTGTGTCCTGGTTGCTCCTCCTCCCATCCAGCTCCCTGCTTGTGGCCTGGGAAAGCAATAGAGGACAGCCAAAAGCCTAGGGACCCTGCACACATGTGGGAGAACCAGAAGAAACTGCTGGCTGCTGGCTTCAGATCGACTTAGCTCCGCCATTGCAGCCACTTGGGGAATGAACTAGCAGATAGATATCTGCCCTTCTCTATAAATCTTCCTTTCCAATAAAAAATAAAACAAATCTTAAAAGAGGATATTATCTATATTAATTTTTTTTAAGATTCATTTATTTTTATTGGAAAGGTGGATATACAGAGAGGTAGAGAGACAGAGAGGAAGATCTTCCATCTGATGATTCACTACCAAGTGGCCACAACGGCTAGAGCTAGGCTAGTCCAAAGCCAGGAGCCTCTTCCAGGTCTCCCACATGGGTGTAGGATCCCAAAGCCCCGAACAATCCTTGACTGCTTTCCCAGGCCATAAGCAGCAAGCTGGATGTGAAGCAGGACTGCAGGGATTAGAACCGGAACCCATATGGGATCCTGGTATGTCAAGGCAAGGACTTTAACCACTATGCTATCATGCCGGGCCCAGGGATAGCTCTTACTAAGAAAATGTTAAAATAGAGGCCCAGCGCAATATCATAGTGCTCTCCTTGAACACAACAGGATTCCATATGGGAGCCGGTTCTAATCCCAGCAGCTCCACTTCCCATTCAGCTTCCTGTTTGTGGCCTGGGAAAGCAGTCAAGGACAGCCCAAAGCTTTGGTACCCTGCACCCACGTGGGAGACCTGGAAGAGCTCATGGCTGCTGGCTTCGGGTTGCCTCAGCTCCAGCCGTTGCGGCCAGTTGAGTGAATCATCGGACGGAAGATCTTCCTCTCTGTCTCTCCTCCTCTCTGTATATTCGCCTTTTCAATCAAAATAAATAAATCTTAAAAAAAACACTATCCCTGTGGTTTTGTTTAAAAATAAAAATCATTATGGTAACCACAGTTGATGGTAAAGAACATGCCTGTGTCCCGTTCAACATTCTTAGGACAGTGCATACTGAAATTTTGATCTGTACCAAACATTTTTGCTTGAAAGAATGTCCATTTTCTGAAGAAACCATGGGAAGTTAGCAATGCTGAATGACTAACATGAAAAATCACCGTGATTCTTGTCATATCTGAAGTTATCTAGTTAAAAAGAAAAACTAGGGCCCCTAAGCAGCACATTCGCAAGATAACAGCAAGGATGAAATAGTGGCTGGAAAAGGTTACCAAGAACAAGTGATTGTTTTATAGAATGGGATGATTGAGCATGCGAGCTGATAGTATAGATGACTTAGTTGTTGTTATTCTTTATTTAAAAGTATTTCATCTAAACTGTGAATGTGGAAGCATCATCTTATTGTCCAGGTTTCAGTTTAAGGTTTGGTAGAAGGATTTAGGCTGAAATGACAAATCTAGGCATTGTCTCTCACAGCTGTGATCACCCCCTTCATGGAACCAAGTCCTCCATCTCTGTCTCCCTAATGAAAACAGGAAACACGACTATTCCTGGGGTCCTTGCTCCAAAAAAAGTACAGTTCTTGATTATTTAGGTAACAGCCCCCAAGTGTTTATTTATAAAAATCCTCAAGAGTTAAAGAAAAATTTAAGGATGGTATAGCGGAAACCTATACAGTATATCTCAGACATTGCAGGAGTTATTGTAACATATTTAATCAGTTTTATGTACCTGTTATTGCGTATCATAACACTAAGAGATTTCAATAATGTATAGCTCTTTGTTGCGTTTGCTTAATTGTCCCTATAATTTCTTGTGTAAGTGTAATTTGGGGCGATTTCCCCCTGAAACTTGTATTCAAGTGTGTGTAATTATAATCTCTCATTTTTTAAATATGTATGTATGTGTTTGAAAAGGAGAGAGAGATGTTCTGTCTGCAAGTTCATTCCCCAAAAAGTTGCAGTAGCCAGGTCTGGGCCAGGCTGAAGCTAAGAGCCTGGAGCTCCACCGAGGTTTCCCATAAGGTGGCAGCAACACCCATACTTGAGCCATTATCTCCTGGTTGCCAAATAAACCACCATGAAACTGGAGTGGAAGTGGAATAATGGAACTTGAGCTGGTACTCCAAAAATGGAATGGATGTGTGGGCATTTCAAAGTACATGTTAACATGCTATGCCACACACATGCCTGGGTTGTGACCCCTGAGTTGTGTGTCTGTTTCTCAGTACTGTGTTGACTTGTAGAATGACACGTTTTCTGGCTTTGTCTGTCTACTTAAATTTGTTCCTGGACACCTACCTAGTTTTCTTATAAACTAAAAGACCTAGAGGCTTGATTACATTCACGCTCAACATTTGGGGCAAGAGTAACTCATAGGTGGTAGTGTTTACTTTCTATTCTGTCACCTCAAAAAGCACTTACTGTCAACTTGTGAGAAGGCTAAGTTTGAGTATTTGATTGAAGTGATGACAACAGATCCTACAATTGTGAAATCCCGTTTTCCTTTGTTGTTAGTAAGTCATGGACTTTAATTTTGCAATCCTCGGATCCTGACAAGTCATTTCACTTGAGATGATGTTGATGACCATTGTTTAGGGTGTTTTGCATGTAGGGTGTGTTTGGAGATGGGGGGCACTGAGTGAGATGTTCCTCCAGAAAGGTGACAGAAGAGGTGAAACAGTGTTAGCAGTAGATTTATGTAGTCATACTCTGGTTGTGTGAGATTATTTCAGAAGAGTTCATTACTGCAAAGATACCAAGAGGGAAACAGGGCAGCTGAAACCCAAAGGAATCCCAGTTCTTCTTGTGAAGAGAGAGAACCTACTACACTGCAGTTTCTTCAATGAGAATGTTCTCTTCTAATTAGTCTCATGCTTCTTTTTAGGCCAGAAAATCAGTCCAGAAGGGAAAGCTAAAATTCAGCTTCAGCTGGTCCTGCATGCAGGGGACACAACAAACTTCCACTTTTCCAATGAAAGCACAGCAGTGAAGGAGCGTGATGCAGTCAAGGACCTGCTGCAGCAGCTGCTGCCTAAATTTAAAAGGAAAGCAAACAAAGAACTGGAGGAGAAAAACAGAATGCTACAAGAAGATCCTGTTTTGTTTCAACTCTATAAAGACCTTGTTGTGAGTCAAGTGATCAGTGCTGAGGAGTTCTGGGCCAATCGCTTAAATGTGAACACCGCAGATAGCTCTTCCACATCCACGCATAAGCAGGACGTTGGTATCTCTGCAGCATTTCTGGTACGTGATCCCTTCAGATTTCTCAAACAGAAAAAGTATAAACGCCAGTACATGCTAACAACATTTAAAAATATATACAATATTTTAAAACTTCATATTTCTTTTTATTGTGTTTTCTTGATTTTTAGAGTTGACCCTAGCTTGCTGGGTCAAAATTATTCTTCTGATAATTTTTAAATTTAGAGCTTTTGTTTTTTAAGGATTTATTTATTCTGTTGAAAAGGTAGATTTGCAAAGACGGAAAGACCTTCCATCCACTGATTTAGTCTCCAAATGGTCAGAGAGGAACTGATCTGAAGCCAGGAGTTTCTTCTGGATCTCCCACACGTGGGTTTAGGGTTCCAAGGCCTTGGGCCATTATCTTCCACTACTCTCCCTGACCATAAACAGGGTGCTGGATGGGAAGCAGGACAGCTGGGACAGGAGCCAGCATACATATGGGATGCCAGTGATTGAGCCATTACGCCAGCCCCCTCTTATATTTTTTAAATGATTGATACATTGTACTTTAATACAAAGTTAGTTGTGTAATGACCACAGAAAAAAGGGAATTCCTAACCCATGGGATTAGAAAAGGAAGTTCATTTAGTCTGCACTCCAGTGAAACCAGAGTATTATTTACATTGTCAACACAAGATTACCACTTAGGGCCCGGCACGATAACATAGTAGTTAGTCTTTGCCTTGCACACATCAGGGTGCCATATGGGCGCCGGTTCTAATCCCAGCAGCTCCATTTCCCATCCAGCTTCCTGCTTGTGGCCTGGGAAAGCAGTCGAGGATGGCCCAAAGCCTTGGGACACTGCACCCACATGGGAGACCTGGAAGAGCTGCTGCTGGCTCCTGGCTTCTGGCTCCTGGCTTTGGATCAGCACAGCACTGGCCGATGCGGTCACTTGGGGAGTGAACCATCGGATGGAAGATCTTCCTCTCTGTCTTTCCTCCTCTATGTATATACGCCTTTCCAACAAAATAAATAAATCTTTAGAGAAAAAAAAAAGGTTACCATTTGAATGTGTTGTTGTGGTGCTTAGTAATGAATTGAATTGAGAAGACCTTTCCTGAAGGAGCTCATCACTTAATGTTAATTTAATTATTAAACAAGGCTTATAAGAGTTAGGAAGCTGTTAAAGTTTTATATCAAAGCTTCAGTCTCTGCTTTTGCTCACACTTAATGCATGTTTGACTACATTGGACTTTCAAAGAAGCATGTTTTAAAGATCATTAAGACTGTGAAAAAACAGTCTGGGCTTCTTTGAACTCGATCTCCATGCAAGAAGTGAAGGTGCGGGACTTAGCTGTCTCCGTTCAATTAGAAAATCATTTTCTACCTTTGTTTAATATCTGTTGGGCATTTATACATAGTCCCTGATACTCTAATATATATATAAAACTGTGCATCTCTGTGTGGTCTTTGTTTTAGGCTGATGTCCGGCCCCAAACAGATGGCTGTAATGGCTTGAGATACAATTTAACTTCTGATATCATTGAATCTATATTTAGGACTTACCCAGCAGGTAAGAGGAAGCAGATGGTTAAATATTCGTTTGGATAAATTCTATACCAGCAAAGAGCAAAAAGTTTTTTCTTTATTCCTAATCAAGTGCAGTAAAATAAATATAATACTTCACCCAGTGTTTGACCTGTGATCGTGACTGAGGGGCGAGTAAATAAGTTGCTAATCGCTATCATCAGTTGGTTGCTTTGATGACCTTTCCGTTCTTCCCATCGATACGGTTTCGTCCTCAGCGTCCTTAGTATAGTGACATGCACAGAGGCTTCAGCAAATATGTCTCTCCACAGCACTAAGGTCACCCCATAGACTGCATCCTAATGGATTTTTCTGGCTCAAATCCTTTCCCATGCTGCCACCATACTAAAAGTAGACAAACCTTGACTGCAGGGTAAGACTGACTAGGCAGTGCACCTTAAATTATATTTGTTCTTTCTTCCCATTTCCCAATCCATCCCGTATTGTCCTTACGAAATGCCTTTCCCTCAGGCAAAATCTGCTTGCAAAATCCTTACTTCCTCAGACAAATATAAGCCCCTTCTACTTCTGTAGAGTTAGTTATCATGTAATTATTTCAGAATTTCTCTGATGGTAATCAAAAATGTAAAAAATTTTATGATGGCAACATGCAGTGTTAACTATTATGCCAGACACTGTTCTAAGACCTTTTTCTGTATTAACTCATTTAATCATCACAAATACCTTATAAAATGGTAAGAGCTATGACTCACCTCAGAAATGAGAAAACCACAGTACAGACACACTGAAATAACAAGCCCAAAGTCACGCAGATGAAAGTTGGCATACCTATAATTTTAAATTCAGCTCTGGGGCAAGAAATCAGGCTGTTGAGCAGAGTTCATTAGACTATGTTTCTAAAAGTGCTAAGCTGATGATAGTCCATTAGGAATTGGGATCTTCATTTTCCCCTCACCTAACAGCACCCGAACAGCACCAGGGTTTTGAAGGCACACAAATATGAATGAAGAAGCAGACCAAGATCTCAATCTTAGATTCTTGTCGTTTCTAGTAAAACTTCAAAACTTAATTATCTTAGTGCAAAATAAGATTTTTTTTTGTAATTTTAGATTCATGTTTATGGTTTTTGTATAATGCACAGTATAAAACTGAGGGCTATTTTTCATTATAAGTCTTCTGTTGCTTAATTTGAGAGATCATAAGAATTAGAAATTCAGTGTGTAACTTATGACTTTCTTCTCCACAGTAAAAATGAAATATGCAGAAAATGTTCCTCACAACATGACAGAAAAGGAATTCTGGACACGGTTTTTTCAGTCCCATTATTTTCATAGGGACCGGCTGAATACAGGGTCAAAGGATCTCTTTGCAGAGTGTGCCAAAATAGATGAGAAAGGTAACTTTATCCCTGATTTATTAGTACTAATCAGTAAAGCTGTAATGAGGGGCAGGTGTTTGGTGAAGCAGTTAAGATGCTGAGACACGCGTGACCCCTGTTGGAGTGCCTGAGTTTGGTCCCAGCTTCACGTTGACTCTTCAGCTTCCCGTTGACATGCACTCTGGAAAGTTGCAGGTGGTTGTGCAAGTACTTGGGCCCCTGCCACCCACATGGCAGACTTTGGTTAGAGTTTTCAGCTCCTTAGCTTTGGCCTCACCAAACCGCAGCTACTGGGGGCATCATGAAAGTGAGCTAGTACATGAGGGAGCTTTATGTCTCCCTCTCTCAGATTCTGTTTCTCTGCCTGTCAAATAAGATACAGAAAAAACTTTAATGAAATGTTTTCGCTTTCTAAGAAAGACAAGATATGATCAACCTGTTGTGTTTACTTTATAGGGTTAAAAACAATGGTTTCATTAGGAGTGAAGAACCCACTGCTGGATTTGACAGCTTTGGAGGATAAACCATTAGATGAGGTAAGAGACAGTAAATGGAGTCTTTGACTGAAATCCTAGTCATAACATGTTTTACAGTTTTTAAATTACCTTAAGGGCAGATGCCTACCTGAAAAAATGAGCAGAATACTGCTCTTTGGTATAACCATTTAATGGCTTCTCATAGAACTTGGAATAATACGAAAATCATTGCCTGGAATGGGTATTTGGTGTAGTAGTTAAGATGCCTCTTGTGGGAATGGCATTGTGGTGCAACACATCTGTGCATCAAAGTGCCAGCACCCATGTTGGAATGTCAGTTTGAGCACCAGCTACGTCTCTTCTGATCTGGCTCCCTATTAATACACCTGGGAAGGAGCAGATGATGGCCCCAGTACTTGGGCCCCTGCTACCCATGTAGGGGACAAGGATAGACTTCTGACTCCTGGCTTCAGCCTGGCAGCAGATGGGAAGGTACTTATTTTTTGTCTTTTGCTCTGCCTTTCAAATCTTTTTTTTAAAAAAAACAATATTTATAGTTACTGAAAGGTAGAGAGAGAACTTCCATCCACTGGTACACTGCCCAAAATGCCTGTTAGTAGTTGGGCCTGGGACCCGGCGCAGTAGCCTAGCATCTGGAGTCCTCGCCTTCCCACACTGGAATCCCATATGGGCATCGCTTCATGTCCTGGTGACCCTGCTTCCCATCCAGCTCCCTGCTTGTAGCCTAGGAAGGCAATCCATAGGGTGGCCCAGGGCATTGGGACCCTGCACCCGCTTGGGAGACCTGGAAGAGGCTACAGGCTCCTGGCTTCAGATCAGCATAGCTCCAGCCATTATGGCCCCTTGGGGAGTGAATGGATGGAAGATCTTCCTCTCTGTCTCTCCACCTCTCTGTATATCTGACTTTCCAATAAGATTAAGTAATCTAAAAAAAAAAAAAAATACTAGGGCAATGCCTGGTCAAACCTAGGAGCCTAGAGTTTTTTCCAGGTCTTCCTGGAAGTGAATGCAGGGTCTCAGGCAGTTGGGCCGTATTCCATTACTTTTCCAAACACATTTGAGGGATATGGATCTAAAGTGAAGCAGCCAAGACTCGCCTGTATACAATGCCTGCCCCTAAATAAATGTTAAAAAGAAGAAAACAAAAAAGAAGTAACTGCGTCCTGCATTGGGATGCTTGGATTTGAGCCCCAGCTCTGCTCCTAAATCCAGCTTCTTGCCAGTTGATTTCATTGGGAAACAGCAAACAGTGGTTCAAGAATTGAAGTCCCTGACAGTCACACATAAGAAATGGGTTGAGTGGGCCCAGCGGCGTGGCCTAGCGGCTAAAGTCCTCGCCTTGAAAGCCCCGGGATCCCATGTGGGCGTCGGTTCTGGTCCTGGCGGCTCCACTTCCCATCCAGCTCCCTGCTTGTGGCCTGGGAAAGCAGTCGAGGACGGCCCAATGCACTGGGACACTGCGCCCACGTGGGAGACCCGGAAGAGGTTCCTGGTCCCGGCATCGGATCAGCGCGCACCAGCCCGTTGCAGCTCACTTGGGGAGTGAAACATCGGATGGAGGATCTTCCTCTCTGTCTCTCCTCCTCTCTGTATATCTGGCTGTAATAAAATGAATAAATCTTTAAAAAAAAAAAAAGAAAAAGAAAAAAGAAATGGGTCGAGTTCCCAGCCTCTAACCTTAAGGTGTCCCAGCCCTGGCTGTTGTATTTTGGAGAGTGAACTAGTGATTCACAGATGTTTGTGTTTTTATTTCAAATACGCATACCCATACACCATACATACATTTTTTTTTTTTTTCAAGATTTATTTTTATTGGTAGGACAGATTTCCAGAGACGGGGAGATACAGAGAAAAAGATCTTCTGTCCTCTGATTCACTCCCTCCCTAAGTGGCCACAACTGCCAGAGCTGAGCCAATCTGAAGCCAGGAGCCCGGAGCTTCTTCCAGGTCTCCCACATGGGTGCAGGATCCCAGAGCTTAGGGCCATCCTCTACTGCCTTTCCAGGCAAGCAGGGAGCTGGATGGGAAGTGGAACAGCAGAGACACGAACCAGCACCCAAGTCGGATCCTGGTTCCTGCAGGGTGAGGAATTTAAACGCTAGGCTAACACGCCAGGATCCTACATACAATTTTGATAGAAGCTCTCCTTGCTTCTCTCCAACTCAATCACTCTTGCTCCAGAAGAAATGCCCTTTCAGTTCTGTGCTAAGCTTTTTGACCTCAAGGTGTTTTCACTTGTTCTCATACCTGTTCTCCTAACTAGCCTCCCCATCATTAAGCGGCCATTCCTTCGTATCTTTTTTTTTTTTAAGATTTATTTATTTTTATGGGAAATATAGATTTACAAACTGGAGAGACCGAAAGAAAGATCTTCCATCTGCTAGTTCACTCCCCAAATGGCCACAACAATCGGTGTTGAACCTGTTCAAAGCCAGGAGCTTCTTCCAGGTGTCCCAGAACTTTGGGCCATCCTCTGCTTCTTTCCCAAGCCTTAAATAGGGAGCTGGATGGAAAGTAGAGCACCCTGGCCATGACCAGGTAGGTGCCCATGTGAGATGTGGCACTTGCAGGTGGAGAATTAGCCAATTCAGCCATCACACCAACCACTTACTTAATTTTTTTAAGATTTATTTATTTGAAAGGCAGAGTGATGAGAGAGAAAGAAATCTTCATCTACTGATTCACTTCCAGATACCTGTGACATTTGGAGCTGAGCAAGGCCAAATTGAGGAGCACAGAGCTCCATTTTGGTCTCCCATGTGGGTAGCGTGGGCCCAAGTTGTGTGTGTGGGGGGGGGGTGCTTCAGATATTATTATTATTATTTTTTTTTTTTTTTTTTTTTTTTTTTTTAGCTTTTACACCAGCATACTTTGATTCCACTTCACAGTCAAGGGTTTAACACACCATTAAGTGAAGGGGCCCAAGTACCAGTGCCATCTTTGGCTGCTTTTCTAGCTACATTAGCAGCATAGAGCTGGATCAGAGAAGAAGCAACTGGGACTCGAACCAGTGATGGATATGGGATATAAGCATTATAAGTGACCGAACTGGGTTGGAAGTAGAGCAGGTGGGCCTTGAGTCGGCACTCCAAAATGGGCTGTGGGGTGCCCGTGTCAGAAGTGGCAACTTAACCCTCTATACCATGCTAGTCTTAAATATCTGTGGGATTTAGAAAAATTTTTTTGTAATAGTTACAGAGATAATGAAGGGGAGAGAGAATGTTTGTGTTCGCTGCCTTACTCAGAGTGCTGCAGTGGACAGGTCTAGGCTAAGATGAAGCCAGGAGCTTCATCTGGATCTGCCACTCATATGCAGGGTCTCAAGAACTTGGACAATCTTCCGCTGTTTCCCAGGCACATTAGCAGGGATGTGGATCTGAAGTAGAGCAGCTGGGATCTGTTAAAGTGTCCATGTGGGATGCCGGCACTACAGACAGCAGCTTATGCAACTGTGCCATAGCCTTGGACCCTAGACATCTGGTGTAATAGTACTTACACAGAGAGACCTTCCATAACCACCCAGTCTAAAGGAGCTTCTCCCCAAGCAATTATTCCCATGGTACTCTGTTCATCATCACATTTACCACTTTGAAAAATGATCTTGTTTTCACTTTGTTTTTTACATGATACTTGGCAGTCTTCAGAGAATGAATGCTGTGAGGCTGGTCTTGTGGACTGACCTGTCACTAGTACATGGTGTATAATAGGCATGTGGAAATTCTTTGATAAGTGGGTAGATAGCATGAGAGTCTTACTATGACAGCCTTGTGTCTCACCATCTCTGCCCCACCTCATCCAAGGTGTGCTGAACTACAAATAAAGCCACGCCACAATGCATGCTATGTTGCTCTGTGCCTTTGTTTAAGCTGTTTCCTCATCCCAAAATGCCACCTTCTCCCGTCTGTGCCTAGCAAAGCTCCATGAAGCTTTCTCAGACCTACCTCTTTTCTCTCTCTCTCTCTCTCTCTCTCTTTTTTTTTTCTGGTGAGATGACCGCTAATTGCCTGTGTGTACTGGCTGACAGTACAATTGGGCCCTGGCAGCACAAGGACTCCTCGGTTTATCAAGTGATTACTAGGCACTCACTATATGCCCTGCCTGAATAGGCTAATAAATAAGAACAGGGTCAGTCTCATGAAACTTGGACTGTATAATGAGGAGTCTGACTGGCAGTTATCAAATAAAGCAAGGTGAAAATACATTGATTTTGAAATACAGTTGTGATAAAGACTAACATGATGGGAGTGACTTAAGTGGGGAAAGCTACTTCAGAAAAGATGATTAGTGAAGAGCACCCTGAAGTGATGACATGAGAACAGGTGTCTGGTCATCTACATATGATCAGTATATTCTTAATAAATGTTTAAAACACCAGTACTATTTGTTCCTCAATTTTCCATTTTATAGAGCTTGAGAAAGTAGATTACTTTGCCTTGAATTATGGTAGGAGTAATAAAGCCAGATTTTTCATCTTAGTCTCATAATCCATGTTTTCTTCACAGTGTTCTCATGCAGTGTTTTGTTAACCAAAATTACTCTTTAGAAAAGAAAAACAGTGTTTAAGACGTGTGTGTGTGTGTGAGAGAGATACTAAGATGAATTAGTGGAACAGGTATTTGACGTAGTGATTAAGATACTGCTTGCAGGAACTGATTGCTGTAGTAGGTAAAGCTGCTGTTCGCCAGTGCCAGCATTCCATGTGAATGCCAGCTCCTCTTCCAGTCCAGCTCCCTGCCCATGTACCTAGGAAGTTTATTAGTGGCATCAGACATTATACACTGAGGGTCATATGGGATAAGGGAGGAAGTATTGAGCTTATCAACAAAACCCATCAACTGTTTCTATACTTTTGTTCGAAACTCCTTTGGTTTTGTATATTCCACCAGATGTTCTCATTCACATGCTATCCACTCAACTGTTCTCATACAAATGATATCCAATCAGTTATACAAAAAGTATCCATTTGGTTGTTATCATACAAATATTGTCCAATCCACTGTAATCCTGTGCTCACTGACCTTCTAGGGTCACAATGTTCTCCTACAGGAGACTGGAATGGAGTTGACTCCAGAGCTTCAGCTTGGCCCAGACCTTGCCACCAGTGTTTCTTGGGGAGTGAGCCAGCAGATGGAAGATTGCTTGTCTCTTTCTCTGTTGCTCTGCCTTTAAAATAAATAAATCCATTTTGAAAAATCAGAATCTCAGGGGTCAGTACTAAGATATAGCATGGAAAACCACTGCCTGCAAAACCAGCATCCCATACGGGCATTGGCTCGAGTCCTGGCTGCATGTCCTTTCCAGTTCCTTACTAATGTACCCGGCAAAGCAGCAGAAGGTTGTCCGAGCGCTTAGTCCTCTTCACCCATGCAGGATATCTGAAAGACACTCTTGGCTCCTGGCTTCAGACCCACTCTGCTCCAACCATTGCAGCTCTCTTGGGAGTCAACCAGTGAATGAAATATCTGTCTTGTTTCTCTGCTCTCTATAAGCTGCCTTTTAATTTTAAGGGAAATCAGAACTTTACTTTGATTTTAATGTGCTAACTTATTTTCCATAGGGCTATGGCATTTCCTCCGTGCCATCTGCTTCCAATTCTAAATCCATAAAGGAGAATAGTAATGCTGCCATCATCAAGCGATTTAACCATCACAGTGCCATGGTTCTGGCAGCAGGTCTCAGGAAACAGTTAAGTATACATGTCAAAGTGCCGTGAATTGTGATGATGATCTGACTATAGTTTTTAACATTGATTTTTCTCTTGTTTTAAGAGAAGCACAAAACGGTGAGCCCAGAAGCATTGATGGAAATTCCGGAGATGCAGACTGTGTTCAGCCAGCAGTCAAAAGGGTATGAACAGGCAAAATATAAAATTATACCTTTTGGGGATGGGGTTTCTCCACACAGCTTTTGTGTGAATGCTTACATAGCTTCTTTTATGTGAGTCAAGATGTCAGACATTTAGGCTGAAAATGTAGAGCACTGTAGTGAGCACTTCCTCAGAATTGTCCATTAACCAGATTGACGGGCTTTTTCCTTCACCCGGGCATGTACACAAAAATGTGTATGAGAGAGAGCTTGTTTTCTAGGAGGGAATGTTCCAGTGAGGCAGTATGAGAGAAAGCAAAACTAGTTTAGAAAGTTTCGTGTATTTGTTTTTGCAAGAAAGTGCATTGACCCTAGTGTAAAATTAGCATTCAGAACTGATAGTTATCTTTTCATTCTGAACTCATTTTGGGATGTGGCGGAATATGGACAGAGTTCGCTATTTGCTTTTTTTCCATTGCTACAAGTTTGTCAAACTACTGTATCTCTCTTACCCTCTAATTTTCAAAGGCTCTTCCTCCCCAGTTATAAAAATAGGTTATGATAAAGCTTTCTCATCATTTGCATTAAAATTTCAAAGTCTTATGCCTTTAATTCTTTCTGTATATAGCAGTCTACTTCTGATCATTTATTTTTAAGAAATTTCATTTTTTGTGAAAATTTAAATACAAATGCTCATTAAAGAATTTTGATAATAGATAAAGTAGTAAGTATTTTGATATCTGTAATGTATCTATACAGTGGGGTTTTTCCCCTCTGTTTAATGTTTTTGTTTATTTGAAAGGCTGAAACAGATCTCCCAACAAAAGCCGGAAGCAGGGAATTCGGTCTGAGTCTTAACACGGGATTCAAGGTCTTTGAGCTTTCAGCCTCTGCCCCTGGGGTGCACATTAGCAAGAAGCTGAAATCAGAAATAACCTGGGGCTTGAACCCTCATTCCAGGATGGGATGTGGCCAAACACCCATCCCTGTGTCATGGGACTTAATGGAACTATGAATGACTTTAAAATTCATGGGTTGGGCACATGGTTAATTAGTTAAGTTACCATTTGGATTTCCTATATATATAGTACCCAAGTACCTGTTTTGAATGCCTGCTACTCTGCTTCTCATCCGACTGCCTGGTAAGGTGTATCCTGGAAGCAGGTTGTAGCAGGAAAACTTAACTCCCTCCTACCTATTTGGGAGGCCTGGATTGAGTTCAGGGTTCCTGAGTTGAGCCTGGCCTACCATGCATTTGGGAGGAAACCACCAGATACATGGTCTTTTTTTTTTTTACCATCTCTTCGTCTTTAAATTAAATGAGGATTTAAAGATTTTATAAAAATTTAGATGGATTGATGAAATGCAAATAGTCTTAGAGTTAAGGTGATTTGTTTTTCCAGCTTTATAGTGGGCTTATCATGGTTATGAATTTATCAGGATTCAGTCACATCAGTGATTCAGCATTCGTATAGCATCCAAATCAGTTGACTGGACAAACATTTGGCATAACAGTTAACAGGTCAGTGTCCCATATTGGAGATCACTGACTACTACCTCTGGCCCCTGTTTCCTGCTGCTGCAGACCCTGGGAGGTAGCAGTGATAGCTCAAGTAATTGGGCTCCTGCCACTCAAGTAGGAGACCCAGGTTGCATGTCTAATATTGGGTTCAGTCCCAGCACAGCCCCAACTTATATTTTTATTTTAGTTTTTATTTTTTGTTTTCAATACTTATCTTTATTGAAAAGACATCTACAGAGAGAAGGAAAGACAGAAAAATCTTCCATCTACTGGTTTACTCCCCAAGTGGTCAACACAGCTGGAGCAGAACCAGTCCAAAACCAAGAGGAGCCCAGAGCTTCCTCCTGGTCTCCCACACGGAGGCAGGGTCCCAAGGTTTTGGATGATCCTCGACTGCTTTCCCAGGGCATAAACGGGGAAGTGGAGCAGTGAGATGAATTGGTGCGTACATAAGACCCTGACAGATGGAAGACAAGCATGTAGCCACTAGGCTGTCACGCAGGGACCTGAAATCTTTTTTGAAAGATCTAAGCCAGCGCAGTACCTATTGACTAACCAGGATCCCATAGGGGTGGTGGTTCTAGTCCTGGCTGATCCACCTCCCGTTTAGCTCCCTACTTGTGGCCTGGAAGAGCAGTCGAGGACAGCCCAAAGCCTTGGAACCCTGCACCTGCGTCGGAGACCCAGAAGAAGCTCCTGGCTCCTAGCTTGAATGGCCTAGCTCCGGTCATTGCATTCACTTGGGAAGTGAACCAGCATATGAAAGGTCTTTCTGTATCTCCTCCATATATCTGCCTTTCCAATAAAAATGATAAATAATCTTTTTTTAAAGACTATACAGAATTGTACAATAAAATTCAAAATTTAAAATAAAGATTTAAGGGCCCGGCGGCGTGGCCTAGCAGCTAAAGGCCTCACCTTGAACACCGGTATCCCATATGAACGCCGGTTCTAATCCCGGCAGCTCCACTTCCCATAAAGCTCCCTGCTTGTGGCCTGGGAAAGCAGTCAAGGACGACCCAAATCCTTGGGACTCTGCACCCGCGTGGGAGACCCGGAAGAGCTTCTGGCTTCCAGCTTCAGATCAGCATAGCACCGGCCATTGTGGTCATTTGCGGATTGAATCATCGGATGGAATATCTTCCTCTCTGTCTGTCCTTCTATCTGTATATCTGACTGTTCCAATAAAAATAATAGAATAAATCTTTTTAATAAAATAAATACATAAATATTTTAAAACTGGGTGATAAGCCAAAAATGTAGAGGACAATGTATTTTTTTTTTTAGTAATTAAAATAAGGACGTATTTCTAATACATATTAAGGTTTTTTTAGTTGATTATTTTTTGTTTTGTTTTTGTAAGATTACCTAACAAAATAAAAAAAAAAAAAACATAAATAGATCATTGTTCTGGGAGAGGGAAAGAGAGAAGAAATAACTGTCACTACCAGAATTGTTGAAAATGAGATTTTATATGACTTGATTTTTTTTTGATGTATTTATTTATTTATTACAAAGTCAGATATACAAGGAGGAGGAGAGACAGAGAGGAAGATCCTCCGTCTGATGAATCACTCCCCAAGTGAGCACAATGGCCGGTGCTGTGCTGATTCAAAGGCAAGAGCCAGGAACTTCCTCCAGGTCTCCCATGTGGACACAGGATCCCAAAACATTGGGTCATGTCCGACTGCCTTTCTAGGCCACAAGCAGGAAGTTGGATGGGAAGTGGAGCCGCTGGATTAGAACCAGAATCCATATAGGATCCAAGTGCGTTCAAGGCGAGGACTTTAGCCGCTAGGCCACACCACCTGGCCCCATATGACTTAATATTATCAAAGCAATAACTTAATGGCTAAATCCTCATCTAGCATGCGCCAGGATCCCATATGGGTGCCAGTTCATGTCCCGGCTGCTCCACTTCCCTGCTAGCTTTCTGCTTGTGGCCTGGGAAATCAGTCAAGGATAGCCCAAAGCCTTGGGACCCTGCAGTCATATGGGAGACCCAAAAGAAGCTCCTGGCTCCTGGCCTTGGTTAGTTAAGCTCCAGCCATTGCAGCCACTTGGAGAGTGAATCATCTGACACAAGAGCTTTCTCTCTGTCTCTCCTCTCTGAATATATGACTTTCCAATAAAAATAAATTTTTATAAGAGAAAAAGTTGATTCACCCATTTATAGGATAACCATCTCTAGAAAGTGAAGCTCATGGTGAGAAGACCTCTTTGTTTTTATTTGTACAGTTTTTTCTTTTTTAAATCATGTTCACTGTGTGAAAGAAAGTTACAAAGTTGATGGTAACTGTTTTGATCATTTTAGGCAAAATTACAAGAATCTATTGAATATGAAGATCTGGGAAAAAATAATTCTGTAAAAACAATTGCACTAAACCTTAAGAAGTCCGATAGGTAAGTTTTGTGCTGTTAAACTAACTTGTAGAAAAATAATTAACTAACATAATTAATTGTTAAGTATATGTAAAAAGATGCCTTCTGTATGCATTTTGGGAAGATGTCCAAAGTGACCAAAGTCTAGAAAATAAATGTTGGGTTTTAACTGTCACGTAATTTTTGCCATTGGGGAGAACATTGGATTCACCACTAAAATGTTTGCAGAACAGTTTGCACTCCTTTATGCTTTCTAATTATTTCTTCTCTGCTAACCTTCAGGTATTATCATGGTCCGACTCCAATTCAGTCACTGCAGTATGCAACAAGTCAGGACATTATTAATTCTTTCCAAAGTATTAGGCAAGAAATGGAAGCTTATACACCAAGATTAACTCAGGTAGGTGACTTCTACAGTTCAAAGAATAGAATGCCTGCAGTTCTTGTGTCAGCTGGTAAGCACAGCCAGATGAAGCAGTACTACTTCAGATCTGAAGTATACTTAAAGAGCCCGGCGCGTGGCCTAGCGGCTAAAGTCCTCACCTTGAACACACCGGGATCCCATATGGGCACCGGCTCTAATCCCGGCAGCTCTACTTCCCATCCAGCTCTCGGCTTGTGGCCTGGGAAAACAGTCAAGGACAGCCCAAATCCTTGGGACTCTGCACCCTCGTGGGAGACCAGGAAAAAGTTCCTGGTTCCCGGCTTCGGATAGGCATAGCACTGGCGATTGTGGTCACTTGGGGATTGAATCATCGGACGGAAGATCTTTGTCTCTCCTCTTCTCTGTATATCTGACTTTCTAATAAAAATAAAATAAATCTTTAAAAAATAAATAAAATATACTTAAAGAAGTAGTTCTTTGCTCAAATACATTGAAAAAATAACTAGGGAGGAAAAAGTATTTTTCATGTTCAAATTCCATCTATAGAAAAGATGATAAATTGTTATAGGATAATGAGTTTTTTTGGTTGCTGGCTTTTTATTTCCCTATTCTCATTTATTAGAGAAATCTACTTTATTCACAGGAATGTGTTGCCAGATCAGCAGTGAATTCTTGAAACCACAGATAGCATCAACTGGATAGCGTAATGCATTTTCCTTCTTAACCGTGAACTTACCATTCACATTAGCTGTGCCTTTGGCAGCTTGAGTCGGGAGTGCCAAGTCTGACTCGGGGATGTTTGACACAGTGGACAGTGATTCAGACACTGCTTGGAACTAGTGTGCCTGGGCTTGAATCACAGCTCCACTTCTAGTGCCAGTTCCTTATTACTCCCCAGTCTTGCAAGTGGCAAATGACAGCTCAATTGCTTAGACTTCCTGCCAGTCCTGTGAGAGACTGTGATTAAGTTGATTACAGGGAGTCCAAGACAGTGGCTCAATTGGCTCATCCTCCACCTCTAAGTACTGGGATCCCATTTGGGTGCCAGCTCATGTCCTGGCTGCTCCATTTCCCATCCAGCTCTCTACTTCTGGCCTGGGAAAGCAGCGGAGGGTGGCCCAAAGCCTTGGTAGCCTGCACCCACATGGGAGAGCTGGAAAAAAGCTCCTGGCTTCTGGCTTTAGTTTGGCTCACCTCTGGCCGTTGTGACCATTTGGAAATTGAACTGCGATGGAAGATCTTTCTGTCTGCTTCTCCATAAATGTGCCTTTCTAATAATATTAAATCTTTAAAGAAAAAGATTTCAACAGTTTTTTGTTTTGTTTTAATTTATTTGTAAGAGCTAGAGACACATAGATATTCCATTTGGGGGTCACTTCCCAGTAATCCAAACAACTAGATTAGAGCCAAGCCAGGAACCAGGGGCTCCATTACTGCAGCCATCCTCTGCTGCTTCCCAGGCATATTAGCAGGAAACTGGACTAGGAGTGGTGTAGCCTGGATTGAGCTAGGTACTCTTCAGCATCCCACACTGTGCCACAACACCTGCACCTAACATGAATGAAATTTTTCTCCTTCGAACGTTAAGATTCATTTCTTTAAATATTTACTAGCTTTTTATTTTTATTGGAAAGTTAGATTTACAGGGAAAGATCTTTGTCCATTGGTTCACTCCCCAAGGAGCTGCAATAGCAGGAGCTAAGCTCATCAGGAGCCAGGAGCAGCTTCTGAGTCTCTTATATGGATCCAGGGTCCCAAGGTCTTGGGCCATTTTCTACTGCTTTCCCAGGTCACAAATGAAGCTGCATGGGATAATGAGCAACTGGGACATGAACCAGCACCCATTTGGGATCCTGGTGTGTGCAAGGCAACGATTTAACTACTAGGCTATTGCATCAGGCCCTTCTAAGATTCATTGTTACCATAGGTATTAGTAACCTTAGCTCAGAATCTTCCCTTTTTCAGAGCTTTTATCTTTTCACTTAGAGTAACATAAATGTTGTGACTTATTTGGCATATCTAAATTAATAGCATTATTGCTCTTATTCTGAGGTACCATTTATTACCTAAAATTTAAGTGAAATGAATGTAAGTCCTACAATAATTGGACCATTTGATCTGGTCACTCGCTGCTGTTACTAACACTTGGGTGACCTGTAGATTTGTTGGATGAGTCATCCAAAAGGACAAAGTGATACAATATATGATTTTTTTTTAAAGATTTATTTTTTTTATTACAAAGTCAGATATACAGAGAGGAAGAGAGAGAGGAAGAACTTGCATCCGATGATTCACTCCCCAAGTGAGCCGCAATGGCCGGTGTGCGCCAATCCGAAGCCGGGAACCAGGAACCTCTTCCGGGTCTCCCACGCGGGTGCAGGGTCCCAAAGACTTGGGCCGTCCTCGACTGCCCTCCCAGGCCACAAGCAGGGAGCTGGATGGGAAGTAGAGCAGCCGGGATTCGAACCGGCGCCCATATGGGATCCCGGGATGTTCAAGGCGAGGACTTTAGCCGTTAGGCCACGCCGCCGGGCCCAATATATGATTTTTTCACATTACTAAAATGGCACACAATTTAAAACACATTTCTTGGTTTTTGCATTTTTTTTTTTATTTTCGGATTGCAGTTGACTGCAGGTAAGCAAAACTGTGGAAGGCCAACGGCACATAATGGTGCCTGTACCTTTAAACGTGGGTAGTACTCTCTGTGTACTCTGTGGTTTCAATGAAAAAAAAAGTCGTTGCTGTAAAGCAGGGATTAGAAACTTTTTTTTTTTTTTGCCTCAAGCCTGTGTCCCACATATGATGTTATAAATACCCGAAAAGATGAAGTGGCATTGTGGCACAACGGATAAAGCTCCTTTGATCGCACATCAGGATGCCAGTTTGAGCCCTGGCTTCTTGGCTTCCAATCCAGTTCCTTGGTCTTGCACCTAGAAAAGCAGCAGAAGATGACCCAAACATGTAGGAGACCCCAATCTGGGCTCCTGCCTACAGACTTGCCCAACAACACCCATTGCAGCTACTTGGGGAATAAACGAGTAGACTGAAGATCTGTCTCTCTTTCAGATAAATATTAAATTAAATATTTTAAGAAACAGTAGCGCCTAGCACCGTGTCCTAGTGGCTTAAGTCCTCGCCTTGAAAACCCCGGGATCCCATATGGGCGCCGGTTCTAATCCCAGCAGCTCCACTTCCCATCCAGCTCCCTGCTTGTGGTCTGGGAAAGCAGTCGAGGACGGCCCAAAGATTTGGGACCCTGCACCTGTGTGGGAGAGCTGGAGGAAGTTCCGGGCTCCTGGAATTGGCGCAGCACCAGCCGTTGCGGTCACTCGGGGAGTGAATCATCGGAAGGAAGATCCTCTCTATCTCTCCTCTCTATATATCTGACTTTGCAACAAAAATTAATAAATCTTTTAAAAACATGGTAATTATAAAAATTGGCTTTCTGTATATTTATTGACTTTTGAAGCTGGTTTGTGACTGCACTGGCTGTGTCAGACCAAATAGTTCTGTGGGCCGAATGTGGCCAGTAGGCTAGATGTGTTCCCACCCCTGCAATAAAGGATGTATTGGTATAGGAAAAATATTTCCTTTCACCTTTTGCTGTAAATCTGAAATTTAGGTGAGAAAAACAGACAAAACAGAAGACTAATTTGCATCTCTGTTTCTTGCAGGTCCTCTCCAGTGGTGCTGCCAGCAGTACTATCACAGCACTGTCACCTGGAGGAGCACTTATGCAAGGAGGGACACAGCAAGCCATAAACCGTATGTAGTGCCATCCCTCTGCTCAAATGAGCTCTGAAGAGCAGACGGAGAAATGCTAGAGTTCTGTTGGGTTTCTTTTGAAACATTTCTGAGGTGGCTGTCTTGTTAAGCAGCTAGACAAGAGCTTAGAATTCTAGAATTATCTTCCTATTATGTTGATACTTGCTAGTTTCTTAATATACTCAGAGCTTCTTTCTTTCCCTGCCTCTTAGAATAGAGGGAAAACCTAGAAGTTACTCCAGAATCCCATGGGGTTTTTAATTATGAGATGTCTCAGTTACACAACTGTTTACCTTTCTCAAAGCAATACATTCTGCTTTGGTGTTGCTAGAGTGCATAATCAGATTTGTTGTCTGAATAGTCATCTTCCCAGAGGCTAGACACATAGGAAAAGAGCTTTATCCTATGTACATCTTTCTTCTTTTACAGAGATGGTGCCAAATGATATTCAGTCTGAGTTGAAACACTTGTATGTGGCTGTTGGAGAACTTCTGCGGCATTTCTGGTCCTGCTTTCCTGTTAATACACCATTCCTAGAAGAAAAGGTTGGAACTCATTCTGAATATAGCCAGCCAGCTGTTCTTGCAATGACTTAGGGAAATGTTAATTTGAAATTCAACCACAGTGTTGCATGTTGAGCATGAACCAGCCCCTGGGATAACTACTTTAAGTGCAGTATTTCATTTAAGCCTCAGAGTGTTGATAAAGTATATGTTGATTATACCCATTTTGGAGATGAGGAAATTGAGACCTACACCAATTGCATAACTAACGCAAGTTAAAACTTGGACTTCATCGCCAAGCTATTGTATGAATATTTGAAAATTAAGTTCTTTTCTTTTTTTGTAAGATTTGTTTTTTTTTAAAGATTTATATATTTTCTTACAAAGTCAGATATACAGAGAGGAGGAGAGACAGAGAGGAAGATCTTCCGTCCGATGATTCACTCCCCAAGTGAGCCGCAACGGCCGGTGCACGCCGATCCGATGGCGGGAACCAGGAACCTCTTCCGGATCTCCCACGCGGGTGCAGGGTCCCAAGGCTTTGGGCCGTCCTCGACTGCTTTCCCAGGCCACAAGCAGGGAGCTGGATGCGAAGTGTAGCTGCCGGGATTAGAACCGGCGCCCATGGGCTTTGCGGCGTGGCCTAGTGGCTAAGGTCCTCGCATTGATCCCATATGGCCGCTGGTTCTAATCCCGGCAGCTCCACTTCCTCTCTGTCTCTCCTACTCTCAGTATATCTGACTTTGCAATAAAAATAAAATAAATCTTTAAAAAAAAAAAAAAAAAAAACTGGCGCCCATGTGGGATCCTGGGGCGTTCAAGGCGAGGACTTTAGCCGCTAGGCCACGCTGCCGGGCCCGTAAGATTTATTTTTATTACAAAGTCAGATATACAGAAACGAGGAGAGACAGAGAGGAAGATCTTCCGTCCGATGATTCACTCCCAAAGTGAGCCGCAATGGCCGGTGCTATGCCAATCCGAAGCCGGGAACCAGGAACCTCTTCCAGGTCTCCCATGTGGGTGCAGGGTCCCAAAGACCTGGGCCGTCCTCGACTGCTTTCCCAGGCCACAAGCAGGGAACTGGATGGGAAGTGGAGCTTCCGGGATTAGAACCGGCGTCCATATGCGATCCCGGCGTGTTCAAGGCGAGGATTTTAACCGCTAGGCCACACCGCCGGGCCCGAAGAATGATTTCAGTGAGAAGTTTATTCGAAGTATTTTTAGGCACGAAAATCCTAATTCTTGAGTTACAAGAAATATAACACTGTGAAACACTAAAATCTTTTTAGCCAAGTAATGCATGATTGATGTGGGCAGACATGAGTTGGGTGCTGCAATCCCATGTCATAGAACCTTGTTTCGAATCCTGGCTGTAGCTTCCCCCCTCCTTTTTTTTTTTTTTTTTTTTTTTAAGATTTATTGTTATTTTTATTGGAAAGGCAGATATATAGAGAGGAGGAGAGACAGAAAGGAAGATCTTCTTTCTGTTGATTCACTCCCCAAGCGGCCGCAGTGACCAGAGCTGAGCTAATCTCTGAAGCCAGGAGTCCGGACCCTCTTCTAGGTCTCCCACGCGGGTGCAGGGTCCCATGGCTTTGGGCAGTCCTCGACTGCTTTCCCAGGCCACAAGCAGGGAGCTGGATGGGAAGCAGGGCCACCAGAATTAGAACCAGTGCCCGTATGGGATTCCGGTGCTTGCAAAGCGAAGACTTTAGCCAGTAGGCTACCGCACCAAACTCTGACTTCTAATGCAGACCCTGGGATGCAGTGGTGATGACTAGTCACCAGGTCCCTGCCACCCAGGTAGAAGACCCAGATCAAATTCCTCACTTCAGCCCCAGCCCAGCACTAGCCATTGTGGGTGCTACCTCCATATTCTTGCCATCTCTCTGCCTCTCAAATAATTTTTGTAATGAGGACTGTTGGCAGATGGGAAGATATTTATACAATAATGTGAGTAATTGCTGTACTACATGGATTGTTCTTAGAATTAAGAGAAAGGTAAATACCCCATTAGTAACAAAAAGGAAAGGCAACTCATTAAAAACTACTAGTGACAGGGCCGGCATTGTGGCACTGCCTTCACTGCCAACGTCACATATGAGCCCCAGTGTGAGTTCCTGCTGCTCTATTTCCATCCAGCTCCATGCTAATAATCTTGGTAAAGCCGTGGAAGATGGCTCACAAAAGACCATTTTTCACCCATTAATTTGCAGAAGAACAAAAACCTAAAAATTATCATTCTTGGCCAGATTGCTAAGAGTCTTCCACTGCTAGATTATTTAAAGTGCTTTTATTTAGAAGTTCAACAGTTGCCGGGCCTGGCACGGTTGCCTAACAGCTAAAGTCCTGACCTTGAAGGCCCCAGGATACCATACGGGTGCCAGTGCCAGTTCTAATCCCGCCAGCTCCACTTCCCATCCAGCTCCCTGCTTGTGGCCTGGGAAAGCAGTTGAGGACAGCCCAATGACTTGGGACCCTGCACCCGCATGGGAGACCTGGAAGAAGGTCCTGGCTCCTAGCTTTGGAGATCGACTCAGCTCTGGTCATTGCAACCACTTGGGGAGTGAATCATCAGATGGAAGATCTTCCTGTCGCTCCTCTTCTCTTTATATCTGACTTGCAATAAAAATGTTTAAATCTAGTAAAAATTAAAAAGAGAAGAGAAAGTCAACAGTTTGTCGGCCCAGCAC
Source organism: Ochotona princeps (assembly GCF_030435755.1). Classification (NCBI taxonomy): domain Eukaryota; kingdom Metazoa; phylum Chordata; class Mammalia; order Lagomorpha; family Ochotonidae; genus Ochotona; species Ochotona princeps. The sequence continues at coordinate 39,200,176 of NC_080835.1, read as the reverse complement.
AGTGGCTCAGTTGGCTAACGCTTCACCTTGCTTATGCTGGGATCCCATACGGACACATCTTTGTGTACGTAGCAAGCAGCAGAAGATGGCCCAAAGCCTTGGGACTCTATATTCATGTGGGTACCCAGAGGAGGCTCCTGGCTTTGGATCGGCCATTGAAACCACTTGGGGAGTTGAGCCAAGTGTGTCTCATTCTCACTGTCATTTAGTCCAAAATACGCCTTTCCAGTAAAAATCAATTTTTTAAAAAAAAAGAAACTCAGCAGCTGAAACTATTGTATTGAGTAAGTTAAACCTCTGCCTGCAGTGCCAGAGTCCCACCTGAATGTCAGTCCAAGTACCAGCTACTCCACTTCCAACCCAGCCTCTCTGCTAATGTGTTTGGGAAGGAAGCACAAGGTGGCCCAAGTCCTTGGGCTTCCACTCCCACCTAGGAGACCCAAGAGATGCTCATGGCTTCCAACCAGCTCAGGTTGTAGACAGGAAACGGTCAGCGGGGATGCACTTATACCTCACTGGGTGGGACACAAAGATTAGTTACTCCTCACTGGGGTATGGAAGATTTCTTTGCACACCCCTCCTAAACATGCTCACCTAAACTGTTGACATATATCCTGTTAGAATTATAGAGTTAGACCACCTGAAAAACAGCCAGGTTCAACAAAATCATGCTTCAATGCTATAAACTGCTAAAGACTAAAATTAAAATAGGCATGAAACAGCTGAATAGCAATCTAAGCCATTTTAACATGAATAGAACACGGTTGAATGTAAACCAAAATTGAATGTCTATAAAGAAGTCACAGGTTGTGGTTGAGAACCTGCATTTTCGTATTAACATATTGGTTAATCAATACCATGTCAATTAATGCCATAATGTTGTAAATGGTTGGAAATATTATGTTGCGGCTTTTAATTGATTGGGATGATACTCTGTCGGCTCTAACTTCAGACCAGAGATGGTCTTACCAGGAGACCATTGAACTTACCAGGACAATAAGATGCTGGACTTTATGCTTGGTAAATACCTCCAATGAAAGAATGTCAATTGAATTTGAACTATGGAAATGCAACAAGGTGGAGCAAGCCACCATGGGGGGAGGGCTTGGGGAGGGGCAGGGGGGAATTCCAGTACATTAAGAAATGTATCACATAATGCAATGTAATTAATTAAAAAAAAAGGAAATGCAATAAAAATATATGTTTAAAAAAAAAAATACAGCAACAAGGTGGAGGAATCCACCATGGGGGGAGGGAATGGAGAGGGGTTGGGGGAATCTCATAGCCTATGAGACAGTATCACATAATGCAATGTAATTTAAAAAAAAAAAAAAGAATAAACTACTTCATGTCAAGAAAAATTTAAAAATAAAAAATTAGGGCCTGGCAGCGTGGCCTAGCGGCTAAAGTCCTCGCCTTGAATGCGCCAGGATCCCATATGGGAGCCAGTTCTAATCCTGGTAGCTCCACTTCCCATCCAGCTCCCTGCTTGTGGCCTGGGAAAGCAGTCCAGAACTGCCCAAATCCTTGGGACTCTGCACCCACGTGGGAGACCTGGAAGACCTGCAAGAGGTTCCTGGCTCCTGGCTTTGGATCGGTACGCATTGGCCCATTGCGGCTCACTTGGGGAGTGAATCATCGGACGGAGGATCTTCCTCTCTGTCTCTCCTCCTCTGTATATCTGACTTTGTAATAAAAATAAATCTTTAAAAAAAAAATAGGGCCCGGCGGCGTGGCCTAGCGGCTAAAGTCCTCGCCTTGAACGCACCGGGATCCCATATGGGCGCCAGTTCTAATCCCGGCAGCTCCACTTCCCATCCAGCTCCCTGCTTGTGGCCTGGGAGGGCAGTCGAGGACGGCCCAAGTCTTTGGGACCCTGCACCCGCGTGGGAGACCCAGAAGAGGTTCCTGGTTCCCGGCTTCGGATCGGCACAGCACCGGACGCTGCGGTCACTTGGGGAGTGAATCATCGGATTGAAGATCTTCCTCTCTTTCTCTCCTGCTCTCTGAATATCTGACTTTGTAATAAAAATGAACATCTTTTCTAATTTTTAAATTTATTATTATTATTTTTGAAGATTTATTTATTATTATTGGAAAGCCGGATATACAGAGAGAAGGAGAGACAGAGAGGAAGATCTTCCATCCAATGATTCACATGCGTATGCAGGGTCACAAAGCTTTGGGCTGTCCTCGACTGCTTTCCCAGGCCACAAGCAGGGAGCTGGATGGGAAGTGGTGCTTCCGGGATTAGAGCCGGGGCCCATATGGGTTCCCGGCGTGTTCAAGGCGAGGACTTTAGCCTCTAGGCCATGCCACCAGGCCCTGTAGCCATTTTTGAAGTGAGCCAGTGGATGGAAGATCTCTTTTTCCATCTCTGTAAATCTGCCTTTCAAGTAAGAAGTTAAAGAGAAAAAAAAAACGAACATGAATGTAAAGTAATTACGATTGTGTAAAAGAACAGAGGTACTCCTCTGTTAGTAATAAACATTAGAAATGATATAAATATCAGAGGTGGGATTGATTAAAGGTGTAGTTAGTATGTTGATACATTGAAATACTGTATCTCAATTTTTAAAACACGTGCTTTATTTTTTTTTAAATGTATATACATTTGTACACATACCACAGGAAAATTGCAAAATGATGTGAATTATAACCAAAGCATTAAAGATGTAGGAAGTGTTAAAGTAACCTTTCTATGTGAATTCTGGTGTCTTTCTCTTGGTTTTACTAGGTTTATTTTGAGATTTTTTCAGTAATTGTTTTTTATCTTTTTTAGGTAATAAAAATGAAAAGTAATTTGGAGCGATTCCAAGTAACAAAGCTCTGCCCATTCCAAGAAAAAATTCGAAGACAGTATTTAAGCACAAATGTAAGACAATCAAATTTTCTGCTCAAATTAAAATGATTAATTTTGCTTTGTTGTGGGTCGGTGCTGCCTAGAGTGCTATGGTGATTTTTTTTTTTTTTAATAATTATAATTGAAAAGTGTATCATGCCTTCATAAGAACATGTATGGTCTGTGTTTTTTTTTAATTGAATGTCCAAGTGCTTATCAATCAGGAAAGGTTAGTAGAATGTTCTAATGCATGTTCCTTGAGTACCCTGTCTGATTGCATACCACTTCCTTCTCTTCAAAAATTAAAATTGACCAGACATTTGACATAATCATCTGTATGCTTTCTTTATAGATTTAGAACTTATTTTTGTATTCTTAAAAGTGTGTATTTTTATTCTGGGAAAACTCAGCAGCAAACATAGCATTGTAGGGAAGGTAAAATTGCCTCCAGAGTAAACTAAACATTCCTTAGGTTTTGTCTGGCTTCTGGCTGCTGTATTAATATGTAATGGAAAGCAGAGCTTTACAATTAAAGGCAAAAAAAAAAAATCATTAAGATTTTGTGTCTATTCCCTAAATGTTCTAAATGAATTTTCTCAAAATACAAAACAGCATTACTTTGAAAAGAAGCTTGTTCCAGGATACAGGTGTTAGGATTTTAACCTCTAGGACCCTGCCAGTGTTCTGGATGAGTTAGTATAAAATTGGGTGAGGTTTATGATTCAACAAGAGCCAGCAAAGCCCTCCCCACCAATCCCCTGCCCCATTGGGCCTGTTAACTTACAAACTTCTTGTGAAATACTGCTGGCAGCATTTGAGTCCTAAACCTCTTACTATATAGTAATTGGGGTAAACAGTGTATTCCACTAACAGGTAGGATGTCCTGGACATGTGACTAAGTCAGTGGTTTGACTCAGGTGTTAGGAGTGGGGAATGCTATGGGCTGTAGACAGTGATAGCCAGCACCCCTTGACAGTGGGCAAATGAAATGTGGCTGTGTCCCCTACCCTCTGTTCACAGCTTGGGCAAGTCAGTGAAGATGTTAATGTGCTTTATATTTCTAATTATGCAATCTCAAAACAGTTCCTGAAGGTGGGACCTAACAGCAATGGAATGTTAATTCCATCCTTAAGGAGAGGCCCTCAGTGTCTCCAACCCCTCCCTTCCTGTCGGCAGTTACTAAAGTTAATCAGAAGTATTGCCTTGTATAAGACATTGTACTTTGCACCTTTCAAACTGATTGGAGGGTGAAAGCTTAAATACCCCTGACTTGTGCCACGCATTGCAGTGGTTCCTGGCTTGTAGCAGGAGCTGCTGTCAGAGAAGAAGCTCATCGTCTCTTCCCCAAGACAGGCGAGGGTGACAGGCCTTGGCTTGCGTGCATCTTTGGACTGCACTGTGCAGTGTGACTCGAGGTCTGTGGTAAAGAGGATTCTGCGTTGGGGACAGCAAGCTGGAAGCTGTGGTGTTGAGGTGTGCTCCCCACATCTCTTCTAAGTGATGGAATAGAGCCATAGTCCATCAAGCAGTAATTTTTAGTATCCAGAAACTATAATGATAGTAGATGTGGCAAGGAAGTCTCTTCACTCTGTACCTCTTTTATGTAAGTAATTGACAAATTGAAAGAATCTAGGACTTCTGGTGGCCTCCCAGAATTGACCTGTAGACTTTCTAAAACTTTTGCTTCGAACCACATAAATCTTGTCCACCTCCAGGACAGCAGTTATCTCAAGGACACTGCACTTCAAGAGTTGTTCTGATCCTGTTGATTCCAGTTATGTCTGTAACTAGGACGAACCTTTCTCTGTTCTGTGTCCACCTCTAAGATGTGATGTAATACGTTATCCAGAGCCTTGAGATCATTTAACTAGTAGGTAATCTATGAAGTTACTGAAATCCTGTCACATTGGAGCTGGAAAAGTGTGTTCAGAAAACATCAGTGCTTCCCAGAATTGTGCAAAAGAATTAACTAAAGGTGCTTTGGAAAGTCAAAGATGCCTGGGGCAGGAGTGATGGCCTGGCAGGGAGATGCCCTGTCCCACACTGGAGTACCTGTGTTGTCTCCAGCTTCCAGCCCCTCTCCTAGCTTCCTGCTCCTCTCCTAGCTTCCTGCTAACCAGACTAAGAGGCAGTGCTTGGATTAAGAATTAGGTTCCTGCCATCCACCTAACCATTGTGGTTATTTTGGGAGTCAGTCAACAGGTGGGCATTCTGTTTTTTTTCTCTCTCTCTCCATCAAATTATAGATAAGTAAATAAAAGAAGAAAGGTTCCTAAACCTCATCCTGAGCCTACAGAATCTGAATCTTTAAGGGTAGTATGTTATTGAATGTTCTGTGAAAAAAGTAATATCACTATTTTGTGCTTAGTTTTCCCAGTGTTTGAATCTGGAAATTGCCAGTTGAGTTTGGCTCCCACCCCCAGGCCCATTGACAGAAGGGATGAACCAATTACTCACTTTGATACCGCCCATTTAGACATTGTGGGTGAATTTCCCGCCCCTTTGCTGCACATCCCCGTGTCTTTGCATTGTGAATGTCTACCTGCACTTGTGCAGGGGGTTTGCATGTTGCCTCATTTTGACTGGCACTTAGAGCTGAGCGTAGAAACCACACACAGCAGAGTCAGGTCAGACACAGGAACTTGCGTTCCTTTGTCAGTTGTTAAATGTCTCCGTTTCTTTGTTTTCTTTTTCAGTTGGTGAGCCACATAGAAGAGATGCTCCAGACAGCCTACAACAAGCTCCATACGTGGCAGTCTCGGCGCCTGATGAAGAAAACGTGAGGTGTCTGTGGCATTCCATGTTCTGTGAGATTAAAGAAAAATGCGGCCTGCAATGACTCTGGAAACCTGGCCTAGCAGCCATGCAGATGACCACACGGGAGTGACAGGCAGCATCTGCACCATGCCATCTCCCAGAGCTGATGCTATTGTACTTGCACATTGGGAACTGAAAAGAAGGAAGGAACTGAGTCAATGAAATGCTGGGGAGATAAATTAAGGCAGAACCAAAATGAACTAGGTGGCTAATATATATATGTATGTATGTATGTGTGTGTACATATGTGTGTGTACATACATATATTTTAAGACTGTTTACTGCAGTTACTCAGGAACTGCTTTTGATTCACATTAAGCTGCTTTCAGAAATTTAAAAATACTTTTTTAAAGGGTGCATTGATCAAATCTGAGGTTTTTTGTTTTTGTTTTTGTGTTATTTTTTTTTCTGTATAAATTGTTTTCCTAAGTTTATGGCACAGGGTAGACCCAAAGTATTCCTCCCTCATCGTCCCCTTGGATACTGAAACTTCTGTGACTTCCTCTCGTACCCTACATCTGCAGGTTTAAGAGGGTGCTTTAAAACAGAGGGTGACTGTTGCTTAGCTATCCAGAAGCAGTTGTAGTCAGAAGACATCGTTGGTCCTGTGTTTCCTAGGGAAATAAGCAGCGATAAATATTGCACTGAATGTTGGTGGTCTTGAGGCCCTAAATAATAAAGAGGGAACATGTTTGCAGAAAGCTGCGTGGGGTTTTATATGCAGAATGTTGTCAGAAGACAATGGCGCTGCATGTTTTTCTTTGAGTGCAAATGTATATTGCTAAGTTTTTTTAAAGATGGCATGTGCTTTGAAAGAGGAAATTGCATTTTTAAGAGTTTAAAATCTTATGAGTGAAAAATATAAGAAATCTTACTTATTTTCACCTCTTCAGAAGAAATAAAAGATGTTTCGCATATCTTCTCCAGTATCTGTTACTGTCCTTGGCGAATTGATAATCATTGCATAGAGACTGAAGAGCCGAAGAGCCTAAGTCCAAAAAAGTACATGAATATATATATATATATTCTTGTTATAGAAACTGTGCCATATCTTGTTCCTAACAGGATCAACTCACTGTTTATATTAGACTTCAGATGTCTTGTGTTAAAAATTACACGGAACAGTAAAACTTTTTACAGATACTCTTCTAACTGACACGTCTTATGATTTTTCATTATTTGTGATATTTACTTGGGTGGACCGCTCAAGGACTCCTCATTCTTGGAGAGGCTTCCATCCAATAGCGTACTCTGAATGTCCACAATGAAAGCGTTACTGGAAACTCAGTCCAAGTCTAATATGGGTGGCAAGGACTCCGATTAATTGACCCTTCGCCCCTGCCTCGCAGGCTCTGCATTAGCAGCTCAAGCATCACTCTCAGGTCCTCCAGTGTGGGCTGCGGGCATCGTTTTTTACTGTCTTAGGAGCTAGTGTTCTTCACATAATAGTTACGAGTCAAAACCTCTTCAGATGTGGAGCTGCTAAAAGAAACACCCAGTCCACATCATTTCCTGCCTTCGTCCTGCCTATTTCTTACTCACATCGATGGTTGAATCTCTTATACCTTCCGGTGTCACAAAGTGCTTTTTTTGTTGTTTTTAAGATATATTTTTATTGCAATCAGATATACAGGAGGAGATACAGAGAGATCTTCCAACCGGTGATTCACTCTACAAGTGACCGCAACAGCCAGAGCTGAGCCAATCCCAAACCAGGAGCCCGAAGCCTCCTCCGTGTGTGCAGGATACCAAGGCTTTGGGCTGTCCTCAAGTGCTTTCCCAGGCCACAAACAGAGAGCTGGATCGGAAGCAGGGCTGCCAGGATTAGAACGGTGCCCATATGGGATCCTGGCACGTGCAAGGTGAAGACTTTACCTGCTTAGCCTATCTCGCACCAGACCCTTTTTTTTTTTTTTTTAAGAAAGGTCATGGAGCCTGGCAGCGTGGCCTAGCGTCTAAAGTCCTCGCCTTGAACGCCCTGGGATCCATGCTGGTTCGTATCACAGCAGCTCCAGTTCTCTATTTACAGCCTAGGGAAGCAGTGAGGATGGCCCAAGTCCTTGGGTCCCTCCCACGTGGGAGACACAGAATCTCCTGGCTCTTGCTGGCACAGCCCATGCCATGGCCTTTCTTTTTTCTTTTTTTTTAAAGATTTATTTATTTTATTGCAAAGTCAGATATACAGAGAGGAGGAGAGACAGAGAGGAAGATCTTCCATCCGATGATTCACTCCCTAAGTGAGCCGCAACGGCTGGTGCTACACCGATCCGGAGCTGGGAACCGGGAACCTCTTCCAGGTCTCCCATGTGGGTGCAGTGTCCCAAGGCACTGGGCCGTCCTCAACTGCTTTCCCAGGCCACAAACAGAGAGCTGGATGGGAAGTGGAGCTGCCAGGATCAGAACCGGAGCCCATATGGATCCCGGGGCTTTCAAGGCAAGGACTTTAGATGCTAGGCCACGCTGCCGGGCTCCATGACCTTTCTTAAAAAAAAAAAAAAAAAAAAAGGGTCTGGTGCGAGATAGGCTAAGCAGGTAAAGTCTTCACCTTGCACGTGCCAGGATCCCATATGGGCACCGTTCTAATCCTGGCAGCCCTGCTTCCGATCCAGCTCCCTGCTTGTGGCCTGGGAAAGCAGTTGAGGACGGCCCAAAGCCTTGGGACCTTGCACCCACATGGGAGACCTGGAAGAGGTTCCCGGTTCCCAGCTCCGGATCGGTGTAGCACCAGCCGTTGCGGCTCACTTAGGGAGTGAATCATCGGATGGAAGATCTTCCTCTCTGTCTCTCCTCCTCTCTGTATATCTGACTTTGCAATAAAATAAATAAATCTTTAAAAAAAAAGAAAAAAGAAAGGCCATGGCATGGGCTGTGCCAGCAAGAGCCAGGAGATTCTGTGTCTCCCACGTGGGAGGGACCCAAGGACTTGGGCCATCCTCACTGCTTCCCTAGGCTGTAAATAGAGAACTGGAGCTGCTGTGATACGAACCAGCACCCATATCAGATGCCAGTGCCACAGGGTGGAGTATTAGCCAGTCCCTACTTTAAAAAAAAGATTAAATGATGTAGGGACTGGTGTTGTGGTGCAGTAGTTTAAGCCGCCACCATACTGTTTAATCACTGATTGAAATCCCAGCTATTCCTCATCCTGTTCTTTTATGAGCCAGGGAAAATAAACATAGCCCAGCGTTTGGGCCTCTGCCACCCACAGGGCAACCCAGATGAAATTCCAAGACTGCTGGCTTCAGCCATTAAAGCCATTTGTATTGTGAACTAGAAGATAGCATTCTTTCTCCCTCTCCTTTCTTTAACTCTGCCTTTTAAATAAAGTTATCTTAGAGTGGAAAAAAGATTTAAGATACATGTAATGAGGGCCCGATGCAGTGGCCTAGTGGCTAACATCCTTGCCTTGAACACACCGCACCAGGATCCCGTATGGGCGCAGGTTCTAGTCCCAGCAGCCCTGCTTCCCATCCAGTTCCCTGCTTGTGGCCTGGGAAGGCAGTCAAGGATGGCCCAATGCCACGGGACCCTGCACCCGTGTGGGAGACTTGGAAGAAGTTCCTGGCTCCTGGCTTCGGATTGCACAGCACCGTCTGTTGTGGTCACTTGGGGAGTGAATCATCGGACAGAAGATCTTCCTCTCTGTCTCTCCTCATCTCTGTATATCTAACTTCTCATAAAAATAAATAAATCTTAAAAAAAAATGTAATGAAACCTGAAGAAAGAGGCAATTTGAGGGAATTGAGGTGGGGGCTGTATTTGGAAAGGTCAGATTTTAACTGACTTCAATGTTAACTAGCATTTGGCAAGAAGGTCATTCGTTCTGGATTGAGGGATGGAAAAGAGCATGATGAAGGTGTGGAGCTTTGAAAGACGCCAGTGTCCAGTGTGTTAGGGGAATTTGTTAGAGGGTTGAGAATACTAGAGGCTAGGAAATGGGTTTGATTCAGGACGTGGATGGTCTTATGCTCTTAGGTCAGAGGTTCACACCTTGGGCCCCGGCAGCGTGGCCTAGCGGCTGAAGTCCTCACATTGAACGCCTGGGATCCCATGTGGGCGCCAGTTCTAATCCCGGCAGCTCCACTTCCCATCCAGCTCCCTGCTTGTGGCCTGGGAAAACAGTTGAGGATGGCCCAATGCCTTGGGACCCTGCACCCGCGTGAGAGACCTGGAAGAGGTTCCTGGTTCCTGGCTCCGGATCGGCACAGCACCAGCCGTTGCGGCTCACTTGGGGAGTGAAACATCGGATGGAAGATCTTCCTCTCTGTCTTTCCTCCTCTCTGTATATCCGGCTTTCCAATAATAATAAATCTTTAAAAAAGAAAAAAACAGTTCACACCTTAAGGCCTTAGGGATCTCATAAAAACAAAATTGAGCCAGCAAGTTTGGGTGGATGTAGGGAGAGAAGAGCACAGGAGTTAGTGCTTTAAGTAGAAAGTTCTGGGGAGTGCAGAACCCAGAATACCTTTGGCACAATCCAGACTGCAGATCTAATCCAAATTATAATAAGTTCTGTAGGTCAGTAGGAAGGAGGGGACAGAATGAGGGTGTTCATTCCTAAGGCGCACATAACTGTCTCAGGAGCACCGGAGTAGAGGTGCTGTTACCAGAGATGGACTGCGCTCAGTGCTGTATCTGAGCTTCGGAGTGTCCAAATGCACTTTGGCAGCTCTCTCAGCCTCCGATGGCCTGTGCCTTCCCTTTATGGAAATGATGGCAGCTGCCCCAAAGCAGCCCGTACTAAGCACACCTGCTGAATCTCACTTGGTTCTCAACCGCGGGTGAAGCAGGTACATACTGCGGATCACTGGACAGATTAGAAATGATTTCAAAGTTAAGTCATTTACTTGGGTAGCAGAGGTCGTCATTTATTCTAAATTGCTTCGACTTCTCCACTTCCCTGGGAATGAAGGTCCGTGAATTTGGCAGCTTTTCTTGTCATTTCTGCCTCTGGTTCTGCTCTGTGCTTCATTTGTCACAAATCACATTATGGAATTAGTCGGCCTAGTAAGTCCCATTATCCCAGAAAAACTGCATAAAGGATAAGTGTTCTGCCCTGGAGGATGACCTCTTACAGGAGCACGAGGATGGTAGTGGCAGTCTGCTTGAGCCTTAGGATCACCACTTCAATCTGGAAAACAAAATAATGCTTGAGGAACTACCTGGAAGAGTTAACACCCTGAAAATTTAGTCCAGAAAGTCATTTCCTGCTGGTGCATTCCCCATCTCAAACGCTGTCAGTGCCCCACGATGGATAGCTGCCATTTCAAACTTAGACTTGCTGTCTACAGCAGCAAGACCTAGATGGAATTCCTCAGGATTACCTCTGCCCTTTCCCAGTTTAGCTTCTTCAAGACTCAGCTGTTCTGCTGGTTCTTGAGGCCAGGGGAGTCTTGGTTATTTTCAGCTGTCAGATTGTCCAACACTGGAGCATTGCCTAGACCTAGCCCTCAGTATTGAAGGAGTAATTGGGCCTCAGTCTGTAATGCATTCCTTATTTTGAACACATTATTATAAGATTGAATGATTCCCAAACTGGACCCACAGAACCCCTGCCTCAGAGTCTTTCAAGAATCCATAACATAGTACTGGAGCAAGATCCAGCTCTGCCTACACCTCCGTCTCACTGCCCACACTGCTCCAGCAGAGTACAACGTGAAAAACACCCTCCCTAGCCTCCAGCATCCCACTGAGTTTGTTGGAATGGCTGATGTCACGAAAGCACTGAAACTGAAGTATAAGATTCGTTTTGGCTTAAATCTTTACCTTCCTGTGGTCACAGAAATAAATAGCAAGATGGTAAGGTAGGTTTAACCCAACTCTCTCGTCAATTACATTAAGTTTAGAGACTGGGAGAAGGCATTTGTTCGGCAAAATTCTGTATGTTCTATATAAAAATCTTCCATGTATTTATTGAAAAGTTCTGTATGTTGATCTTAAAAGAATCTCCAGTTGGTGTTGGTGCAGTAGTGCTGTAGGCCAACCCTCCACCTGCCAATGACCGCATGCCATTTGGGCACTGGTTCATGTCCTGGCTGCTCTCCTTCTCTAACCAGCCCCTGCTTGTGGCCTGGGAAACAGTGGAGGACGACCCAGAGACTTGGAACCCAGCACCGGTGTGGAAGACCCAGAAGAAACTCTTGACTCCTGGCTTCAGATCAACTCAGCGCCTGTGTCTTTGTGTGTGTGTGTGTGTGTAAAATTCTGCCTTTCAAATAAATTATTTTTAATACTATTGGTGTCATTTGGAAACGACAGACATTGTGACACTGTCAACCCTCCAATGTTGAAGCGCTGGTGAGGGCTTCGTGAGCCAGAGGGGCTTTGGAAGCAGCTATGCTCTTCTGCCACTGGTCCCACACTGGAACAGAAGCCCTCAGTTGTCGCTGCCCCGCAGCAATGGACTTGGTGCATGGACTCTGACTGATGGTCAAAAAGCCAAATTTTATTAGTGGCATCAGACTTTATACACTGAGAGTCATATGGGGTAAGGGAGGAGGTATTGAGCTTATCAACAAAACCCATCAACAGTTTCTATACTTTTGTTCGAAACTCCTTTTGTCTTGTATATTCCACCAAGTGTTTTCATACACATGCTCAACTGTTCTTACACAAATCATACCCAATCAGGTATACAAAAGGTAGCCATTTGGTTGTCCTCATGCAAATATTATCCAATCCACTGTAATCCTGTGCTCACTGATCTTCTAGGGTCATAATGTCCTCCTACAGTCAGTGCTGCACCGCCTGCACCCATGAAAGTCACTGTGGGGTGCATGGGAGGAGTGCAGAATTGCTACTGCCTGGAGTGAGCTTGCTTTTGCAAAAGGTACTTAACTACCTGTGGACAGTGTGGAGGGGACCAGCATCACTTCCCTTGGGCACCGCCTTCTGCCCTCGCCTCCAGGCTGCTGCTGCTGGGCTGTGCAGGGAGTGCTCAGCTCTCAGCTTCAGGGCGCACAGCTGGCTTCTCACCAGGCAGTGAGCTGCAAAGCAGGTCTGTCACAGGTATCTTCTGGTTTTTGTTCTAGTTTTTGCTATTTGTGGGCTTTTTCTTTCTTTCTTTCTTTCTTTTTTTTTTTTTTTTTTTTTTTTTTGGTTTTTAAAAATATTCATTTTAAAGAATTAGACAGAAACAGATTCTCCTTGACTGGTTCACTCCCCAAGTAGCTACAACAACCAGAGCTGAGCCAGGCCAATGCCGGGAGCTTCATCCGGTCTTCCACATGGATGACGGTGTCAATATCTTCCGGTGCCTTCCCAGGCATATTAGCCTGAAGCTGGATGGGAAATGGAGTGTACAGGGCTTGAGCAGGCATGTGCTACACCACAACACCAAGCCCCAAAGGGCCCTCTTAGATTGGCTCCTGAGAGCCTCCAAATCGGAGTTCATTCTAAATCATTGCATAGGAGAGAGAATGAACATGTGCAAAGCACTACTGTGTGCCCAGAGCTTCACATCTAACTTCACAACAACCTCTGAAAGCATGTTGTCCCCACCATGCAGACCCCAGGAAATCACAGAACCTGCCCAAGGTCCTCTCCCAACTCATTTCCTGCCATAAGAATATGGTTTATTGGGCCTGGTGCAGTAGCGTAGTGGCTAAAGACCTCACCTTGTATGTGCTGATATTCCACATGGGGCACCGGTTCTAATCCTGCCAGCCCCACTTCCCATTCAGCCCCCTGCTTGTGGCCTGGAAAAGAAGTGGAGGACAGCCCAAAGCCTTGGGACCCTGTATCCACGTAGTAAACCCAGAAGAAGCTCCTGACTCCTGGCCTCAGAATGGCTCAGCTCTGGCCATTGGGAAGTAACCAATGAATGGAAGATCTTTCTGCTTCCTCTACATAAATCTGATCTGCTTTTCCAATAAAAATCAATCTCCCATTCAAGTACTAACCAGGACTGACCCTGGTTAGCTTCCGAGATCAGACGAATTGGGTGCATTCAGGGTGGTATGACGATAGACAAAAACAAATAAATCTAAAAATAATGACTTGACCCCATCTCCCTGGTGCCGAAACTGAGGAGTCCGTGGTGTCTCAGCAGGTGCTTGGGAGTTTCTTCCCAAGGAACAGTGCTCTGTGGCACTGGAGTCCCTGCTGTGCCTTGGAGGTGTGATGAGCTCCCCCAGGAGAGCTGGGGGAGGGATGCCCAGATCCTGGCAGGCCTGGACGGGGCATCTGGCGCATCAGTTGGGGCACCACATGAGGGTTCCTGCAGCCCAGGTCCAAGCTCCTGGATTTTGAGTCGCAGCTCTCTAATGGATCCTGGTTCTGAAGAGGCACCCTGCACACTACTTGGTTTCCTGCCACTCATGTGACAGGCCCTGATGCAGTTCGCAGCTATGCCCAGCCCTGGCCATCACAGGCACTTAGAGAGTGAAGCAGCAAATGGCGGCTCGCTCTCTTCTGCCTTGTGAATAAATGAACTTGAAAAGGAAGGAAAAGGGCTTCCTCAGTGGTCACTCTTGGCTCCGTGCCCCTCCTTCACCGCACCCCCCTCATTGGGATGCGACAAAACAGCACAGACAGATGCAGGCTGGCAGGAGCAGCTCCAGATGGCCACTGACATTCCTGGTGCTCAGATCAGCCCAGTGAAAACCTCGCGCATTTTCTGCTTTGTTAGGTCAGTGAGAGCCTCTTCATCACAGCCTGGCAAGGGTCTTGGGGCCTCCTGAGAGGCCTTGCCTCTGCTGTTTGAAACAGGGGAGTGATTATTACTGCAGTTCTCTGGAAGGCTGGGCCCACAGGTTTGATCTGGAAGCAGTGAACTAGAAGTGCCCTTCAGCTATCAAGGAATTTCCAAATAGCTGGGAGCCCTGACTTCCCTTCCCCAGAGCAGCTCTGCAGCATCACTCAGGGAGGCTAACCAGAGTGTTAACCGGCCCCTGGCTGACAGCCACTGGCGCAGGTATAGGCATCTGTGCTCCCACCCTGATCCTCTAGCCATATCTTGCCTAGCCCTCTTGATTATGTGGATTAACAGCCAGGCAGGCCCAGGTCCCTTCTGGGTTTATGACGTCTTCCCCACCACAGAAGCTGAAAGAACAGGTTGAGCCCAGAAGGAATGTACCTCGGGAGGAGACTGAGGTTGGGGGAGGGGTTCGAGGCCAAACAGGAAACAGAGGAATCATGGTGGAGGGAAAGCTGTAACTCGCCTGCCAGGGGACTTGTGCGTTCCAGCAATGGCGTTGCAGCTGAATCTCTGCCTCCCAGTTCTGGCTGAGGAGAGGAGCAGAGGAAGCAGCCACGACGGTTCTAGTTTGCATTCTGGTTTGTTTCTCCTGGAAGCAGACTGTCTCCATGAGACCTCCCCCAACCCCATCCTCGCCACTGCTGTTCCTGCTCCTTTAGATGAACCCACAGGGTGCAGGTGGATGCTTCGCCCCTAGCTCCTGACCACCATAGCTCTAAAGCAGGCTTTGATTTGACATTGATAAACAGCACCCCTAACTCAGAGCCAAGCTGCTCCTCCACTGCCCCAGGAGCAACGGGCCGGCACAGATAGTGGAATTGTTGCAATCTCTCTCCTGCAACCCTAAGAGGGGCAAAGTCTAACACCAACCAGTGCACCCTCTCCCTGGAATTTCAACTTTGACCCACTGCCCTGCAACAGCTTTTGCCCTGGAATCCCTCAGCCTACCCTGAGAAGTAAATTTTCCACAGAAAGGGGAGAGCTGGCTCCAGCGAAGGCCTCCCTAGCCTGCCCTCAGATAATTCCTGTCAGGCCTAAAGCCTTCTGCGAATACCTGACTGTGCTGCCCACCCCACCCGCCAAGCTATCCCTAAGAGCCTGAAGGATGACGGGAGGTGTGCCACAATCTTAAGGTCTGTAAATGAACTCTGCCAAGGGTACAGTTCTAGATCAAAGCAGGAAGGCAGTGGTGGAGGGGCTGATGTGCGTTTGGCTTTGGACTCCGGCACCCCACATCAGAGTGCCCACACTTCTAGTTCCACTTTCCCACTAATGTGCACCCTGGGAGGCAGCAAGAGGCTTGCTGGCTTTGGTCAGGCCATGCCATGGTTGTTGCAGGCATTGCAGAGGAAACCAGCAGATAGAAGATTCCTCTTGGTGTCAGTCTCTGTCTCTCTGCCTTTCTTTTGTTTTATTGATTTTTTGAACGTCATTTACACTTGAGAGGGCTGCATGCCCATGTGGGCTTCTGATTAGGTAGGTGAGGGTCAATACACGGAGGAAGGTGGCTGAGACATGTTTCATTTTTTTTTTCTCCTATGTCCCAGGCTGGGCAAGAGGATGGGGCTGCTCCTCGCTGTCAGACTACATCAGCATCTAGGAATGGAGGACAGTTTTTTGGACGACATCTTAGAGACTCTGATGTGGGGAAGAGTGTTCCAAGGGCGGTACTTGACTGGTTTTGGTAGCTCCAAGACTTTGGCTTTGTTGCTCCAGTGTTGAGAAAATCTTTCCAACATCTACCTGTGTGCATCCACAGGCCCAGGAACATGCTGGAAAGCTTGGCCAGAATTGTTCAGCCTGTTCTGCTTTCCATCCTCTGATGAGCCACTGAATGTCCCCTGCTGGTTTAGATGAGCTGGCTGTCATATATACCTGTGTGCATCTGGCCATGCTGTCCACTGCACAGGCACCAGCAACAGAGGAGGCCCAGTCCCAACACATACACACTGCAAGGTTGGACCACATATACTGAGGTTTTCCCTGTGGCCAGAGTATGAGTTGAGCCATGCAGTTGGGGAATTCCCTAAGAAACCTTACCTGGGATGACCTCAGACTGGACCAGTACAGGGTCAGGTCTGATCCATTACCTACACCAGCCGGACATACTGGTGGATGCAGCTGCCTGTTCGGTTCTAACCCCAGTTCCATCTCTCATGTGAATTTGAGGAGGCTGCAGCCTAGCCCAGACCAGCTCAGCACAGACCTGGTCTTCACACATAGGCAGGTGCCATGACCTATTCAGGGTGACTTCCAGTGACCCCCACCAGGCCTGAATCCAGCCCCAGTTTTTGCATGTGCCAGCAGCCTGTGCTGCAGCCAAGCCTGGTCCATCCTGCATCCCATTTGGCTCTTGTGTACCCCCACGGGTGCTGCTTTTAATTCAGCTTGCCCGACCCCCAGACCTGGTCCACACACATGTCAACAGGTCCTGTTGCTTTGCCCAGGCAGGTCCACCACCAGCTCTGCCTATTGTGCTCACCAGTAGGAGCTGCAGCCTAGCAGAGGAGTGTCCACAGTTTCCTTAACAGGCCTGCTCCCAGCCCCAAATCTTGCATTTGCGAGGTAGTACTGCAGTTCAGCCTGACATGACTTACACCCAGTCCTGACACTTACCAACAGGTACAACAACGTATCTTAGCCTGGCTGACCCACAGAACTCATGTGAACTGGCAGATGCGCAGCCTAACCTGACCTGTCTTGCACCATTCTGGCTCTCGCCCCCAAACCCAACCAAACATATACTGACAAATGATGCAGCCTTTCCCAGTCTGGTCCACCCACAAACCCAGCTCTCTCACTCCCCAGTGGGAGTTAAAGCCTAGCAAGGAAGCCTCCAAAGTTCTCCTGTTAGACTCGTTCCCAGCCCTGGATCTTGGTGTGGGTGGGTGTTTCAACCCAGCCTGGCATAGCCTGCGTGCAGTCTCAGTTCTTGCTAGTGGGTGTTGCAGTCTAGCCCAGCCAGGCATGGCCCACACCCTATCCTGGCTCTCTTGCATGTGCGCGGGTCTTGCCCAATCTGCCCTCAGATCCGGCCTACACAAATGTTGATGAGTGCTGCAGCCTTTCCTGGCCTGGCCTGCCCTCAGCTCCAATTATTGTGCTCCCTAACCTGAGCTGTAACTTAGCAGGAGAGTTCCCAAGCCTCCATCAGGCCCAGAATCTCATGTGTACCAGCAGGTGCCATATCCCTGCTTGGCATGGTCTGCTCCCAGTCCTGGCCTTTGCATGTGCTGGCACGTGCTGCAGCTTGGCCCAGCCTGTCCTTCTCCTAGCTCTGGCCCCTGTGAGTATCAGGTGGGTTCCTGTCAGGTGAGTTCCATGGGCCAGCCTGGTTTGGTCCATTTCCATCCTTACCTCTCCACACAGATCATCAGGTGCTGCAGTCCCACAGGGTGAGCCCACAAATCCGCTACAGAATCTACCTGCACATCAGGTTCTCTCACGTTCTGGTGGGTGCTGGGGCCCAGCCTGATCTGGCCCATCTCCTACTCCAGCATTTGTGAGCAGATACTGCTGTTCAGCCAGTCAAGCCTCCAGCTTTAGCTTTTGTATGTGCCAGCAATGCTATTTAGTACAGCCCAGGTCTCTCAAGTGTGCGAGTGCCTGATCCAAACATGCCTTCTGATTCCCCTCTAAGCCACTCCATCTCAGCTTCCTCACCTATCTGTGAGAGCAGTGGCCAGGTATGTGCAAGCCCCCAGAAGACATTCCTCCCCTGTCAAATATGCCCCCAGCTGTCCCACTCCAATACATTCCCAGACCCCCTTCCCTGAGCAATCTGCAGCTACCATTATCACCACCACGCCCTCTCCCTGGCCTGGGGGCTGGGGCAGAGTGTTCCACCCCTGCATTCCCTGCCTTCCCTCCATATCTTTTTTTTTTTTTAAGATTTATTTATTTATTTATTTTATTATTGCTGCAGGGCCCCATCTCCCAAGGGTTAACTCCACAGGGGTAACAGGATGGGCAATCTTGGCCTGATACATTTAGCCCCGGGCTTGACCACAAGTTCCCTCTTCCCTGCTTCCCCTTTTTTAAGATGCCCTCAGGGGAGCTTAGGAGTTGCTTGAGCATTGGGAAAATACTGGGAGGCACTAGGCAGACTATAAAAGAGGCAGGCCAACTTGGAATAAATGGCATTCTCTTTACAAGAATGACCCACTGCTTGCTGTCTTTTTTGTAACAAAGTCAGATGTACGGAGAGACAGAGAGAAAGATCTTCTGTCCAAAGATTTCACTACCCAGGTGACTGCTAGGGAGGGCCAGTGCGGTGCTGCACCTTGCAAAGCACCAGGATCCCATTATGGGTACCAGTTCTAATCCCAGCAGCCCCGCCTCCCATTCAGCTCCCTGCTTGTGGCCTGGGAAAGCAGTCAAGGACAGCCTAAAACCTTGGCACCCTGCACTCACATGGGAGACCTGCAGGAGGCTCCCGGCTCCTGCCATTGGATTGGGAAAACTCTGGCAATTGCAGCCTCTTGGGGTGTAAATCAAGGGACAGAAAATCTTCCTTGTTGTTTCTCCTCCTCTCTGTGTATCTGACTTTCCAATAAAAATGAGTAAGTCTTAAAAAACAAATAAATAAATAAACAAAGAATAGGCACCTGTGCTGGCATCCTGGTATATTTAATACAAACTAGGCAGTAACCGGGGCTGGAAGACCCACCAGCTTCGGTTGCTTTTCTCCCAGCAGTGTAACATTTGCCTAGGTAGAAGACAACCTGGGCAGTTGCCTACAGCTGGGGCCTGCTTTTCGAAGAACTTCCTTTTTCAAAGATTTTTAAAAGATTTATATATTTTCATTGGAAAGGTAATGTTTATAGAGAGAAGGAGAGACAGAAACATCTTCCATCCACTGGATTCCTCCCCAAATGGCCACAAAGACCAGAGCTGAGCTGATCTGAACCCAGGAACCAGGAGCTTCTTCCAGGTCATTGTGGTCACTTGGGGAGTGTATCAAAGGACAGATCTTCCTCTCTGTCTCTCCTACTCTCTGTATATCTGACTTTGCAATTTAAAAAATAATAATAAAATAAATCTTTCAAAAAATCCTAAAAAAAAAAAAGAAAAGCATGAAGCTAGGGCCAGTTCTGTGGTACAGGTAGATAAGCTGCTGTCTGCCAACTATACAGGCATCCAATATGGGTGCTCCTTTGAGTTCTAGCTGCTCCATTTCCAGCCTGGCGCCCTGATAACATCTCTGAAAAGCAGCAGCACATCGTCCAGGTGCCTGAGCACATGTGGGATATCCAGATGGAATTCCTGGCTCCTGTCTGCAGCCTGCCCCATTGCCATCGTGGCTGTTTGGGGAGTGGTCCAAGAGATGGAAGATCCTCTGTGTGTCTTTCAGATGAATAAATAAATATTTCTAAAAGGGGAAGAAAGATGTAAATTCTTGCCTTATGACAAAGCAGTGATGCAAAGTAAGAGAAACCTTGCAAATAGTACTTTAAGTAAATGGTGACAGTTCAATTGGTTATCTATGTGGGGGAAAAAAGCAGGAAGTTGCAGTCCTGGTTACCAGGGATCTGTTGGCACAGCGTCTGCAGCTGACAGGCAGCCTCCCTCAGGCAAAGGGGGAGGAGGAATGGGGAAGGGAAACGGGCTGCAACCTGAGGGCCTTACCACTCAGACAGCTGCTGGCGAAGCTGGGGCTGAAGGTGGCCTGTCTGCTGAGTGGTTTTAATGGCTGGGGTGTGGCATCCTGCAGAGTGAGGCCTCAGCCGCCAAGCTGGCAGCCCCAAGCAAGCGCTGTTGTCTCCGGCTGAGATACAGTGGAAAAACCCCAAGGAGTCAGCAACTGGAGGGAGAACCACACCCACCGGGCCGGGGAAGAGCCCAGGCAGCACCGTGCAGAAGCGGAGGAGGTGCTAGACTGCCTGGAAGGTTCTAGCCCCTTTGTATCCCTACTAGGGGGCCAGGAGCACTGGGCCCCACGGTGTGACTAATGGTTGTCCTGTGGGTTGTTGAGAAGTGAAGCAGGGCAGGCAAGGAGGAAGGTGTGAGGGCTGATTCCATGGACGTTGCTGCGAGGACTTTCGAGGTTTCCACCCCCTCTGTGAGTAAAGCTGGAGAGGCAGCGACATGAACATGAGCCGTGACAGTGTCTGATGGGGCAGGTGTGTTTGCAGAAATAGACACGACTTGGCCTTGCACACACACATTCTGGGCAGGATCAGCAAGGCAAGTGCAGTGCCAGGAAGAGGCAGGCGGATTGGTTAGGGCCCTACAGCAGCCCCAGGACCAGGGGAGCTCCTGCATTTCCCTGGGGCCCTGAGGCACTAGCTAGAAGTAGGAGGAGTTATCATATAGCCTTGCCCTTTGGTAAGCAGGGAGCAAAGGGCTGTCTGCTTTCTGTCCATCTCCAAGTTGCATGGAGATACAGGCAGGAAGCAGAGGAGCAGAATGTATAGGGGAAAGGACTGGGCGTGGGCTGAGACTCTGAATCCACCCAGCTGCTTGACCCCCATGGACCTGAGCAACACATGCTTTTTGCTCTATAGTTACCCTCCCCTGGAAAAACTAAAACTGCCTGCCCTGTTGGCTGTCTGTTTTTCTAAAGTCTTATTTATTTGAAGGGGAAATACACATGCATATACATGAAGGGACAGAGAGAATTTTTCATCTACTGGTTCACTACGCAAAATGCACACAGCAACTAGGGGTGAGCCAGGCTGGATCCAGGGACTCCATCTGAATCTCCAGCACGGCAGCCGGCACCTGCTGCCTCCCGGTGTCTGTTAGCAGCTGGCCAGCTTTGGGAGAGAAGCAAGAACTTGAACTCAGGTGCCTCACTGTGGGATACAGTCATCCCATGTTTATCTTAATCACCATACCAAATCGCCACCCAAGAGATCAGGTCTGCTAACAAAGCTTACACCTCCCAGCGTCTTGAGAACATGGGACTCTGCTTTGGAGCCAATGTGGAGGATGGCAGGCATGAGCTCCTGCTGGCCAGGGCTGACCTCAGGAGCAGCTCTCATCACCTCCCCAAAGCGCGGAGAAGTGGGGGTAGCTCAGCCTCCGAGTCACAGGACCCTGTGAAAATGATGGCATCTCCCTGGATATTCGAAGTCCAGGGAGAGAGACCTTTTCATATTTTTTCTTATTTTTTTATGATTATTTTATATTTGAAAGGCACAGTTACAGAGAGAAGGAGAGACACTGAAAGATCTTCCATCTACTGCTACGCTTCCCAAATGGCTGCAGTGGCCAGAGCTGGGCTGGTCCAAAGCTGAAAGGCAAGAGTCTTCGGTCTCCTGCCATGAGTGACGGGGCCCAAAGCCTTTGACCATTCTCGGATGATTTCTCATGGCACTAACAGGAAGCTGGATTGGAAATGGAGCAGCTAGGACATGAACTGGCACCCATATGAGATACCAGTGTCACAGGCAGTGACTTAGCTTGCTATGCAACCGCGTCAGCCCGACCCTTTCATGTTTACAGTCAGGGTGTTGATGCTACAGAGGAAATGCAATTCCATGTTGTTCCCAGGGGTCTGTGACAAACCGGGGAACAACTCAGTTCCCCGGTTCCAGTGCAGTGTCACCTCACCACAGGCTGCCCACTCCTCTCTGTTAAGCCATGCCTTGCCCTGTCCTTTCTACCTAAGACAAGGGAAGGCTGTCCCCCAACCCATGGCTGTGACCAGACATGGGACACCTTCTGTTCCATGTCCACACTGGAGGTTGTCTGGCCACACCAGCCCGGAAAGGATGCAGAGAAAAGGACAATGGTTGCAAGGGAATCCTGGGTTTTCTGAGATGAATTATTCCAGGGAATTGAGTGCAAAATGGTCAATCAAGGGAATGAAAGGAAGTCCAAGTCAGAAACACAGACTAGGGAATGCCACCCACCATGCCTGAACAGTCAAGTTGGAGCCCCCTAGTTTCCACTCCCATCATCAGAGATGGATAGGGCAGGGGGGCTGGGGAGTTAGGGAGGCTCATAGTTCAGCACGTACACAGCAGGCCCTGGTGTGTCAAGGTCAGGGACAGAGGAGGCCGTGCTCATCACAACAGAGCCATTAGCATTGCAACCACTGGAAAGGTGGAGCAAGCCAGGCTGTCAGAGAGCAGTTCAAGGGCCCTGGGGACCAGCGGCCTCGGGTTAGAGAAGTGCTCTGTGAGGACATGAGAATGGCAGCAGGCTGTGCTCCTTGCACCACATGCCCGCTCTGTCCTGTTGCACCTTTCCGTGACCTCACTCTCACCTGGTTTTCATCCTTCCTCCCCCAGTCTCCAGAGGCCTCAGTGACTTCACCAGGTCACCAGCCAACCAGAAGGCCCACGTTCCTAGCCTGATGTTTTTAAGGCAAAAGAGTCACCAGAGGACAGTTGCATCTTCCTACTTTTGGGTATTTACTCATGCTCTAGTTCCTGCCTTCTCAACATTGCATCTTCATAAGTTGAAATCCTTCTGCAGCCCCAGCTCATATGTTGCCTCTTCCAGGAAGTCTTCTGTGGTGTCTTGGCCCAAATGCTCCATCTCTCCTCTAAGAGCTAGATCACGATCTTCTCTCTATGTCTTTTAGGGCATTGCCAGAGTCCAGCTCCAGCTGAGTTCAGAACTCACGAAGGGTGTGTGGATGAGGCACAAAGAGAAAAGAAAGTGGACCCCTACAATTTTATGCTCATAATGGACAATGCGGGAAAGCTTCTAAAGATAATTCTGCCATTTGTTTTACCTAAAAACAATAGAAGTTCCTGCTACAACTTAATCTTGTATCACAAAGAAAAGGAGAACCTAAAGATGAAGGAAAGAATGAAACTATAAATACAAGTCCCTTGATTAACATAAAGGGAGAAATGTGTCACAAAGGAGAATCTAAAGATCAAGAAAAGAATGAAACCCTAAATATTGGTCCCTTGATTAGCATAAGGTCAATGGGGACAGCCAAGATAGTAGGAATAATAGAAGGCCCTTTTGCAAGACATGATTATTGACATTTTTAAAAGATTTGTTTATTTTTAGTACAAAGTCAGATACACAGAGAGGAGGAAAGATAGAGAAGATCTTCCATCCGATGATTCATTCCCCCAAGTGAGCACAATGGCCAGTGCTGTGCTGATCCGGAGCCAGGAGCCAGGAACTTCCTCCAGGTCTCCCACACGGGTGCAGGGTCCAAGGCTTTGGGCCGTCCTCGACTGCTTTCCCAGGCCACAAGCAGGGAGCTGGATGGGCAGTGGAGCTGCCGGGATTAGAACCGGCGCCCATATGGGATCCTGGCGCGTTCAGGGCGAGGACTTTAGCTGCTAGGCCATGATGCCTAGCCCTATTATTTACATTAACCTTCAAGCTCACATTGAGTAAAAGGCCAACTCCACAGTAGAAAACCATGCCTGAATGGATTAGAATTCTGCCGCAGGGTGGTCCGGCATCCATGCAAAGGGAGGTGGAGCTGCATTCAGGTGGTAGCAGAGATATCCGCCCTGCCCTGCCATACAGCAGGAAGTTCCTTGTGGCCTGCAAAGGAACAATACTCTTCACGCCTTCGTGTCCCCCACATCCACTGCACGGACCACAACAGGGCAGCATTCCAGCTTAGCCTGCATTACCACTGCTGAGGTGAGGAATGCTGTCAGCACCCTCCACACACAGTAACATCTTGAAAGGCTGAAAAATTGGTCTCATTCCATTGTTGTTGTATCCCTGATGCCTAATGCAGTCCCTTTATATAGTAGGCATTTAATTAAGAATATATTTTCTAGGGCCCGGTGGCGTGGCCTAGCGGCTAAAGTCCTCGCCTTGAAAGCCCCGGGATCCCATATGGGCGCCGGTTCTAATCCCGGCAGCTCCACTTCCCATCCAGCTCCCTGCTTGTGGCCTGGGAAAGCAGTTGAGGACAGCCCAATGCTTTGGGACCCTGCACCCGCGTGGGAGACCCGGAAGAGGTTCCAGGTTCCCGGCATCGGATCGGCGCGCACCGGCCCGTTGCGGCTCACTTGGGGAGTGAATCATCGGACGGAACATCTTCCTCTCTGTCTCTCCTCCTCTCTGTATATCTGGCTGTAATAAAATGAATAAATCTTAAAAAAAAAAAAAAAAAAAAGAATATATTTTTTAGGGCCAGGCAGCATGGCCTAGCGGCTAAAGTCCTCGCCTTGAACGCCCCGGGATCCCATATGGGCACCGGTTCTGATCCTGGCAGTTCCACTTCCCATCCAGCTCCCTGCTTGTGGCCTGGGAAAGCAGTTGAGGACGGCCCAATGCATTGGGACCCTGCACCCGCGTGGGAGACCTGGAAGAGGTTCCTGGTTCCCGGGCATCGGATTGGCGCGCACCAGCCCGCTGCGGCTCACTTGGGGAGTGAATCATCGAACGGAAGGTCTTCCTCTCTGTCTCTCCTCCTCTCTCTGTATATCTGACTTTGTAATAAAAATAAATAAATCTTTAAAAAAAAAAAAGAATATATTTTCTAAGCAAATAAGTGTGCTGGGGTAATGGAGAGGAATGAGGAAGTTTCTTTCTCCAAATATATATATTTTATATATATAAAAGAGAGATCTTCCACCTGCTCGTTAACTTCCCAAATGCACACAACGCAGAAGGTTAGGCCAGGCTGAACCCAAGAACCAGGAGCCCCATCGGGGTCTTCCATGGGCAACAGGAAAGTACCTCCTGGGCCATTATCTGTTGCCTCCCAGATGCATTAGCAGGGAGCTGGAGCAGAAAGGTAAAAATATGGGGCTGGTGTGCTGGTATAGCAAACTAATTTCCTGCCTGTGGTACCATATGGGTACCAGTTAGAGCACTGGCTGCTCTATTTCTGGAAAATGGGCCAAGTCCTGAACCACTGCACCCATGTGCGAGACTCACAACAAGTTTTTGACAGGCCAGGTTACAGCCATTTGGGGAGTGAACAAATTGGTAGAAGACATCTCTCTGTGTCTCTTTCTCTCTCTCTCTCTCAGGAACTCTGACTTTCTTCTTTTTTAACGATTTATTTATTTTTTATTGCAAAGTCAGATATATAGAGAGAGGAGGAGAGAGAGAGAAGAAGATCTTCTGCTCAATGATTCACTCCCCAAGTGATCGCAATGGCTGGAGCCAAGCCGATCCCGAAAGCCAGGAGCCAGGAGCTTCTTTTGGGTCTCCCATATGGGTGTAGAGTCCCAAGGCTTTGGACCATCCTCAAGTACTTTCCCAGGCCACAACCAGGGATTAGAAAATACAAAGAAGGGCAGAAATACATCAAGTAGCAATACAACACTGACTGCAGTATGGAAAGAAAGATGCACAGCAGTAATATAGGTGGGCAGGGAAACTGGCAAGGATGAAGAAGCCATCCATGGCCCGGCATGGTGGCCTAGTGACTAACGTCCTTGCCTTGAATGCGCCAGGATCCCATAAAGGCGCCGTTCTAATGGCAGCGGCCCCGCTTCCCATCCAGCTCCCTGCTTGTGGCCTGGGAAAGCAGAGGAGGATGGCCCAAAGCCTTGGGACTCTGCACCCATGTGGGAGACCCAAAAGAAGTTCCCAGCTTCGGATCCGCACAGTACTGTCCATTGTGGTCATGTGGGGAGTGAATCATTGGACAGAAGATCTTCCTCTGTCTCTTCTCCTCTCTCTATATATCTGACTTTGCAATAAAAATGAATAAATCTTTCTTTTAAAGATTTATTCATAAACTAAGATTGAAGTATAGGTGAGGTGGTCACAGAAGGTGACTGGGAACTCGCATTTACTTTTAACATGTTGGTTACTCATTACTATGTCAATTAATTCCATAATGATGTAAATTTTTGCTGATGGTATGTTGGAGCTTTCAATTGACTGGGATGATACTCTGCTGGCTCTGTCATCAGACCAGAGAGGGTATACCTAAGAAGCCGTTGAACTTGACGGGACAATAAGATGCTGGACTCTGTGTTTGGTATCTGCTTGCAATGGGGAAATCTCAACTGAACTTGAGCTGTGGTTATGCAACAAGGTGGAGGAATCCACCATGGTGGGAGGGTTTGGGGAGGGGTGGGGAGAACCCAAGTATCTATGTAATTGTGTCACATAATACAATGTAATTACTGAAGTTAAATAATAAATATATATAAAAAAAAAGATTTATTCATTTTTGTTGGAAGGGCAGATACACAGAGAGGAGGAGAGAAAGAGAGGAAGATCTGTCTGATGATTCACTCCCCAAGTGGCCTCAACTGCCAGTGCTGTACTGATCCGAAGCCAGGAACCAGGAACTTCCTCCAGGTCTCCCACACGGGTGAAGGATCCCATAGCATTTGGCTGTCCTCCACTGCTTTCCCAGGCCACAAGCAGGGAGCTGGATGGGAAGTGGAACTGCCAGGATTAGAACCGGCGCCCATATGGGATCCTGGCACACCAAATGCGAGGACTTTAGCCGCTAGGCCATGCTGCCGGGCCCAAAAACTAAAAAATCTTTTTTTTTTTTTTTTAAAGATTTACTCATTTTTATTACAGCCAGATATACACAGAGGAGAGACAGAGAGGAAGATCTTCCGTCCGATGATTCACTCCCCAAGTGAGCCGCAACGGGCCGATGCGCGCCGATCCGAAGCCAGGAACCTGGAACCTCTTCTGGGTCTCCCACGCGGGTGCAGTGTCCCAATGCATTGGGCCGTCCTCGACTGCTTTCCCAGGCCACAAGCAGGGAGCTGGATGGGAAGTGGAGCTGCCGGGATTAGAACCGGCACCCATATGGGATCCCGGGGCTTTCAAGGCGAGGACTTTAGCCGCTAGGCCATCGCGCCAGGCCCCCAAAAAAAACTAAAAAATCTTAAAAGAAGAAGAAGAAGCCATTAAGGTAGAAGACTGGAGATGGGCCAGTGTGTGGCACCTGTGAGGAATACACTGAGCAGACATGGGACAGGAACAAAGAAGCCCAGAAAGAGGGTGTGGGACTGGACCTGCAGGGCCTGTTGCGCCAATCAGGGAGTTTGGGTTTTATTCTGGGAGCCACTGCACGCACCTGAAATCTGAGCGAAGGCATGGCCCAGCATGGTGTTCGGAGCAGACAGTATCCTGTACCTAGGCCGTCTCGGGCAGCTCTGTGCCAGGAGCTGTTGAGTACCAGCATGTCTCTTGGTCAAATGGCTCCTTGTGGGATTTTCCTGTTTTGAGGAGGACAAGCCAAGCGCAT
Organism: Ochotona princeps; assembly: GCF_030435755.1. Classification (NCBI taxonomy): domain Eukaryota; kingdom Metazoa; phylum Chordata; class Mammalia; order Lagomorpha; family Ochotonidae; genus Ochotona; species Ochotona princeps. Next base: position 39,172,705 of record NC_080835.1, on the reverse strand, counting down.
TTGGTGAGGCTGAAATAGCTTGCTTCCCAATCGCTCCCAGGGTCGCCCTGCTACTGCAGGCTGTGTGAGTCATGATGCTGTGATGAGCAGGCTTCTCCGGAGAATCAGAGCCCGGAGGAGCCTGTAGAGGCCTTTTCATGGGAGGCTGACAAGCCCCATGCTCAGGTACAGGACAGCTGGAGGGCCAGGCGAGCCACTGGTATGGATGCCAGGCAGAGTCTGCAGGCCCAGGGATTCCAGCTGCGGCCAACAGTGGGAGTCCCCATCTGACCACATTTCAGCTCAAGCAGCTGAGACCACCACTGAGCTGTCTGGGTAGCAACTGTCTGGGGCCCCTAGATAACGTCTTGCTGCTTGCCAGGAGCAGGGTGGAGTGGCAGCCTGTGGAGAGGAAACCTCCAGCTTGCAGTGCCTGGGTGCATGTTCCAGCTGCAATCATTGATGAGCTGCACAGCTTTGGCAAAACCCGTGACCTCTGAGCCTTGTTCCCTTATCTTATTCCCTTATCACTGGGGGCACGGAGGCCTGGCAGGTGCTCAGCACATGGTCTATGTTCTATTTGTGGGGTCAGATGAGGCTGTTCTGCCTAAGAAATGGGAAGCTGGGCTTGAAGATAGTGAAGCTGCTGCCATGGACTTAACCTAGCGTGAATGAAAGTGGTGCCTAGTTCATCTTCTAGCCTCCAGGTAAAAATCCTTACACGTTTCCCAGCCTAACCTGGGCTCTCTGCCTTTTACGACTTCCCAGCAACTGGGAGCACATTTGATCTGCAGCCCCTGGCAGAATGAGGACCTTATTGCAAAGAATGTGGCTCTGAGAAATTGTTGTAATCTGCCCTGCCCTGGGGTGCCCAGGAGAACCCAGGCCTCTGTTGCTGTATTTGAGGTGGGAGCTCTGGTAGGACAGGTGGGAGAGATGCCAGGCTTTTCTGGGGTTGTGGTCAGTGTTTTTCCTTGGAAACCCAGGAACCCACAGCTTAAGAGCTGGTGCAGCGCCAGCAGGGAAGAAATACTGATCCATCTGTGCCCTGGAGGGGATCACTTTCTGGCAGGGCAGCCCAGCACCCACCCCATCTGTCTTGCAATGCGTGGAAAGGATGTCAGAGCCGTGTGGGGAGCAGATACATGGGTGATGGAGTGTTCAAAACCTTTCCCCTTGTACTCTGGCATTCCCTCAGAACACTTCTGTAGCCAGAGCAGTGGGTTTCCCCTCTCCTGAGCAATCCTCCAGCACACACCAACTGGGTGTCCTATAATCGGATTTAATCTAACTCCATTCTGATAGTGTCCATCTGGAGGAAGTACCCACAGGGACAGACTCGGTGCCGCAAGATTGTCCCCCACTACAGAAACTAACCAAAAGCAATAGTTTGTGATTGTTTCGGGACAACTATGGGGAAATAGGGTAATCCTTTTTAAAAAGATTTATTTATTTTTATTGGAAAGTCAGATATACAGAGAGGAGGAGAAATAGAGAGAAAGATCTTCCGTCTGATGATTCACTCCCCAAATGGCCGCAACGGGCTGGTGCTGTGCCGATCTGAAGCCAGGGGCCAGAAACTTCTTTCGGGTCTCCCACATGGGTGCAGGGTCCCACAGCATTGGGCTGTCCTCGATTGCTTTCCCAGGTCACAAGCAGGGAGCTGGATGGGAAGCGGGGCTGCTGGGATTAGAACTGGCAGCCATATGGGATCCTGGTGTATTCAAGGTCAGGGCCTTAACCACTACACTATCGCGCCAGGCCCGAAATAGGGTAATCCTATGATTTATTCTGCTTTGGTTTGATAATCTCCTAAGATGACTTGCAGAACTCACGGAAAATGTTTATTGTTTTATTTAAGATTTATTTATTTTTATTAGAAACGTGGATTTAAAGAGAGAAGGAGAGATAAAAATCCTTCATTTGCTATTCCCTCCTCCAAATAAATGGCTGCAATGGCTGGAGCTGAGCCAGTAGGAAGCCAGGAGCCAGCAGCTTCCTCCTGATCTCCCATGTAGGTGCAGGGTCTCAAGAATTTGGGCTATCCTCTGCTGCTTTCCCAGGTTATAAGCAGGGAGTAGGATTGGAAGTAGAACAGTTGGGTCATGAACTTGCCCATGTGGGATGCCGGTGCTTTAACGATTAGCCTGCTGAGCCATGCATCGGCCTCTGTTTTATTATAAAAGTCAACATGAAGGACACGAAAGAACTGTGCTTGTGGGCACCCACAGTCTGGCCACTTCACCCTGCCGACACCTGCAGCCCCAGGCTCAGCAAACATTGTTCCTAGAGGTGGGTGGGTGGGGGCAAGAGCTCCAATCTTGCAATGGTGGGATCTTTGCTTTCACTTAGGAAATCCCAGGGATCTACCAAATGTTATTTCAAATCATTCCACAGTGAGGGAGCACCAGAAATGAGAGATGCGGGAACAACAACGCCTAAAAATATTGAAGAAAAAAAAAAAAAAAAAAGAGAAGTGGCAGCAGCTCAGAATGGCGGTGCCCAGGGCCCAAGTCGAGGGTGGGGTGTGGAGATGTTGAGACACCAACGTAGACGGTGTGGGTGCAGCTGAGCCTTCCGAGGGGTGGGGCACGAGGCAGCGCGGAGGAGGAGGAGGAGGAGGAAGCAGGTTTGACCTGAGTCACCCAGCAAAGGCCGGCGCGGCCCAGGCTCCCCGAGTTGCAGGAAGCAGTGTAGGATTCACAGACGGTCGGAATGGACAGATAGATAGTCGCAGGGCTGGGCACCGACTTCCCCTAATTCAATAACTGCTTTTCCACTGCTTGTTGCGGGGGTTGGGAAATCGCGATGAAGACACACACTAACCTCCGGAGTTTGTGTAAGGGAGAACATAAAGGGTCCGCCCGCCTACAGCTCATGGCTCCCGCCAGGCTCCGGCGGCTGCCGGGAGCACAGCTCGTGGTACCAGCCGAAGATGCCGGCGCGCACGAGGGTCGTGCTGCAGGTCAGCGAACCGGCGGCGCGCGCAGCCCAGGGCTCTCCAGCGCCCCGCCCGGCTAGGCGCCCGCCCCCTGCCCAACCCACACGTGGGTTCCCGCACGTCCGCTCAGCTCCCCCCCTGACGTCAGCCTCGTGGTTCCATTTAAGGCCCCTCCTGCGACCATCTCCGAGTGCTGGAGCTGCTGCCGCCGAGTTCAGATCTCATCTCTTCCCGTCTCCCACGCCCGCCCGACTTTCACCCCAGGTAGGTCGGGCCCCACGCACACCGCACCCCAGGGTAGAAAGGACTAGCCCTTGTCTCCGGCTGCGTAGCTGGGTGCTGCCCAGCTAAGGGTCCGTGCTCCTGGGGCTGAGGGTGTGTACGCGTTGCTTCCCAGAAACCGAAGCGAGAGACCTAGGCGCGCCACGCTCTGCGTTTCCATAAGTGGGGAACGTGGTCTGCGGCCTCGCGGGACTCCCAACAAGTGGCCGCACACAACATGAGGGCGGATGCAAAAGGGGGTGCCTTTGGGTGTACGCGGGCCAATGGCTCAAACTTGGGAACTCGTGGAGCCGAAAAATCCTTAGTATGTCCGGGGCGGGTTCCTGGGAGCCAGAAAGCTGCAGAGCGCCGCGCGGTGTGCGTTTTTTAGCCCAGGACGCCGGAGAGGGGCCCTCCAGGGGGGCGCCTGCCGCCTGCGGGTTACTCGGCATTCTTGGCGCAGTGGTATCTCCTACTTGGCTCGTGCTTAGCGTGTTCCCCTGTCTCCCAGCGCGGTGCATGCGAAGGTAAAGATGTTTCAGGCAGAGCCCCAGTCCTCTGGCACCTCAGACGGATCTCGGAGTGGAAGAACCTCCAGTCCATCCCCCGCCTTTGGACACGGAAAGCTGGGAGAGGGTTAGGAAACCTGCAGTCTCCCCTTGGGCGCTTGTCTCCACAGGCAGCCCTTCTCCACGAGGAAGGGAGCCTTGCAAGCCTAGGGTTGGGGTGTTGGTGAGGCCAGCAGGTTTTTGCTGGGGAAGCTCCCTTCCCCCTGCCGCGCCGTAGGAACCTTTACGAGGCCGTCTCGAAATAGCAAGGATTTGTAAGGAGAGACCTGGCTCCTGCCCGATGTCTCTGGCAGCCTGCCCTGAGGCCCTAGTAAGTATTTTTGCCCTTCTGGGACTGACCTGCAGTTCTGTCCCGGGGAAGGCAGCGCAGGATTAGGGGTGCAGGACGGGAAGCCTCTGTCCGGGCTCTGGGATCCCGCAGATCCATCCCATATCTGTTAACTACGGTGCTCCGGGCTTCTGCACTCCCACGGCTTATTTCTGCATTTCCTGCACTGGTAGAATGTCCCAACCCCGGCCTCACACCTTTGCTCAGGATCACGGCAGCCACACGAGGCTCCTCCCCGCCGGTTGGCTAACAGTTTTACACCTCTTTCTGGAGGTTTAAGAGGCCCTGACCCCCACGCAGGTCAGGCCTGCGGCCAGCCAGGCTTCACGCTCCTCGCGGCTGCTTCTGAAGTCTAAAGTCGAACTCTTGACTGCAGAGCTCTGGATTATCTCCCTCTCATGCGGCCGGCACTCGGCCACGCACCGCCACTGCTGTGCAGTGCGCACGCGCAGCTTTCCGGAGCTCCCTCGCCTTCCGGATCTGGGCGGGGCCTGCCACCTGGGGACTTCCTCCCCTAGTGGACTGGAAGCCAGCAGTCGCGCATGCGCGGAGTGGGTGTGTGTGGCAGCTAGTGGCCGTTAATGGCACTTTCTGCGCGTAGTTCTGGTCCTTCTAGGAGGGGCTTGACCGTGTCCTTGCTGTAGGAGCCTGTGTGGCTGGAGAAGAGTAGGACGGGCCACTCTTTGATTTCCTGTCTGAGGAAAGGTCTGCCCCTCAGGGTTAAATAGCCAAGATGAGTGAGCCTTCAGGAGGCTATACTTACACCCAGACGTCCATATTATTTGTGCATGCCAAGGTGAGGTCTTCCAGGCACATGATGACTGTGGCTATGCCATGGACACCTTTCGGTTTTTTTTTTTAAAGTCATCTCTTGTGGTTTTCAGTGGCAGGTACCTAAAGGGGTGTTGAGGTCTTGGTTCCAAAACATGAAGCAGACTGGTGACCCTGAATGTTTTTCCTCCGTGTAGATTCCTGCTGGTTCCAAGTCCAAGTCCAAAATGGCAGCTCTCAAGGATCAGCTGATTCACAACCTTCTGAAGGAAGAACAGGTCCCCCAAAATAAGATCACCGTTGTTGGGGTTGGTGCTGTTGGCATGGCCTGTGCCATCAGCATCTTAATGAAGGTGAGAGTTCGAACCCCATCCACTCCTGCTCCCTCCCCAACACTTGCTTTGTCATATTGTATATGAAAATATGGCTTATGCCATCAATTCAAGATCTTTATGTGGAAGCAGCTTTCCAAGCATGACCATATAAAGTGTACCTGAAATAAAATTTCAAAGGACCTAGAACTCTGTGCTGCATGTAGGAGGAGGTATGTATGGATTGAGGAAGAGTTCAGAATCTACTTTGCTAAGGTGATTTTTTGACATGATAACATTGAAATCGTACTGAATCTGGGAAATGTTAAGTTCTCCTACTCTAAATCTTCAGTTAAAAATTGTGGAACCAAAATTTCACTAGAAGAAAAGAACTTGTGAATAAAAAACACTTGAGAATATTAAAACTTGGTTTATTTCAAAAAGAAATAGAGGCAGTTTAGAACAAGTCTCGATTTGGAGCTCCAAATTGGGAATAAAAGGAGGAATTTAGTTTTCTGAACAGAAGTTAACTGGAGGAAGAAGGGCCCCGGGCAGGAATGGGTAGGCAGGGCCCTGTGTTTCTCCACGTGTGTCCAAGCTTCAGAGGAGATGCGTGATACACCAGCTCTTAATTCTGTTCCTGCTGGATCAGAAACTGATGGTGTGTTCCCCACACTTGGAGGGGTGTGTGTGCTTCATCTGGAGCCTCTGACTCACTGGGTGGTAGCTGGGCCCAGAGCACATCCCGTTTGTATTAAAGCTGTTCTTGGCACTCCTGGCCTATGATGCACCCATACGCTTCTTTCTGTAGGTGCAAGGCTGTTTTTTGCCTGTACTATGCATTACATAATCTGTTTATGAACTGACAGTTCATAAACTATCTTTATGAACCAATATGTTAGTATTGGCTCATGTGAAAAATGTCCAGAGAATGATACAGGTTCTTTTTTAAACTTGTTTTTATTGATCTGAAAGGCACAAGGCAGAATCTACTGTCTGCTGTTCCCCTGTCTAAAAGTGAGAGCCAGGATTAGGCCTGGCTCAAACTAGGAGCCAGGTCTCCATCTGGGGACCCACACACTTGGAGCCTTCTCAGGGTGCACATTACAAGGAGGTTAGATTAAGTATGGATACAGGCATCCCAGCAGCGGCCCAGTCCAGAGCACCATAGTGCTCACCCACACCAAAATACGACTTCTTATTTCCAAATATTGATATTGACTAATATAACCTACTTAATGAATAGCAACCTCAAGTCATTAGACTGAATTTGAGGTAACAGAACAATTTTGCACAGTTGGGAGTTATTCTAGATACTTCCAGTCTGCTCTGCTGCGGTGGAACTCCCGTCCAGGTTGCTTTACTGGAAAATGGGGCACTAGAGCTGGTCAGTGTTGGATTTGGGGGCTTCCGTGAGTCAGATTTAAAAATGGAAGCGTGTGTCTGATATATGTCCTGAAACATGGTCTCTGTGCTGATGTTTTAGAAATTCTGTAATAAAATATAGGAATCTTATTTCTCCATTTAACTAAAAATGTCGTCTCTTAGGACTTGGCTGATGAACTCGCTCTTGTTGATGTCATGGAAGACAAGCTGAAGGGAGAGATGATGGACCTCCAGCATGGCAGCCTCTTCCTTAGAACCCCCAAGATCGTCTCTGGCAAAGGTCAGTTGAGCAAGTCTATATAGTTCATACTAGGCTTACATCTTTAGGGAGAGGGAGAGATTTCTCCTCCATTGTTCCCTTCCCCAGTGGCCACAGTTGCTGGGACAAGGCCAGGCTGAAGCCTGAACTCCCATCTTAGCCTCTCATCTGAATTGGGAAAAATTAAAGAAGCCTGATCCCAGCTTCCCCAGCTGGTCATATGAAGCTGCAAGTGGGGTTCAAATTGGATTTCAAGGAAGACATTGATGTAGTCTTCCTCCACTAACGGGGCCAGAGAACCAGTGGAGAGATCTCCAGAGAAGGAGGAGCATGTACTCTACTCTATGCACAAAGCTCTGATACAACTCCCCTGGCCAGTTGGCTAGAGAGAAGAGTTCTCCCAGAGGTTATAATCCAGGTTCGTTTCTCTAGACTACAGCGTGACTGCCAACTCCAAGCTGGTGATCATCACAGCTGGGGCACGGCAGCAGGAGGGAGAGAGCCGTCTGAATTTGGTCCAGCGGAACGTGAACATCTTCAAGTTCATCATTCCCAATGTTGTCAAGTACAGCCCCAACTGCAAGTTGCTTATTGTTTCCAACCCAGGTGAGACTTAACTGCATAAAACCAAATAGAAGAGCTGTGGGAAAGCTGCTAATGCATGCTGGGGTTTGTTAGTTGCTGTCCTCCCTATTGCTATACAGTGATTTAGTTAATGCACAATTACTTAAGCTAAGTATTGTTTATTTTTTAATAACTAATTTTTTTAAGTGCTTAGTGGAGTTGGCCTATATTAGCTGGTGATGTTAAGCTGTTAAGAAAAATATTGATTCAAAGAGCCAGTCCTCAGCTAATGATTTAGCTACTAACTTTTCCTCAATATGTTCTCTGTAGTGGATATCCTGACCTATGTGGCTTGGAAGATAAGTGGCTTTCCCAAAAACCGTGTAATTGGAAGTGGCTGCAATCTGGATTCAGCCCGGTTCCGATACCTGATGGGGGAAAGGCTGGGAGTTCACCCGTTGAGCTGTCACGGGTGGGTCCTTGGGGAGCACGGAGATTCAAGTGGTAAGCATAAGTTGTTTTCTTATGTTTGCAAAGATTGTGTGAAAGTTGACAGGCGTATTTATTACTAAATTAGAGCTTAAATCAGGTATCCATTAATGGTGTGAGAATGGTTCCCTGCTATGGTTTGAATAAGAGTTCATGCAACTAAATCATGCAAATAAGAAAGGAGAGGGTTCAACATTGTGGCATCCCATATGGGTGCTACTTTGAGTCCTAACTGTTCTACTTCTGATCCAGCTTCCTGCTAGGAAAGCAGCAGAAGCTAGTACAAGGAGTTGGGCATGTATATAGGTCACCTGGAATAATAAGCTCCAAGTTCCTGGCTCTGACCTGGCGCAGAACTGTTGTGACCAAAAAAAGAGGGTGGAATCTTGATAGCATGTTTAGGGGGTTGCCCTAGTGGGACGTCACTGGGGGTCTGTCTGGAAAGGAATTCAGGAGAGGAGTGATTATAAAGCCTGAGTGGGACCTTACATCTTTGGTTTCTTCATCAGATGCCTAAGTGCTGAGGCCACCTGATCTTGAACCTCCATAACATTGCTTTCTAAAATTAGTTTTCCCATATTTTGTTGTAGTTATGTAAACTTGATTAATATACTATAATTCTGTATTATATGGTAAGAATTATTAAAATTTAATCATTTAGTGTAGATTTTTGATGGTGCAAAAGGTGGGAATAGAAGCTTCTTCGATGGGCATGTTAAAGGCAGTTCGTGGCTAACGTTGTGGCAGAGTAAGTTAAGCTGCCACCTGTGATGCCAGCATTCCACATGCCCTCTACTTTGTGTCCCAGGTGTTCCACTGCCAATCCAGTTCCTGTTAATGTTCTGGAAAAAGTAGTAAAATATGGCTCAAGCGTTTGGGCTTTTACCACCAACCTGGGAGACTTAGAAGAAATTCACTGCTCTTGACCTTGGTCTGGCCCAGTCCTGACCATTGCAGCCTTTCAAATTATTTTTGTTGAAGATTTTTTTAGCTCATGGAATGACCTCAGTTACTATTTCTTAAAGATTTATTTATTTGATTAAAAAATTCATTTGAAAGGCAGAGTTATAGAGCAAGGGACAGACAGAAAGCTCTTTCATCCATTTGTTCGCTCCTCAAATGGCTACAAAGACTAGGGCTGGTCTGGGATGAGATCAGCAGCCTGGAACTGCATCTGAATATCCCATGGGGGTGCCTGGAGCCATCATCTGCCTTCTGAGTTGTATTAGCAGGGAGCTACACCAGCAATGGAGCAGGCCGGAGTCAAGCCAGCACCCTGATGGTGGGATACCAAAACACTATGCTAACCCCAACTTCAATTGCCTACCTTGGCAATTCAGTTAATCTAGCCCAACAGCCCATTGGCTAAATCCTTGCTTCCACTGGGATCCCATATAGGCTCTTGGTTTGTATCCTGGTTGCTCCACTTGCCATTTATTTCCCTGCTTACAGCATAGGAAAGCCATAAAGAATGGCCCAAAGCCTTGGGGCCCCTGCACCTGCTTGGGAGACCCAGAAGAGGCTCCAGGCTCCACTTCAGCCATTGCAGCCACGTGGGGAGTGAACCAGTGGACAGAAGATCTTTGACTTTCCTTCTCCATAAATCTGCTTTTACAATAAGTTAATAAACTAAACCAAATACAATACATGAAAAATCTTATCAAAGTTGAAAGCAATTCTGTTTTTTTTTAAAGATTTATTTATTTTATTACAAAGTCAGATATACAGAGAGGAGGAGAGACAGAGAGGAAGATCTTCCATCCGATGTTTCACTCCCCAAGTGAGCCGCAACGGGCCGGTGTGCGCCGATCCGAAGCCAGGACCCAGGAACCTCTTCCAGGTCTCCCACGCGGGTGCAGGGTTCCAAAGCATTGGGCCGTCCTCAACTGCTTTTCCAGGCCACAAGCAGGGAGCTGGTTGGGAAGTGGAGCCGCCGGGATTAGAACCGGCGCCCATATGGGATCCCGGTGCTTTCAAGGCGAGGACTTTAGCCGCTAGGCCACATGCTGCCGCCGGGCCCAGCAATTCTGGTTTGTGCAGAATTTTAATTCTTATGTCGACGTTCCCCTTATATTCTCATTTCGTCTTTATATTTTGAGTGTATATGGATTTAGCATTCTAACAGGCTAAGAAAACAGGTTACAATGTTATTAGTTTTATACAATCTAAACAGATGAAAATGAGTAAGGACAATGATAATGTTGATCATCTAGCAACAGGGAGTAACCCTTTTATGCAGAAAGAGTTAGAAAAATGAATCATGATTACCAAATTTCTTGTGCACAAAAATGAAGTATCCTCTGTTGTGTTTCTTTCAGTTCCTGTATGGAGTGGAGTGAATGTTGCTGGTGTCTCCCTGAAGACTCTGCACCCAGAGATGGGCACTGACACAGACAAGGAGCAGTGGAAGCAGGTTCACAAACAGGTGGTTGACAGGTAATAGAGCTTGTAATTTGGTAACATGGAAGACTAGCTTTTAAAGTTTTTATTTGAAAGATTAGATCTCAGGTCTTTTTGTTAGAAAACTTTAAGATCATGCAACAAAAAGTTAACAAGAACAGAAAAACACTAGAAGAATGGCTTAAACGAAAGCCACGACAGCACCGATTGCTGGTGAGAATTTGAGAAATTGGGTCACTCAGCCATGTTTTGTGTAAGATTTGTTTCAAAAGCAGAGTTACTGAGAGAAAAGGGAGAGATCTTGAATCTGTTGGTTCACTTCCCAAGCAACTGTAAGAGCTGGGGTCAGATCAAGCCATAGCCAGGAGCCTGGAATTCCACCCAGGTCTCCCACATGGGTGGCAGTGGTGCAAGCATTGCACCATTGTATTCCCAGCTGTATTAGCAGGAAACTAGATTTGAAGTTAAGCAGCTGGGACTTGAACTGCTACAGATATATGATGTTGGCATTGTAGGCCAGTGGGGTTCATCTGCTGTCACATATACTAGTTCCAATTCATCCATTGTCGGTGGGCATGTTAAATTGTACAGCTACTCAGATAGGTGCTTTAAAACTAAAAATGGAGGGATCAGTGTGATGGCTCAGTGACTAAAGTCCTCGCTTTGGCATGCGCCAGGATCCCATATGGGTGCCAGTTCTTGTTCTGGCTGCTATGCTTCCCATTCAGCTCCCTGCTTATGGCCTGTGAAAGACAGTTGAGGACAGGCCAAAACCTTGGGTCCCTGTGTGGGTGACCTGGAAGAAGCTCTGGGCTCCTGGCTTCGGATTGCCTCAGCTCTGGTCGTTGTGGCCACTTGGGGAGTGAATCAGCAAATGGAAGATCATTCTCTGTTTATCTGACTCTCCAATAAAAATAAAGCCTTTTTTAAAAAAACCCTAAATGGATTCAAATGGATTTGCATACAATTCACCAGTTAATATATTCCAAGGAACTAGAAACTTAAGTTTACATGTACAGAAAAAAAAGCTACTGCACATTAAGGGTTACTTTTAAGTACACAATACAGCTGTGGCATTACTTATTGAAACATGCAGTTCAGTAATAGTTTGTTTTGCTTTGTTCCTCTTGTTTCTCTGCGGTTTCCTGCACTGCAGTGCTTATGAGGTGATCAAACTGAAAGGTTATACATCCTGGGCCATTGGACTATCTGTGGCAGACCTGGCAGAAAGTATAATGAAGAACCTCAGGCGGGTACACCCGATTTCCACCATGATTAAGGTGGGTTTCTGCAGTGAAACTTTGTATTTGTGTGCTGTATTTCATGTGTTTTTTAAATGTTTCTGAGGAATTTAAATAATTTTGAGGAAGCAGGAGATGAATGTAAGTCTTCAATCACTAACTTCTATGGAATCCTGGAAAGAAGTGGTTGACACTGAATATTGGTGTTCTAGGACTGTGAAGCACATTAGGGGTGGGGAGCCTTTTTCCTGCCAGGGTCATCTGAATATTTATAATGTCATTTGCAGAGCATCTAAAAGGATTGCCTTAATTTGCCTGCTCTGGATTTCTCAAATTTCAAGTGCTGCCTGCTGCTGCCTTGGCAGGGCCAGACCATATTTGTTTCAGGCTAGATGTTTCCACCCCGACAAAGATTTTTTATTTTTGAAAATTTGTGGCGCAAGCTAATTATTGAGGTAAATCAAGACTAAAAGAAATTGTATCTTTTTTTTAATCTAGAAGAAATAGAAACTACATTGAAGGTACCAAAATGTTTAACAATGAAAATTGGAAAGTGCTATGCATAATGATAGGATTTAGATTATCTAGAATGGAAATCTTGTATTTTGATGACATTGTTTTATAGCACTAGGAACTAGCGAGTTGTGTTAAATAAGCTTCCTAGGGATCAAGAAACCCAGGATGCACATGCCAAGGGTAAAATATTTACTGTTTTGTCTTCAGGGTCTCTATGGCATCAAGGATGATGTCTTCCTGAGTGTTCCTTGCATCTTGGGACAAAATGGCATCTCTGATGTCGTGAAGGTGACGCTGACTCCGGATGAAGAGGAACGTTTGAAGAAAAGTGCAGATACACTCTGGGGGATCCAGAAGGAGCTGCAGTTCTAAAGTCTTCTACCATGCCGACACTCCACTATCTAGGCTACAACAGGGTTTAAGTTGGAGGTTGTGCATGTTGTCCTTTTAATCTGATGTGATGAAAGCAGTGTCACAATAATTGCCCCGAGAGAGGGAAGAATCTAGTTAGAACGGCCTCTAAAATCCCACAGCTACATCCAGATGCTGGCCACTTCATTTGGTGGCATCCTAGATTGGTTAGGGTGCGAGCTGACCACCTCTAAGGAGCCACTGCCTATGTTGCACAGGCTCCAGTTGCCCATCTGACTAGACGTGTTTTATTGTGTGCTTTGTAACTTCTGGTTCCTTCACCAACTGTGTTTAGTCCAACTTTCCCAGCCAGTCACATCCTGGATTTCCAATACTGTACAAATTCAATATCGCATGTCTTATGCAGAACTGTTGTTCTAAAGGATCTTATTTTGTATACTGTATGTATGAGTAGTATATGCTGCTGTGTAATGTAAAAGGGAAGATCTATGAACAATGCAACCAGCTATCCAAGTGTTATGCCAACTGAATCGCCAAATAAACCTTGAACAGTGACCCCTTTGATTTATTCAGTTAAACTTCTGCAGCTGCCATTTATTATAGATTCAGAAATTACTAAACATGAAATCAGTTAAAAATGAAAGGGCAATTGGCAAAAGTTTTTTTTTTAAAGATTTATTTTATTACAAAGGCAGATATACAGAGAGGAGGAGAGACAGAGAGGAAGATCTTCATCCGATGATTCACTCCCCAAGTGAGCCGCAACAGGCCGGTGCGCACCGATCCGAAGCCGGGAACCAGGAACCTTCTCCAGGTCTGCCACGCGGGTGCAGGGTCCCAATGCATTGGGTGAGGACTTCAGCTGCTAGGCCACGCTGTCGGGCCCGGCAAAAGTTTTTTTAAAAAGATTTATTTTTATTGGAGAGTAAGATATATAGACAGTAGTTGAGACAAAGGAAAATTCTCCCATTTGATGATTCGCTTCCCCCAGCACTGCAATGGCCAGAGCTGAATCCATCTGAAGCTAGGATCCTCTGAGTCTCCCACAGGTACAGGGTTGAAACTGGGAACTTCAAATCTCCAAGGTGTGACAGGACCCACCTATTTGAGCCATCATCAGGCTGTGCATTAACTGGAATGGAGTGAGCCGGGATTCAAACTCTGCCGCCAGCCCCAATGGAAATTATTTTTAAAGATTTATTTTTATTGGAAATACAGAGAGGAGAGACATCTTCCGTCCGATGATTCACTCCCTGGCTGATGCTGTTCCAATCCAAAGCCAGGAGCCAGGAACTTCTTCCACGTCTCCCACACGGGTGCAGAGTCCCAAGGCTTTGGGGCATCCTCGACTGCTTTCCCAGGCCACAAGCAGGGAGCTGGATGGGAAGTGGAGCTTCCGGGTTTAGAACCAGTGCCCATGTGGGATCCCGGCGCATTCACAGCAAGGTCTTTAGCTGAAAGGCCTTGCCATCGGGCCCAGCAGTTATTTTTAAAATAAGTAGCTGTAGGGGCTGGTGTTGTGGTACAGCATGCTAAGCCTCTACCTGTGATACCAGCATCCCATTTGAGCACTGATTTCTCTTATGATTCCTCTGCTTCCAACCCAGCCCTCTGCTAAGAGTTTGGGAAAGTAGAGGATGGCTGGAATCTTTGGGTCCCCATATCTTGGAAGAGCTGGAAGAAGTTCATGGCTCCTGGTTTTAGACCGACCTAACTGGCCTTTGGCCAATTGGTGAATGAACCAGCAGATGAAAGATGTTTGTAACTCTGCCTTCCCAATAAAGTCCTCACCTTGAATGCACCAGGATCCCATATGGGCGCTGGTTCTAATCCTGACACCCCAGTCTAGCTCCTTGCTTACTTCCCATCCAGCTCCATGCTTGCAGCCTAGGGACAGTAGAGGACTGCCCAAAGCCTTGGGGCCCTGCACCTGCGTGGGAGACCCAGAAGAAGCTCCTGGCGTCAGATTGACTCAGCTCCAGCCATTGTGGCTTGATCCTAGGCACTCCCATATACATTTTGGGCATTCCAAGCAGCAGCTATTAACTAAATGCACGATTCCTTCCACCTTTAAATCTTTTGAAAAAATGTATATTAGTATATTTTATAAAGTTAATACCAACAAAGTAGATTCATTTACATGAATGAATTTCAGATTAAAGCTTCCAAAGCTTCTTTGCTCTCCGGCACAAGTGTTTCTGGCTCACGTTGTGCCCTCTTGCTTTGGATAAATAGGTCAGTCCTGTGAGGAAGCTCCGTAAGGAGATTAGGCACCAATTGGTGGAGAACAATGTGGCAGTCCCTTATTCACCAATTGAAACTTGAAAGGATGATCTTTCAAAAATTCTTTTCTGCCTACTGCTATACCAGTGGTAGATGCTGCAATACAGAGGGTACTGTTTCTGGGTGGGCCCAGCACAATAGCCTAGCGGCTAAATCCTCACCTTGCAACTGCCAGGATCTCATATGGGCGACATTCCTATCCTGGCTGCTCCACTTTGCATCCAGCTCCCTGCTTGTGGCTTGGGAAAACAGTAGAGGCTGGCCTCAGAGGAGACCTGGGAGAAGCTCTTTTTTTTTTTTTTTTTTTTAGATTTATTACTGGGAAGGCAGATTCACAGAGAGGAGGAGAGACAGAAAGATCTTCCATCTGTTGATCATAATTTTGAAAATGCCTGCAAGTCAAAATGTTAATAAGCATGTGGTAGCTGCATCATCCAACGTTCCTTAAACTCTGGTTGGTCACTCCAACCTCCGTAAATTCCTTTCTCCAGGTTTCTGGGCTGGGTGTGGTGTGGTGGGCGTGCCCTCTCCGCTGCCTGTGAACTCTGCCAGCTTGTCTCGCCGCATGCAGCCAACCGCTTTCGCCTCAAGAGCGGGAAGCCTCAGTGGGCAGCGTGGTGGAAACCAAGTGTTCCAGATATCTCCCCAGGAACCTATACTCTCAGTGGCTGAGGGGTGGGGGTAGGGTTTCCAAAGGAACCTGGAGCTTCACATTAATCCCGGACCTAGTTGGGTTGAGGGAAATTAAACAACATCGGTATCCTGGTCTTGCACACTCAGGGTGCCTCTAGAAGCCTCGAAATCAACATTGGGATAACCACGCAAAGGAGCTGTGCACACGGACACCTAGCCTTGCCCAATGCGCCTGCGCCTGGGCCGCTGTAGGGGTGGAGTTTGCGTGTGACGTGGACAACAGCGCGTGGAAGCGTCCTCACGTGGCAGCTCGCGGGCAGTGACAGTTGCTGGGCTTGGCACGTTAACTGTCGTTGGTGTCGTTTGCCGATGCCACTCTGGTCTTTGCGCTCTCGGGCCATCTGTTGACGCCAAGCAGAGCATTAGTGAGTGGCGGGGGCGGGGGCGGGGGAGATGCTGGTGGGGGGTGGGGAGAAGAAGTAAGGAAGCTTTTCCTCAGAAGACAACTTTCCCACCACACTGACTAGGCCGTTCTTTAGCTTTCCTCCTCCCAGCTCCAACATTCTGTAAGCTCAGGAGAGGTAGGTAGTTCCTTGGCTGTTCCCTGTGTTTAGTACCTCGTGGCTGTGAGAATGGGGCTCCCTGAATGGCCGTATTCCTGTCAGGCCCTCAGGATGTCGACAGTGAAGGAGCAACTTATCGAGAATCTGATCGCAGAAGACAAGGCCTCCCAGTGCAAGATCACCATCGTCGGGACTGGTGCTGTGGGCATGGCTTGTGCTATTTGTATCTTGCTGAAGGTGAGTGCTTAGGCAAGTCCATCAGTGGCTAGACATCAAGGAGGCACTTTTAGGTCTTCGATGTTGCTGAGTTCAAACAGCAGGGTGAATTTTCGACAGCAAATACGTGTCTTCTCATCCGATTTGGATTTAGTTTGTGAAATATTTATTTGGAGCTGAATATGGCTAGGCTATTGAAATTTATTCACGGGGTGACCTTTTGGGATGCACTTGGGATGTCTAGTTTCTGGTCATGACTGCTCCCCACTTCCAGATCAGCTCCCTGCTAATGAGCACGTGAGACAGCACATGATAGTTAACCTATTGGGCCCCTGCCACCTCCCCACACTGGAGACTCAGCTGGAATTCCCAGCTTGATCCTGCCTCGTCCCTGTTGCTGGGAGGAATTGTGCTTGCTCACTCTCTCCTTCCCTCCCCCTCTGTCATTCTGCCTTTCAAATACATCTTGAAAAGTGCATATTTCAGGCTAGTATTGTGGTGCAGTGGGTTAAGTTGGAATCAGGAGTCAGAGTTAGAAGTTAAAATCAGATACTTTTATATAGGATGCAGGATGTAGACCACATACCTCTAACAAATATGGACAACTAGCTTAGACCTTCCAATCCGTGAACTTGCAGTGTCTTTCCATCTGTTTTATGGTTTTTGTTCTCTTGTTTTGAATGTATTATTTATCTTCGTAGTAACTTTCAGAGCTTTGTTACTTTGATTGTCTACATTTATAAATAGACACCTACTAGGTGGATGAGTCAAATCTGAACATAGGTTCTGTGCTCCTAATTACCGTACTAAACAGTTTAGTGTTTGGAAACCTTCAGAGCAAGATGACAAGAAGCAAAGCCAGTTCAATTCCAGAATGCAAGAAAAGCTTAGAAATTGCAAGTGCAGATTCCTCATGAAGTGGAAGTGTGACATGGGGTTAAAAACAGAAGGGTTGATTGAAGGTTTATGAGGAGAAAGAAAAGCATGAGATTCCCATATGTATCTTAGTCCACCAGGCAGCCACCTTTCACATTCCCACAGGCAAACGGGGAGTTTGTTCTTTGGTGACACTGAATTTCACAGGCTTTGCCTTTAAAGACATCAAGGACAACAGAACACAGGCATCCTATTGGGTGCAGTAGGATTAGGTGAATGTCTGCATGGTGTGCAGTGAGTGTGAGCTTTCTTGCTCCTGAGCTACTGGGAAGTAGACTGTCAGACAAAGATGGATTGGAAAAAATCGTTGAAGTTAAAGGATCAATTCTTCAAGTGATCCAGTAACATTCAAGAGAAAACAGGGAGAAAATTATTAAAGATTAAGATGGGGCCCAGCGCGGTGACCTAGCAACTGAAATCGTTGCCTTGCACATGTCAGCAACCCATATGGGTGTTGGTTCTAATCCCAGCAGCTCCACTTCCAATCCAGCGCCCTGCTTGTGGTCTGGGAAAGCAGTTGAGGGATCCTGTACCTATGTGGGAGACCTGGAAGAAGCTCTAGGCTCCTGGCTTCGGACTAGCGCAGCTCCAGCTGTTGTGATCACTTGGGGAGTGAATTATCGGATGGAAGATCTTCCTCTTTGCCTCGCCTCTTCTCTGTATATTTGATTTTGCAATAAAAATAACTAAATCTTTAAAAAAAGATGAAGATGAAACTTTTTAAAATTATAATTATTATTTCATAATGCAGTTGCATAGGCTGTAGGATTTCCCCTTCCCCCTCCGAACTCTGCTCCCCTCACTGATTTCCCCTATATTATTACAGCAATATAGTCCTTCATAAACAGTCATATGTCCATCATTGTGCAATTTAAGCATACCCTCACATTGTAGATATGGACAGTGGCAGAGAGGCCTTCATCCTGTTGTCAAGATACATTTTTAAAAAAGATTCATTTATTTTTATTGGAAACTCAGATATACAAGAAGGAGAAGAGACAGAGAGGAAGATCTTCCGTCCGATGATTCACTCCTCTAGCAGCCTCAACGGTCGGTGCTGTGCCGATCCAATGCCAGGAGCCAGAAGCTCTTCCAGGTCTCCCACACGGGTGCAGGGTCCCAAGGCATCGAGCTATCCTCGACTGCTTTCCCAGGCCACAAGTAGGGAACTGGATGGGAAGTAGAGTTGCTGGGATTAGAACTGGTGCCCATATGGGATCCCGGGGCATTCAAGGCGAGGACTTTAACCACTACGCTCTCGTGTCAGGCCCTATCAAGATAGGTTTAACAGTTTCTTTGGCAGTTCATCTTTGATTTGGAATTAGAAATGCATATTGCATTGCATCTTCACAACTGGTTATGATAGTTTTCAATTACATAGTTATTATACCTTCCCTTAAATGAAAAGCTGTAAATGAAAATCATAACAGGAAGAGTAATAGAAAATTTACAACAACATGAAGTTCAAAATCATGCTACTGAATAACCAATATGTTGCTGAAGAAATAAAAAAGAAAATTGAAACCCTTTTTGAGGAAAACTTCTGAAATGGCAGGACATAATGTTTGTAGATACATAAACGTCACTGTTCAGCATGATGAATCACAAAGACCTACTTCCAAGGCATCTTTACCATGAGATGTCAGAACTCTAGTTACGAGGAAAGGCGAAGGGTAAAAAAAACCCTTAAAAAAAAAAACAGAAATAAACTACACTCTGGCAAGTAGCCAAGTGAGGTAGAATAGTTTAGGACCTTCATATAATGTTCATGTATATTGTGAATACATTGGAAGTAATGAAGGATATTAAATTATATATATTCATGGACTGGATGTTTAACCTGCGTGTAAGATGCCAGTGGAGAAACCCATGTTCCAGAGCAGAATGCTGGGGTGTGGTAGTTGGCTCCAGCATCCAGTTTCAGCTCTCTGCCAATGCACAACCAGGAAGACAGCAAGGGATGGCTCAGGTGGCTGGATCTCTTCTGCCCATGTGGGAGCTCTGGATTAAGTCCCTGGCTTCTGGCTCCAGCCCTGGCCCAGCCCCAGCCCTAGCCCTGGCCCAGCCCCAGCCTTTGTGGGTATTTAGAGTGTAAACAAGTAAATGGGGAACTTATTCCCCTTAGTTTTGTGAATGGTAGCTTCTAATTGTGGTTGCTGTCTATCTCTGGTTACCACAAATATTCCGTTTTTGCTCTTTGAAGCCTGTGAAATCAGTCTAATCAATTCCCTACATTAAATTCTGGAGGCCTTGATTGTGGTGTAATGGTTTAAGCTACTGGCTGCAGTCTACCATCCTTTATGGGTGCTTGTTTGAGTTCTGGGCACTCCACTTCTGATCCAGCTCTCTGCTGGTGTACCTGGGCAAGCAGCAGAATATGGCTCAAGCACCTGCTGCCCATGTGAGAAAGCCTGAGAAAGCTCCTAGCTCCTGGCTTGGCTTGGCTGAGCCCTTTGGAGCCATTTGGAGAGTGAGCAACAGAGGTCTCTCTCCCTCTGTAACTCTGCCTTTCATATAAAATCTTTCTAAAAATTTATGTTGAGGGCCTAGCGCGATGGCCTAGCAGCTAAAGTCCTCGGCTTGAATGCGCCCGGGATCCCATATGGGCGCCGGTTCTAATCCCAGCAGCTCCACTTCCCATCCAGCTCCCTGCTTGTGGCCTGGGAAAGCAGTTGAGGACGGCCAAAAGCCTTGGGACCCTGCACCCGCGTGGGAGACCCAGAAGAAGTTCCTGGTTCCTGGCTTTGGATCAGCGCGCACCGGCCGTTGCGGCTCACTTGGGGAGTGAATCATCGGATGGAAGATCTTCCTCTCTCCTCTCTGTATATCTGACTTTGTAATAAAATAAATAAATCTTTAAAAAAATAAAAAAATAATAAATGTAAAAAAATTATTGAAATGCTTGGAATTATTTCTGCTTTCCTGATCAGACTCTGAGACACAGACTGATATAGAAGATCCACACATGTGATCTGGTTTTCCTATCAGTTAGCTAAGAAGTGTCATGTGATCCTTCTGTATTAAATTTCTTATTCTCCTCCCATTTTTGATGTATTACACATGGCTTACTTTTAGAATATAGTTGGGCTTCCGTGTCTCCATAGGTTCCACATACATAGATTGAACCAGCCATGAATTGAAAATGTTAAAAGCCAGGAGCCAAGGGATTCCATTCAGGTATCCCGTGTGGCATTTGGACCATCAAATGCTGCTTCCTACAGTATGTTAGCAGGAAACTGCAGAGAAGCAGAGAACCTGGGACTTGAATTGACACTCTGATATGGAATGTGAAGATCCCAAGCAGCAATTTAACTGAACGTTCCACAATGTCAGCCCCAATTATAGCCATTTAAAACAAGGCTGGAGTGTCTGTGGTTGTTGGTATCTTGAAACCAGTCATCCCGTCATCCATGGGTAACATGGGTGACTGTCTACAGTTCTCCAAAAAGACCAGATGGCATCTGATCTCATAAAAAAAATAGTAGTAAGTAGGGACTTTGACCATGTCTTTTACTGTTAAGCTTTGGAAGTCTTGCCACTGGAATCTACTATAACTGAACTCCGTTTTCATCTGATGAATGTTGAAAATTAAAGTTAGCAAAAAGCATTGACATTGATTAAATAGCAGAAAAATCAGCAGAACAGGCTTCGTGTGCTCCTGGGTTCTGACGCTCAGATATAGCAAGACGTGGTTCCACATATCTTGTTGGTTTAGATTCCTTCTGTTGGCTTAATTCTTAGGCATGGTCTTTCCATATCGTGGTAAAGGTAAAGAGATACAATTTATTTATAGAAAGTCCTATGTCATTCTTCGAGCTCATGATTCCAAAGAAAACTAAGATTTGGTTTTCCATGTTTCATTTTCAAACCTGGTCAAAATTGTGTCCATGTGTTGTGTCTGTGCCATATGCCGTTTGGGAACTAACTGCTGTAGTTGGAAGAAAGGGATGGTACAATAGGCTGATGCTGGTCATAGCTAGCTGTTGAACTGCACTGCATCACATTCAATAGAGTTTCTATAGAAAAGAGGAATTTTATTACCAGAAAAGGGGATACCAGGGACAGATATGAAGAAGAGATTGCTGAAAACAGCAGATGTTCACTGTAATTAGCTGCCTTTTCTCTGGCTGCAAGATTGTAGGCTAAAAGTAGCTTCTGCCAACTCAAAAAATTAGGCTTAATATTTGGTATAGAAATCCTGTCAGAGAACTTCATAACTTTCCCTTTAGAAAAAGATTTATTTATTTGGAAGGCAGATTGTCAGAGAAGGAGGGAGTACAGTAGGGAGGGGGGAAGTAGTAGATGGGTGGGTAGAAGGGGTAAGAGAGAGACATTGATTCATTTCCCAAATACGTTGCAACAGCTTGGGTTAGGCCAGACCAAAGCCAGGCACCTGGAACTCCATCCAGGTGTTCCATATCGGTATCAGAAACTCAAGTGCTTGGGTCATTATCTGATGCCTCCCAGGTGTATTAGCCATGACTGAAACCAGACACTCTGACATGGGATAATGGGCATCCCAAGTACCATCTTAACACTCTTCCACAGTGCCCTTCTCGTCCTGGTTTTGTAACTGTTACATAAAGGATAACAATCTCAGTTCCAGCAATTTTTTTCATGATGTTTACATAGTTGAGAAGGATGCATGCCCATCTGGACCTGTGATTAGGGTGGGAAGGGTTGAGGAGTAGGGGCAAATGGATGAGACCATTGTTTTCAATTTTCTTTTACTTCTTCCTGTATCTAGAGGAAGGGGAGATAGAAGCAGGGAAGCCACACCCAGCATCCTAACTGCATCAGGACCTGGGAGTGGGGAATGGCCATCCAGTGTCATCCCAGGGTCCCTGATGTGGAGCATGCGCCAAGAGTACTGCTCAAGTGGTCTTGATGGTTCTGAGATGCAGTTGATGTCATTGCTCCAAGGTCCATTGTTGACATGGTGCACCTTGGTCTCCATTCGTGCAGATGCTTGCTGTCAATGCTTGTCTGGGAGAGTTGTTCAATTTGTTCTGTCCTCCATGCTCTGCTATGGTACCAGATGTCCTGTGCAGTCGCCAATGGACTGGCATATCTATCTTGCATGTGCGTCTGGGCATGCTGTCCACTACATCGTGTTCAGCAACTGAGGAAGGCCAGTTCTGACACAGGCACTCCATGGTCAGACCACAGATGCTGCAATTATTCTAGTAGTTCAGTTGGGTGGGTGGGAGGATCTCCAAAGAAACCTCCTCTGAAGTGACCCCAGACCTGACTGCTGTATGTGCTGGCTAGTCCAGGGTCTGGCTCAATCTGTCACAAGCATCAGCCTTACACGTACACTTGTGGTTGCAGTTGCTGGGTTCTACCTCTGGCCCCATCTCTTACGCAAACCAACGGATGCTGCAGCCTAGCCCAACCCTGCTTACCTCATGCTCGGTCCTAATGTACACCAGAGGAAACTGTAGCCCAGTCAGAATGACTCCCAATAACTCCTATAAAGCCTGCCCCTGTCCTGGTTCGTGCATATGCCAGTATGTGCGTGGACTGGTCCATTCTGTCCTATATCCCATTTAGCTTTTGTATACACCAGTGGGTGTTGGAGCAAAGCTCAGTCCAGTCAGTGCCACTGTCTAGCCCACACTTATGCTGGTGGGTGCCACACCTATCCAGTCAGGTCCACCCCTACCCCTGGCTCTCATGCTCACTGGTGGGAGCTGCAGTCCATCAGGGAGGTGCCCAAGTTTCCCTACTGGGCCCACTCCCAGTTCTGGATCTTGTACTTTGATGGTGCTTCTGCAGTCTAGTTTGACAAGGCTTGCCCCCGCATTTCCCAACACTTGCCATCTGATGGTGTCGCAAAATCTGACTAACCTGTGCTTGCTCTGGTTCATGCATGCACCAGCGGGTACAGTCAGCCTAGCCTGGCTCTCCCTCTAACCCAGCTCAGCTCACATGCAGGCCAATGGGTGTTGTATTCCTGGCTAACCTTGTCTGCCTTTGCTCCCAGTTCTCACACTTGCTAGTGGGAGTAGTTGCCCAGTAGGGCAATTTCGCTGCCTCTTTACCAGGCTCGCCTGTCACCCCAATTGATGCTGTAGCCTGGCCTTATCCAGACTGCTCCTAGTTCCAGCATATGCTGGTGGTTACTGCAGCCTAGCCCAGCCTGCCTCCAGCCCTGGCCCTAATGTGAACTGGTTACTGTTGCAGCCCAACCTGCCTGTCCCGTACCTCAGATATGGCAGTGGGTGTTATGAACTGGCCCAGCCTTGCCTGCCCCTGACCTGTGCCATTCATATGCCAGTGTACAGTGTAACTTGGGCTGGTCTGGACTGCTCTCAGCCTTGATTCTTGTGCTCACCTGCAGGGACTGCATCCTGATAGAGGAGTTGTTCTACAATTTCTTACAGTTATGATAAAGCAAAAACATAATTTTTTGCTGCTGCTTAATGTTTAATTTGACTGCTGGTCAGTCTGAGGTAATTTGTAAACCGTTTTTGTATCATGTATTGCCATACCATAAATATGAGACTCCTTTGATTATAAGCTTCACATTCTCCTAAACGTTATCTAGGAACATTTTCCGGAACATTTTAATTTGAGCTTTTATGTGTTTTAGGATTTGGCTGATGAGCTTGCCCTTGTGGATGTTGCGGAGGACAAACTGAAGGGAGAGACGATGGATCTTCAACATGGCAGTCTCTTCTTTAGTACTTCAAAGATTACATCTGGAAAAGGTTCATTTTAGTTTCATAAAGTTATTTTCAGAGCTTTAGAAAAAGTGGTACATTTATTAAACTGATCTTAGGCATAAAATTTGAAATACTTTGTCATCAGGACATACTGTCTAAAAAGTTAATTTGTAGGAAAAAGCATTATAATTTAGAGAACATTTTGAAAGTGCAGGCTAGTTGTAAAGAAGGTTTGAATCTCTTCTGTTACGATTTTGTTTATATCTGTATGTGACTGCAATGGCTGGTGCTGTGCTGATCTGAAGCCAGGAGCCAGGAATTTCTTCCAAGTCTCCCACGTGGGTACAGGGTCCCAAGGCTTTGGGCCATCCTCGACTGTTTTCCCAAGCCACAAGCAGGGAGCTGGATGGGAAGCGGAGCTGCTGGGATTAGAACTGGTGCCCATATGGGATCCTGGCGTGTTCTAGGCGAGCACTTTAGCCGCTAGGCCACGGCTCTGGGCCCATCTGCATGTATTTTTTAACCTGGTGTAATAATATTCAAATACCTCTTAAATTTGTCATTCTGTCTTACATATTTTCCTAAGGATATGTAGTTGTGAGTCATTTCTGTAATACAGTGAGTGTGTTTGTTTGTATGCTTCAACCTGGTTTTCTTTCTATAGTAGAGAAGCAAAATTCAAAACTTGGGATGAGGCCACCGAACACAGAACATCGAGAATTTGGCCCCATTTTTATTGACATCATAGCACAGACAATTAAGAAGCCTTAGAAAATTGGAAAAGTAATTGTTTTGTCATGCATTGAATTGTGCTCGTATAGTGCTATCATTGATACTGTATTTCAACAGATTGACTCTTTTTTTTTAAAGATTTATTTATTTGTATTACAAAGTCAGATATACAGAGAGGAGAGACAGAGAGGAAGATCTTTCGTCCGATGATTCATTCCCCAAGTGACCGCAATGGCCGGTGCTGTGCCGATCCGAAGCCAGGACCCTGAACCTGTTCCGGGTCTCCCACACGGGTGCAGGGTCCCAAGGCTTTTGGCCGTCCTCAACTGCTTTCCCAGGCCACAAGCAGGGAGCTGGATGGGAAGTGGAGCCGCCTGGATTAGAAATGTCATCCATATGGGATTGTAGTGCATTGAAGGCGAGGACTTTAGCTGCTAGCCCACGCCATGGGGCCTGCTTTCTTAAATTTCTTTACTTTTTTCAAAGTCAGAGCTAGAGGGAGCAGGAGTGGGGAAGAGAGAGTCCATGTGCTGGTTCACTCTTCAGATGGCCACAATGACCAGGGCTGCACCAGGCCAAAACCAATTCAGATCCCACCATTCTCCAAACCTCTGTTTTGAATGAATTTACCTTTACCATGTATCTCTTTCTCACTTAGTGAAGCGATGATGTCCTCACAAGGTGAGGACATTAGCTGTTAGACCACCACACCTGGCCCCAAAATACAACTTCAAATTGTGAAATGTAATGGGATAAAGGCTCAGTGGATTTAGGGATAGGTAGTATTTGAAGAAAAAGTTATTGAAAAGTCAGAAAGAGGGCCCGGCGATGTGGCCTAGTGGGCTAAAGTCCTCGCCTTGAACGCACCCCGGGGGTCCCATATGGGCGCCGGTTCTAATCCCGGAAGCTCCACTTCCCATCCAGCTCCCTGCTTGTGGCCTGGGAAAGCAGTAGAGGACGGCCCAATGCTTTGGGACCCTACACCCACACGGGAGACCCAGAACAGGTTCCTGGTTCCCAGCTTCGGATCGGCACAGCACCGGCCCGTTGCGGCTCACTTGGGGAGTGAAACATTGGATGGAAGATCTTCCTCTCTGTCTCTCCTCCTCTCTGTATATCCAGCTTTCCAATAAAAAAAATGAATAAAAATGAAAAAAAGAAAAGTCAGAAAGAAGCAGAAAATATGACAGATTGAGGATCACAGAGGGTAAAATAACAGTGTACTGTGCATCTAGTTAGAAAAATTAAGGGTACAGTGCCTGCCTGGCATGGTAGCCTAGTGGTTAAATGCTTGCTTTGCATGCACTAGGGTCCCATTTGGGTGCCAGTTCATGTCACAGCTGATCCACTCCCCATCCAGTTCCCAGCCTTGGGACCATGTACCTGTGTGAGAGACCGAGAAGAGTCTCCTGGCTCCTGGCTTCAGATCAGCTCAGCTCTGGTCATTGCAGCCGCTTGGGGAGTGAACCAGTGGATGGAAGATCTCTGTCTCCTCTAAATCTGCCTTTCCAATTTAAAAAAATTTAGGGGTACAGATGAAACATTCAATGAGATATGACTGAACCTTTTGTATAATTAATGAAAATTTGAAGCCCGCAGATACAAGAAGGCAAATAGTCTCAGAAAGGATAAATAATAAATCCTTCATGTAGGTACAATTGTGTGAAATTAGAGACCATTAAAGACATCAGAAGATTCTAACAAATTCCAGGGAGAGATGCATTTGGCCTGGTGGGTCAGTTGCCAGCTTGTCTGCTCATGTTCCCACTCAGGGTACCTGGATTCCATGCCGGCCCTGCTCCTGACTCCAGCATCCTGGCTGTGTGCATCCTGGGAGGAAGCAGTGATGGTTAAAGTAATGGAGTCCTGCCAGGGAGCTCATGGTAGCCAGGATTGCGTTTTTTTTTTTTTTTTTTTTTTTAAGATTTATTCATTTTATTACAGCCAGATATACACAGAGGAGGAGAGACAGAGGAAGATCTTCCGTCCAATGATTCACTCCCCAAGTGAGCCGCAATGGCCGGTGAGCGCCGATCCGAAGCCGGGAACCCGGAACCTCTTCCGGGTCTCCCACACGGGTGCAGTGTCCCAATGCATTGGGCCGTCCTCAACTGCTTTCCCAGGCCACAAGCAGGGAGCTGGATGGGAAGTGGAGCTGCCGGGATTAGAACCGGCGCCCATATGGGATCCCGGGGCTTTCAAGGCGAGGACTTTAGCTGCTAGGCCACGCCGCCTGGATTGCGTTCTTTGACCCTGCTCCCTACCCCAGCCATTTATGGGCATTTAGGGAATGAACTGGTGGATGAAAACTCTTCAAATAAATTTAAAATCTAGAAATGGGATATTTTGACTAAGTTTCCGAATTTACTGACATGGAAAAGAACTCTCAGCTATATAACATTTAGAAAAAAACCAGTAGTGCAGCTTGGGTTAATAAGCGTGTCGGCACTGGATTCAATATTTGAAACAATTTGAAGACTGGTGGTTAATTTTACTAATTAGTGCATCTTTTTGAATTTTCTTTTTAAAAATATGTATTTAGTTTTATTGCAAAGTCAGATGTATATAGAGAGGAGGAGAGACGAAGAGGAAGATCTATCTGATAACTCACCCCCCAAGTGACTGCAACAGCCGGAACTGCACCAGTCCGAATCCAGGAGCTTCATCTGGGTCTCCCATGCGGGTGCAGGGTCCCAAGGCTTTGGACCATCCTCGACTACTTCCTCAGGCCACAAGCAGGGAACTGGATGCACGACTGCTGGTATTAGAACTGGTGCCGATAATGGATCCCGGGGCGCTCAAGGCGAGGACTTTAGCTGCTAGGCTACTGAGCCAGGCCCTTTATATTTATTTATTTATTTATTTATTTATTTATTTATTTATTTATTTATTTATTTATAAAAGATTTATTTATTTTTATTACAAAGTCAGATATACATAGAGGAGGAGAGATAGAGAGGAAGATCTTCCGTCTGATGATTCACTCCCCAAGTGACCACAATGGCCGGTGCGTTCCGAAGCCAGGACCCGGAACCTGTTCCGGGTCTCCCACACGGGTGCAGGGTCCCAAGGCTTTTGGCCATCCTCAACTGCTTTCCCAGGCCACAAGCAGGGAGCTGGATGGGAAGTGGAGCTGCCGGGATTAGAACCGGCGCCCATATGGGATCCCGGGGCGTTCAAGGTGACGACTTTAGCCGCTAGGCCACGCCGCAGGGCCCTATTTATTTATTTTTAAAGATTTATTTATTTTATTACAGTAAGATATACAGAGAAGAGGAGAGACAGAGAGGAAGATCTTCCGTCCGATGTTTCACTCCCCAAGTGAGCCGCAATGGGCCGCTACTGCGCCGATCCAAAGCCAGGAACCAGGAACCTCTGCCAGGTCTCCCATGCGGGTGCAGGGTCCCAAAGCCTTGGGCCGTCCTCTACTGCTTCCCCAGGCCACAAGCAGGGAGCTAGATGGGAAGTGGAGCTACCTGGATTAGAACCGGCGCCCATATGGTATCCTGGCGCATTAAGGGTGAGGACCTTAGTGGCTAGGTCCTCCGGCCAACGCGCCGGACCCTGAATGAAAATTTTAAAAAGGGCCTGGCTCGGGCCCAGCAGTGTGGCCTAGCGGCTAAAGTCCTCACCTTGAACACCCCGGGATCCCATATGGGCGCCGGTTCTAATCCCAGAAGCTCCACTTCCCATCCAGCTCCCTGCTTGTGGCCTGGGAAAGCAGTTGAGGACGGCCAAAAGCCTTGGGACCCTGCCCCTGTGTGGGAGGCCTGGAGGAAGTTCCTAGCTCCTGTCATTGGATTGGCGCTCACCGGCCGTTGCGGCTCACTTGGGGAGTGAATCATTGGACGGAAGATCTTCCTCTGTATCTGAATTTCCAATGAAAATAAGTAAATCTTTTAAAAAAATTCATTCGGTTTTCTTATTATTGTAGCATAACATTATGTTGATGATGTTTATGTAATTGATAAGGATGGGAAAGGTTAAAAATTAGGGGAAAGTGAGTGAGACCATTTTTCCAAATTTTCTTTTTCTTCTTCCTGTATCTAGGGGAAGGAGTAGAGAAGGGTAGAAAGGGATAGGCCGCACCCAGTCTCCCAGCCTCCCAACTGCCTCAGTACCCAGGGACAGGGAATGGCCACTTGATGTCACTGGGTACCCAATGTGGAGCATGCTCTCAGAGTTCTGATCAAGTGGTTTCGATAGTTAAGAAATGCTGTTGATTTCGTTGTTCTAAGAATGAGAAAATCCTTCCAAGGTCCACTGGCTGACATAATCCACCTTAGAGTCATTGTTTATCCAGATATTTGCTGTCTATACTTGGCTGGGGTACTAGGCCAAATTGTTCTGCCCTCCATCCTCTGCTGTGGTACTAGATGTCTTCTGCAGGCCCTGATGGACTGCCATATGCTCCTTGTGCATGTGGGTATGCCATTCACTGCTCTGTCTTGGCCACTGTGGAGGCCCAGTTCTGACACATGCAGTTTATGGTCAGTCCACAGATCCTGTGAGTCTCCCCATGGGTAGAGTTCTGAGTCTAACAGTTCAGTTGAGGAGATTCCCAAAGAAACCTTGTCTGAAGTGATCCCAGACCTATTGTGTGTTAGTACAGGGTTGGCTTTGTTGTCCTGGGCTTGCCAGTGTAGGGTCACTCACAGCCTATGCACACATTGGTAGCTGCAATTGCTGGATCAGTACTGTCTCCAGCTCTGTCTTTTATATAAACCAATGGATGCTGCAGCTCAGCCCAACACTGCCCACCACACACACTAGTGGGAGCTGTAGCTTAGTCAGGGTGATCCCCAAACCCCCCATTAGGCTCACCTCTCGCTCTGACTCCTATGCTTGCCAGTGCAGCTGACTGGTCCAGTCTGTCACATATCCCATATAGCTCTTGTACAAATTCATGGGCATTGGAGGCTAGTTCAACCCCACTGACCTCAGTATTCAGTCCACATTCATACCTGCGGGTGCCACAGCCTGTCTAACAAGGTCTGTCTCCAGCCTTGGTTTTCATGCTTACCATTGGGAGTTGCAGCCCATCAGAGAGATGCCCACAGTTTCCCTATTGGGCCCACTCCCAGATCTTGGACTCTCCAGGTGGTTCTACAGTCTAACTTGACAGGATTTGTTCCCAATTCCAGCACTTGCCAGCTGATGCTATGGCAAAGCCCAACTAACCTGCCCTTACTCTGGCTTATGCATGTATCAGTGGGAACAGTCAGGCTAGCCTGGTTCTCCCCTAAACCAGCTCACATGCAGGCCAATGGGTGTTGTATCCCTGGCCAGCCTGGTCTGCTCCTGACCCAATTTCTCACACTTTCTAGTGGGAACAGTGGCCCGGTAGGGAGTCCTCGCTGCCCCTTTACCAGGTTCACCCCTCACCCGTCATAACCTGGACTGGTCTGGGCTGCTCCCAGCCTTGGTTCTTGCATTCATCTGCAGGGACTGAGTCCTGACACAGGAGTTCCCCAGGCTCCTTTATCAGATCTGCTCCCAGTGGCAGATCTCATGCACACTAATGGGTCATTGGCCCAGACTGATTTAGTCTGCCTTCTGTCCTGGCAGGAACAGTGCCCTGCCCGACTGGCCCAACCCTGTTCTGGTTCTTACTGTTGATGTTATAGTCCAGCCACTCCTGGTCCATACCCAGACCCAGCTCTCACATGGTTCAGCAGGTATTGAAACCTAGCCCATCCTCTCCTACAACCCATCCTGGCTGTTGTGAGCACCAGCAGTGGTGAAGCCTATCCCAGTCTGGCATACCACAGACCATTCCACCCTAATGCTGAGGGACACTGCAGTCATGTCCAGCCCAGACCGCAGCCCCTATTCCAGCTCTTGTGCTCACCAGTAGGAACCACAACCCAGTTCGGACATCCCCTTAGCTCCTCAACCAGGCCTGCTCTGTCACAGATCTTAAACATGCCAGTGGTCTGACACAGCTTGGCATAGCACATCTTCCATCTTGGCCTTTGCCATTGGGTGCTGCAGCCTGGTCTGGCCTAGTCTAGCCAGCCGCCCCTAGTCCCAACTCTCAATTGTGGGTGCCATAGCCTAGCCCTGCCCATTCTGCCCCACCCCTGATTTTCTTTTTTTTTTTTTTTTTTATAATCCATTTTATTGTATTGTTGTTGACAATCTTTACATAGTTAACTATAGTTGAAGGAAAATCAAGAAAGAGAAGAAAAAAAAAAAAAGGTTCAGGGGGATAGGGAGGTGGGCAATGCTATTATGTCCATATTGTTTCCATCATGTATCTGAGGTAAAAGGGGATATTGAGGGAGAAGCCCCACCCGGTTTCCCGCCCACCCCAAGTCCCGGATGTGGGGCATGCTCTGAGATATGTGCTCAAGTGGAGTTAATAGTTCTCCAGTTATGAGTCACTGCCAGTTTCGCTCGATGAGGTGGTCCACTGATTGATATGGTCCATCATGAAGTCTCCATTTGTCCCATATTTCGCTGCCAACATGTAGCTGAGATGAATGATTGTCCTATTCTGTCTTCTGTCTTTTCTTGGTTAGAATTCTGAGTCCAGCAGTTCAAGTGGGGAGATCTCCAAAGATACTTTGAGGTATTCCCAGACCAGATTCTTGTATGTTCTAGCAAGCACAGGGCCCGGCACAGTCCATCACCCTGATCAGCTGGTGGTTGCAATTGCTGTGTTGGTTCTGTTTTCAGTCCCGAGTTGCACTGGAACCAATGGGTGTTGCAGTCCAGTCTGGTTCGGCCCTTACATCAACCAGTGGGAGCTGCAGCCTAGTCGGGGCGACCCACAATAACCCCCACCAAGCCTGCCCCCTACCCTGGTTTGCCAATTTGTGTAGCAGAAGACCAGTCTGTCCCCCATCCCATTTGGCTCTGGTACTTGTCAATGGGTATTAAAGCTTAGTTCTATCTAATCGACTCAACCATCCAGCCCTCACAGATGTTGTTGAGTGCCTCTGTCTAGCCATCCCAGCCCCCGTCCTAGTTTTCATGCCCTCCCACGGGAATAGTGACCCAAGAAGGGGGAACCCACTTTTTCCCTCCCAGGTCTCTCTGTCCCGGTTTATGCACTCTTTAGGTGGTCCTGTGATTTGACTCGACAGAATTAGTCCCCAGTGCCAGCTTCTGCCAGCTGATGCTGTGGCCCTGATCTTGTCCACATGCAGCGCACAGGTGTTGTAGCCTTGCTTAGTCGTGTCTGTCTCTATCCCAGCCAACACTCTCCAGTGGGAGTGGTTGTCCAGCGAGGGGACCAGCCCCTTAACCCCCCCGCCAGCTCTGCCCCTCCCTTCCTGGATCTCACGTGTGCTGGATGGGTGCTGCATTCATATCCAGTACAGGCAACCACGCCCTGGCGTTCCAGAATGTGTACTGGTTTTGTCGCAACCAAACCCGGCCCATTCCACACTCTGTTCTGGTGATCGGATTTGCCAGAGGATGACATGAACTGATTCAGCCTGGCCTGCTCCTGACCCATGCCGAATGCATGCCAGTGGGAAACTTTCCATGGCCTATTCTGGGCTGTTTCCAATCATGCTTCTCGCGCTTACCTGCAGGGACTGTGTCCTGCCAGAGGAGTTGCCCAGGCTCCTCCATCAGAACCCCTCCCAATGCCAGATTTTGCGCTTGCCAGGGGGTTCTTGAGCCAACCCTACTCAGTTCACCTCCTGTCCTAGCAGGAACAGTGGCTTTTCCTGGCTGGCTTTCACCCCATTCTGACTCTTGTTGTTGGATGTTTCAGCCCAGCCATGGCTCGTCCATACCCACATACAGCTCACACATGGCTCAGAAGGGGATTGAGACCCAGCCTAGTCAGTCCCACATCTACCCTGTTTCTCCATAACACCAGATGGTGCTGGGATCTGAACCGGCCTGGTGCATCCAATCCCAGCCCACACTAGTGCCTCGGGTGACTGCAACTGTTTCCTAGATAGAACGCAGCCCCCATTCCAGCACATACACCCCTTGGTGGGAACCTCATCCCAGCTGTGGCATCCCAGATTGGGACCGTTCCTAGCCGTAAATCACGCACCTGCACGTGGTTGCTCCGAGGACCATTAGGTGCCAGCCTGCTACACAAGCCGGAGCTTATCTTTTACTTGATAGGTGTTCAAAGCTCAGCATTATTAAGGGATTGGAAGTTCTTCAAAGGAAGAGTTACTGGCATTGGGAATCTTTAGGATTGACTCAGATCCCAGAAACAGTGGGGTCACTCTAGAGCTATCTCAGCAGCGATTCAGATGTCCAATACCCCAGAGCTCCCCGGCCGGGCGGCCAGCAGGCACAGCCCCCAGGCATGTCCGGGCCCAGCCCGCCATGAGCCATGGGCACATGGCGGACTGGGTTCGGGATCCAAGCTAGACGTCCTCTCCCGCAGCCCTCGGCTCGCCTCTGGCAGCCGGAGGTTAAATCCTGCAGGCCCGAGGTTGCGCCCCTCCCCAATCCCGTTCACCCACCACCCAATGAGGGTGTTGGGTGGGTCCCGGACATGCCCAGTCACGGAGGCCTCCCCCCTCGGCGTACTCACCCCAGAAGGAAGCAGGCCGCACCCAGGCATGTCCGGGCCCAGCCCGCCATGAGCCATGGGCACATGGCGGACTGGGTTCGCCCACCCCTGATTTTCATGCAGACTAGTCTGAGACCTCACCTCTCCACTCACCTGGGATGCAAGTGCCTACGTAAGACCCCAGGCATGGCCCACAGGCATACCATGCTAGCCTGAGGTATTTCGTTCCCCTTCATCCACCCCTGCCCCTTGGGCCTCAAACATGTGCCTGATCTCAGGCCCACTCACTCCAGGAAGAGTCGCCAGACCCCAGGACTTATGAAAGAGTGAGAACACTGGCAGATCTTGCTCTGAAAAGTCGTAATTAGTATATCTTGTGTGCATCAAGAACTGGTTTACAATCTGAAATTTAGTTATTTTTAATAGAAGTAAATGCATTCCTACTCTTAGAATGCAGAAGTAGATACAGATTCTGAGAATTGAGTTTCTGATTATAAATTATTCTGAAAAGCCAGGCAATTGACTTTTTTTCCCCCTTTTTTCTTTTTTTTTTTTTTTTATTCATTGATTACATTGTATTATGTGATACAGTTTCATAGGTACTGGGATTCTCCCCACCCCTCCCCACACCCTCCCCCCCCCCCAGCAATTGACTTTTAATTGCCTTAAGTGTTAATAACACATGAGAATTTGGGTTAGGGGGATAATAAATTCTGTTATTCTAAAAAATTTAGAGCTGCCTATGTGAGAAATAGCAAGTAGTAGTGACAAGTGTTTTTCCAGGTTGTGCAAGATGATCACACTGCAGGAGTCTGTTGGTCTACAAACCTTAGGCATGGAGCACTTCAGTACCATGAAGGCTGATGGGTACTTCGCTACCAAGATCATGCAGTGGACTTTTTAAAGAGTCAAGGCATGGTGATCCTGGGAGTCTTGATCCAAATATCATTTCTTTTTTTTTTTAGATTACACTGTGTCTGCAAATTCCAAATTAGTTATTGTCACTGCAGGTGCAAGGCAGCAGGAGGGAGAAGGTCGCCTTGCTCTGGTCCAACGTAATGTGACTATCATGAAATCCATCATTCCTACAATTGTCCGTCATAGTCCTGACTGTAAAATGCTTATTGTTTCAAATCCAGGTGAGTCTTTTCCCCTCCTAACTGCCTAAGGAAAATATTTCATATCATTGCTTTTTGAAAATATTTCTTTGATTTTTTTTTAATTGGAAAGGCAAATTATAGAGAGAAGGAGAGACAGAAAGTTCTGTCCAGTGATTCACTTCCCTCGTAGCCTCAACAGCTAGAACTGAGCTGATCCAAAGCTGGGAGCCAGGAGCTCTTCCGGATCTCCCACATGGGTACGGGCAGGCCACAAGCAGGGAGCTGGATGGGAAGGTGGGCAGCCAGGACACGAACCAGTGCCCATATGGGATCCCAGCCATGTAAGGCGAGGATTTTAGCCATTAGGCTACTGTGCCAGGCCTCCATTGCTACTTTTTTTTTTAAGGTTTATTTATTTATTTGAAAGAGCCACAGAAAGAGTGGGAGGGAAAGACAGATTTCTCTCCCATTTTCTAGTTCATTGATAAGATGAATGCATTGTCAGGCATGAGTCAATCCAAAGCCAGGAGCCGGAAGCATCCTCTAAGGCCTCCCACATAGGTAGCAGGGGCCCAAGCACTTGGGCCGTCTTCTGCTGCTTTTTCCAGGTCATCAGCTGGGAGTTGGATTAAAAGTAGAGCAGCTGGGTCTTGAACCAGCAACCTTGTGGGCAGCAGTTTCACCTGCTATGCTGCAATGCCAGCCCCTACACCGTTGCTTTTTTTTTTTCCCCACGAAAACAACTTTACTGACATAGTAATATTTATGTACAATAAACTCATTCAAAATACAGAAAGGAAGGCATTTTGATACACAAAATCTGTATTCAGAAAAGCAAATTGTAAAAGTTATGATTTTATTTCTAACGTGATGCCACTGTTCTTACAGTGGATATTTTGACATATGTGGTCTGGAAGATAAGTGGCTTACCTGCCTCTCGTGTCATTGGAAGTGGCTGTAATCTTGACTCTGCTCGTTTTCGTTATCTAATTGGGGAGAAGTTGGGTGTCCATCCCACAAGCTGCCATGGCTGGATTATTGGGGAACATGGTGATTCTAGTGGTGAGTATAAACCTACCACTATTAGGTAGTTACCTGTCCTACCTCCATTACTGTCTGTTTTCTTTAAATTTTGTTTTTATGCTATCAGTGAAGCTGTATATACTTTCATTTAGTTGCCATTTCCTCGGAGTATCTTTTTGTATCCCTTTCTTTTTAAAATTTTTTAAAAGATTTATTATTTATTTTTATTACACAGTCAGATATACAGAGAGGAGAGACAGAGAGGAAGATCTTCCATCCAATGATTCACTCCCCAAGTGAGCGCAACGGCTGGTGCTGCGCCGATCCGAAGCCGGGAACCAGGAACCTCTTTAGGGTCTCCCGTGTGGGTGCAGGGTCCCAAAGCTTTGGGCTGTCCTCAACTGCTTTCCCAGGCCACAAGCAGGGAGCTGGATGGGCAGTGGAGCTGCCGGTATTAGAACCGGCACTGCCAATATGGGATCCCGGGGCGTGTTCAAGGCAAGGGCTTCAGCCACTAAGCCACACTGCTGGGCCCTTGTATTCCTTTCTTAGCTTTTTTTTAAATTGGAAAATAGTATTTATGACATGAAACATATCAAATATAATTCAGTGTGATAGATCACAGTAACTGGCATATCGAATACTTCCTACATTTACAATTTCTTTGAAGTGGAACATTTAAAAACAAAAAAACCACTCTTCTAGTAATTTTGGGATATCCAACACGTTGCCGTTGAGTGTCGTCACCTCACTGTGAAGCACAACACTAGCAGTTATTCCTCTCTGCTTGTGCCTTTACCTGCTCAACCAATCTCTTCATTCCACCCTTCCCCCACATCTTCCTAATTTCTGATAACCACTGTTCTCCTCTGAACATGTATATGTGCTCAATGTGGTTAGATTCCACATAAGAATGAACTCGTATATTGTTTGTTTTGTCTGTGTCTGATTCATTTCACTTAATATAATGTCCTCCAGGTCAGAAATGACAGAATTTCCAACTGAATAGCCTTTCCCGGTGTGTGTGTATGTGTATACATATAACATATACATGTCATCTATAGGACACACATTTTATACATGCACATATATGCAATATACACACATTCACAAATGTACATGTACAGATGCATACATGTGAAAATGTGATAATTATAATGTAGACATGCATGTATACTTACACACATATAATATATTCACACATGTGTAATCATATATGCCATATATGCACATTAATGTGAAAAATATTATTAAACTATGCATCTGTTATTGGACTTTCAGTTTGATTTTAAACCTTGGCTAATATAAATGATGTTTACATAAGCATGAGTGTGTCTGTTTGATATAATGATTGTATTGGGTTTAGTTATATGCCTAGTAGCAGGCTTGCTGGATATTATACAATTCTGTCTTTTTCTGAGAAGAAACATGCTTTCTGCAATGACTGTACTGATTTATATTCTCTTTTTTTTTTAGTAAATTTTATTCTTTATAATGATTACGTAATGGATTAGGGTGGGAAGGATTGAGGTTTGGGAAAAATGGGTGCACTCATTGCTTCCAAATTTGCTATTTTTTCTTGTTTTTTTCTGGGGGAAGGGGAGAGGCAAAGGGGGAAACCACTCATGATTTTCCATATGCCCCAGTACTCAGGGATGAGGAGCTGCCACCTCATATCAACCCAGAGGCTCGATGTGTACATACCCCAAGGGTTCTGATTTATATTTTCACCAGTAGTGTATGAGTTTTGATTTCTCCATAACTTCTCCAGCATTTTAATTTCTTCTCTTTTTGTAAAGTTATTTTTGATGATGTTTACGTAGTTGAGAAGGATGCATGCCCATCTGGACCTGTGATTAGGGTGGGAAGGGTTGAGGAGTAGGGGCAAATGGATGAGACCATTGTTTTCAATTTTCTTTTACTTCTTCCTGTATCTAGAAGAAGGGGAGATAGAAGCAGGGAAGCCACACCCAGCATCCTAACTGCATCAGGACCTGGGAGTGGGGAATGACCATCCAGTGTCATCCCAGGGTCCCTGATGTGGAGCATGCGCCAAGAGTACTGCTCAAGTGGTCTTGATGGTTCTGAGATGCAGTTGATGTCATTGCTCCAAGGTCCATTGTTGACATGGTGCACCTTGGTCTCCATTCGTGCAGCTGCTTGCTGTCAATGCTTGTCTGGGAGAGTTGTTCAATTTGTTCTGTCCTCCATGCTCTGCTATGGTACCAGATGTCCTGTGCAGTCGCCAATGGACTGGCATATCTATCTTGCATGTGCGTCTGGGCATGCTGTCCACTACATCGTGTTCAGCAACTGAGGAAGGCCAGTTCTGACACAGGCACTCCATGGTCAGACCACAGATACTCCCTGTGGTTGGAGTTCTGAGTCCAGCAGTTCAGTTAGGGTTCTCCAAAGAAACCTCCTCTGAAGTGACCCCAGACCTGACTGCTGTATGTGCTGGCTAGTCCAGGGTCTGGCTCAATCTGTCACAAGCATCAGCCTTACACGTACACTTGTGGTTGCAGTTGCTAGGTTCTGCCTCTGGCCCCATCTCTTACGCAAACCAACGGATGCTGCAGCCTAGCCCAACCCTGCTTACCTCATGCTCGGTCCTAATGTACACCAGAGGAAACTGTAGCCCAGTCAGAATGACTCCCAATAACTCCTATAAAGCCTGCCCCTGTCCTGGTTTGTGCATATGCCAGTATGAGCGCGGACTGGTCCATTCTGTCCTATATCCCATTTAGCTTTTGTATACACCAGTGGGTGTTGGAGCAAAGCTCAGTCCAGTCAGTGCCACTGTCTAGCCCACACTTATGCTGGTGGGTGCCACACCTATCCAGTCAGGTCCACCCCTACCCCTGGCTCTCGTGCTCACTGGTGGGAGCTGCAGTCCATCAGGTAGGTGCCCAAGTTTCCCTACTGGGCCCACTCCCAGTTCTGGATCTTGTACTTTGATGGTGCTTCTGCAGTCTAGTTTGACAAGGCTTGCCCCCGCATTTCCCAACACTTGCCATCTGATGCTGTCGCAAAATCTGACTAACCTGTGCTTGCTCTGGTTCATGCATGCACCAGCGGGTACAGTCAGCCTAGCCTGGCTCTCCCTCTAACCCAGCTCAGCTCATATGCAATTCAACAGATGTGGTAGCCGTAATAGGCCTGGTCTGTGCCTGGTCCCAGTTCTCCTACTCACCTTGGGAGTAGTGGTCCAGCAGGGTGGTCCTCACTGTTCCCTATTAGGCTTGCTCCCTGCTTCCTACCAGGTCTCACATATGCTGGTGGGTGCAGTGGCCCAGTCTGGCATGACCTCCCCCCCACCCTACCTTGGTCCAGCCAGGTCTTCCCTCAGTTCCAGCATATGTCTGTAGGTGCTGCAGCCTAGCCTAGCTTAGCCTATCTCTGCAGCCCTTAGTCCTGACCCTAATGTGAACCTGCTGCTTTGCAGCCTGACCCTACCTGTTCTGTCCCCCACCACGGCTCTCATATCTTCCAATGGGTATTATAAACAGGCCCAGCCTGGCCCGTCTCCAGACATGACAGGTATGTATACTGGGGCGGGCACTGTCACTTGGCCTGGTCTGGGCTGCTCCCAACCTTGGTTCTTGCATTTGTCTGCAGGGACTTGCCCTGACACAGGAGTTCCCCAAGCTCCTTTATCAGATCTGCTCCCAGTGGCAGATCTCATTCACACTAATGGATCATTGGCCCAGACTGTCTTAGGCTGCCTCTGTCCTGGCAGGAACAGTGCCCTGCCCAACTGGTGTAACCCCATTCTGGTTCTTACTGTTGGTGTTACAGTCCAGCCACTCCTGGTCCACACTCAGACCAAGCTCTCGTATGGTTCAGCAGGTGCTGAGTCCTAGCCCATCCTGTCCTATACTTAGCCTGGCTCCTGTGAGTACCAGTGTGTGCTGGAGTTCCAGTCTGGCATACCACAGCCCATCCCATACCCATGCCAAACTATACTGCAGCCATGTCCAGCCTAGTTCGCATCCCCATTCCAGCTCTTGTGCTCACCAGTAGGAACCACAACCTAGCC
The DNA here is from genome assembly GCF_030435755.1 of Ochotona princeps. Taxonomy (NCBI): domain Eukaryota; kingdom Metazoa; phylum Chordata; class Mammalia; order Lagomorpha; family Ochotonidae; genus Ochotona; species Ochotona princeps. The sequence continues at coordinate 39,133,631 of NC_080835.1, read as the reverse complement.
AGGGTACCCTTTTAGCTTCCCAACCAGAGCTGCTCCCAACCACGGATTTTGAATGGGCCAGTGGTTAGTCTGACCCTGTCTTAGCCTTTGCCTTTGGGTGCTGCAACTGGCTCAGCCCACCCCTAGTCCCAACTCAGTTGTGGGTGCTCCAGCCTAGCCTTGCCCAGTCTGGCCCACCCCTGGCTTTCACGCAGACCAGTAGGTGTGATAACTGAGCCCAGCATGGTTCACACTCCAGCCTGGCTCCTGCATGTGCCAGTGAGCTAGCCCAGTCTGTGCCCCACTCAGAACCAGCCCACACTCTGACAAGTGAAGCAGTCTTGCCCAGCCTGACCAGCATCCTACACTGACTCACATGCTCACAGCAATAGTTACAGATTAGTAGGTGAGATAGATCTTCCATCACTGGTTACTCTCTAAATGGCCACAGTTGTCAAAGCTGGGCTGGTCTGAAGCCAGGAGTCTGGAACTTCTCCTGGGTGTCTCGTGAGTGCACGAGCTGAAGCTCTTAGGCATCCTACACTTCTTTCTCAGGCCATTAGCAGGAATCAGAAGTAGAAGAGTCAAAACTCAAACTGGCACTCATATGGGATACTGGACACAGAAGTTTATGCTACTCTGCCATGGTGCTGGCCATAGCTCCTTAGATTTATGCAACGACAATGCCCCAGCAGCAAGGATTGTGGATAAGGAGCAATTTTATGGCATAGCATGTTCAGCCACTGCTTAGATGCCAGCATCCCCTATCAACATTCTGAGTTGAGTTTTGGCTGTTCTGCTTCCAGTTCAGCTTCTTGCTACTGTGCATCGGAAAGCACCTGATGAAGGGTCAAATATTTAAGTCCTTGCCACTCTCATGGGGGACTCCCATGGGATTCCTGGCTCCTGGTTTCAGCCTAGCCTGATCCTGGTTGCTATAGGCATGTGGCAATCAATGGACGGAAGATCTCTCTCTCCCTCTCCCTGTGTCACTCTGCTTTTGACATGACTTGGACACTTATTTTACTAGTGTCTTTTTTTAAAAAAATATTTTTTATTGGAAAGGCAGATATACAGAGAGGAGGAGAGAAAGAAAGGAGGATCTTCCATCCGATGATTTACTCCCCAAGCGACCACAACTGCTGGAGCTGAGCCAGTCCGAAGCCAGGAGTCAGGAGCTTCTTCTGGGTCTCCCACTTGGATGCAGGGTCCCAAAACCCTGGGCCATCCTCTACTGATTTCCCAGACCACAAGCAGGGAGCTGGATGAGAAGTGGGGCTGCCAGGATTAGAACCAGCGTCCATATAGGATCCTGGTGTGCGCAAGGTGGGGACTTTAGGTACTAGGCTACTGCGCCAGGCCCTTTTTTCTGTTATAATCCAGCTCTTCTTCCTGAGGATCATTAAAAATATTTTTTCTGGTACCAGCATTGTGCCTTATCTTGCAGTGCTGTCATCCAATTTGGGCACCAGTTTAATCCTGGCTGCTCCACTTCAGATCCAACTTTCTGTTAATGTGCCTGGAAGAGCAGTGAGACAGCCCAGGTCCTGTGGCCTCTGCACTCCTGGGGAGATCTGAAGAAGCTCCTGGTTCCTGGCGATGTGCTGGCCCAGTTCCAGCTGTTGTGGCCGTATGGGGAGTGCACCAGCAGAGGGAAGATTTTTCTCTATCTCTCCCTGCCTCTGTGAACTCTGCTTTTCAAATAAATGAATCTTTAAATAAAAGAGCTAAAATTTTAAAAATATAATTTTCTATACATTTTAATTTTTACACTTTATGCTCTTGGATTTCATTTTTAGAAAAGTAGTATATTCTGACTAGTATTAGTGTAAATGTGTTTATTATCTCGTTTGGAATGATTTTCTTTTTGCTTTCTATTGGTTAATTTTTAAAAATTTCCTGTTCTTTAGATTTTGCACTCTCCTTATAAATGATCACTTATAAGTTTTCAACATTCATGCTAAACATCCTTAAGATAATTAGCATCCTAGACTTCAGAAAGCTTTAAGCTTGATCACATTCTTTCTGCCATGTATGCAATTATTTATTTATTTATTTATTTATTTTTGAAAGATTTATTTATTTTATTACAAAGATATACAGAGAGGAGGAGAGACAGAGAGGAAGATCTTCCGTCCGATGGTTCACTCCCCAAGTGAGCCGCAACGGGCCGGTGCACGCCGATCCGAAGCTGGGAACCAGGAACCTCCTCCAGGTCTCCCACATGGGTGCCGGATCCCAGTGCATTGGGCCATCCTCGACTGCTTTCCCAGGCCACAAGCAGGGAGTTGGATGGGAAGTGGAGCTGCTGGGATTAGAACCGGCGCCCATATGGGATCCCGGGGCTTTCAAGGCGAGGACTTTAGCCGCTAGGCCATGCCGCCGGGCCCCATATATGCAATTATTAATGCCTTGCCTGGTTCATTCTTGTTTGGAAGTCTTGCAAGGTAGTTATTGTTCCAATAGTCAATATTTGGTTTGGTCTGTGTCCAGATTTACCAGTTTTGTTGCTTGCTTTCTGGCCCGTAACTCCTAGCTTTGGCTTTCCTCCTTACCTGTGGCTTGTCAGTGTTGTGCGTTAGTCTCCCTACATTTCAGTCACAGCTTCACTGGACACGAGCTTCCAGATGGCCAGTTTGTCCTCTCAGCTCTTTGCTACTGTTGAGAAGTGTGGTACTACTTAATATTTTTCTCCTAGTTGTTTATATTTTATCTTTTTAAAATCATTTTAGTCTTTTAATCATTTAATCATTTTAGTCATTTTCTTTGTGAAGTACGCATTTTATGTCTTGCTTAAAAATACCTCCTATGCCACACAGTGATGAATGAATTGTACATATTGTCTAACACTGTCTAATTTTGTTATTTATATTCCCCTCTTTGTCAGTCTGGAGCTTGTTGTGTGTATGATGTTAAGGAAGTAAGCTAGCTTATAAAACCCCCGCAAATTTTGTAATACTGACCAGAAGCGCTTATTCTGAGCTGCATGTTTTTTAGTGCCCTTATGGAGTGGGGTGAATGTGGCCGGTGTTGCTCTGAAGTCCCTGCACCCTAAATTAGGAACTGACTCAGACAAGGAACAGTGGAAAGTTATTCATAAACAAGTTGTTGAAAGGTAATGGCTATCATTCAATTTCATAATGCCTTATTAATTAATAGTAATAGCAACTTCACAGACAAAAAGTTGATACTTTACATTTTGTGGGACCAGTGATTCTAGGCTTCCAAAACCCCACAAATTCATATTTATGTTATGCATGACTTTATTTAGAGGCATTTTTTTTTTAAAAATGGGAATGGCAAAGGAATTATTATTAAAAGGAAAAATGAGGGATAATAAAACTAATTATGGGCATGAACTTTGAGATAGGTTGTCCATGTTTGGAACCAGCCTTCACCACTATTTTTTTTTAAAAAAGACTTATTTATTTATTTGAAAGAGCTACAGAGAACAAGAGGAAGAAACAGAGTAGGAGAGAGATCGTCCATCCACTAGTTCACTCCCCAAACAGCCACAATGACCAGAGTTGGGTTGGTCCAAAGCTGAGAGACAGGAGCTTCTTCCAGGTTTCCCACATGGGTGCAGGGGCCCACGCACTGGCACCATCTTGGCTGCCTTCTCAGGCCATTAGCAGGGAGCTGGATTAGAAGTGGAAGAGCTGGGACTTGGACCAGTGCCTATATGGGATGTCAGTACTGCAGAGAGAGGCTTAGCGTGCTAGGTCATGGTACTGACCCATCGTCACAATTTTAAAGAGATTTTTCATTTTATTTGCAAGGAAGTGTGAAACATTTGGACAGAGATTTGCTGGGTCACTACCCAGATGCCTTCAATAATCAGAGCTAAGCTAGACTGAAGCCAGGAGCCTGAAACCAAGTCTGTGTATCATATATTTAGTGGGAGGAACCCAAGTACTTGAGCCATCATCTCCTGCCTCCCAGGGTCTTTTAGCAGGAGGCTGGATCAGAAACAGGGGAGCCAGGCCTTGAATCAGACACTCCAGTATGGCATGTGGACATTCCCGTTGGCATCTTAGCCACCACGCCAAACTCTCGCCTCTGCCTCCACCTTTATTAGTGTGTAAAATTGGGAAATTACTTCAAATCAGTTTGCTGATATCTAAAGTGGAAACAATTATAGAAGCCATTTCTTTCTTTTTTGAAGATTTATATTTTATTACAAAGTCAGATATACAGAGAGGAGGAGAGACACAGAGGAAGATCTTCCATCTGATGATTCACTCCCCAAGTGAGCCGCAACGAGCCGATGCGCGCCGATCCAAAGCCAGGAACCAGGAACCTCTTCCGGGTCTCCCACGCGGGTGCAGTGTCCCAATGCATTGGGCCGTCCTTGACTGCTTTCCCAGGCCACAAGCAGGGAACTGGATGGGAAGTGGAGCTGCCGGGATTAGAACCGGCGCCCACATGGGATCCCGGGGTGTTCAAGGCAAGGACTTTAGCTGCTAGGCCACGCCGCCGGGCCCAGAAGCCATTTCTAAGGACTATGATGAGAAGTCAACAGTTCATATAAAATGTGAGAATCAGGGCATGAGATTTGGTAAATGTTTGCATTTATGAAAAAATTAAGCTGATTCAGAGGATCAGAAATCAACAGTGTGTTTTTATGGAGGAAACATCTGACTGCATATAAGCATACTTGAGGCTTAATAACATGCGTGATTGACCATGCCTCAACCCTATAGTGTGTTAATGGAAGTTGTGGAACTTAGAAATCACTTTTAGGTAATCACACTTTAGAATACATATTTTTATTTTTATTGGTAAGGCAGACGTACAGAGAGAAGGAAAGACAGAAATTTCACTCCCCAAGTGGCCACAACAATCAGAGCTGCGCCAATCCGAAGCCAGGAGCCAGGAACTTCCTCCAGGTTTCCCATGCGGGTGCAGGGTCCTAAGGGTTTGGGCCGTCCTCGAGCGATTGCTTTCCCAGGCCACAGCAGGGAGCTGGAGGGGAAGTGGAGTAGCTGGGACAGCAACTGGCACCCATATGGGATCCCAGTGATTAAAGGTGGAGAAAATTAGCCAGTCGAGCCATCATACTGGCTTCATAGTTTGGAAAATTAAATCTAGTAATGCTACAAATCTCCCATTTGAGAGAACTTCCAAAAGTTCACAGAAAAGGTGGAATTAAAGATACAATTTTGGTTCAAAAATGAAGTCTATGCACAAATTTTAAATCATACTAATTTTTATGAACTCTTTGAAGTTCTTTCATATGTGTGCTTATAGTAACACTACAAAAATGTGTAATTGGGAAAGAGACTAATAGACCACATAATGTAGTGATGTTAGATGAGTTTTTGAAAAGTTAAAATCATGAATTGTTTATTATAAAAACTAACAAGATGGGCTGATGCGGTAGCCTAGTGCCTAAAGTCCTCGCCTTGGACACACTGGAATCCCATATGGACGATGGTTTTAGTCCTGGTGTCCCCACTTTGCATCCAACTCCCTGGAAAGCATTTGAGGACAGCCCAAAGTCTTGGAACCCTGCACCTGTGTGGGAGACCTGGAGGAAGAGGCTTCTGGCTCTTGGCTTTGGATCAGCACAGCTCCAGTCATTATAGCCACTTAGGGAGTGAATCAGTGGATTGAAGATGTTTCTCTTTGTCTCTCCTGCTCTCTATATACCTGACTTTCCAATAAAAATAAAATAAATCTTAAAAACTATTAAGGACACGTGAATGGGTGCAGAATTTGCATTTGGGAAGATGTTCTGGAGAAGTTGGTTGCAAAGACTTTATCTCGGCATCGGTGTACTTAATGCCATTGAATTTTGCACCTAAAGGTGGTTGAAGTGTGGCTCAGTGCAACGGTTATGTTGGCTAATCCTCCACCTCCAAGCGCTGAGATCCCATATGGATGCTGGTTCATATCCTGACTGCTCCACTTCCCAAGCAGCTCCCTGCTTGTGGTCTGGGAAAGCAGTCAAGGATGGCCCAAAGCCTTGGGACTCTGCACCCACATGGGAAACCCAGAATTAGCTCCTGGCTTCAGATTGGTGCAGCTCCAGTCATTGTGGCCACTTGGGGAGTGAACCAGTGGATGGAAAATCTTTTTTTTCTCTCTCTCTCCTTCTCTCTGTAAATCTGCCTTTCCAATAAAAATAAACCTTTCACAAAAAGAAAAGATGGTTGTAGTGGTTGATCACAGTTGAAAAAGAACCGTGGCAGCTATTAGTGGTTTGAGATTCAGACTGTGACATTCACAGGCTATAACAGTTTCTTTCATTATTATTTTTATTGGAAAGTCAGATGTACAGAGAGGAGGAGAGACAGAGAGGGAGATCTTCCATTCACTGAATCTCTCCCCAAATGGCCACAACGGCCAGAGTTGTGCTGATCTGAAGCCAGGAGCCAGGAGTCTCTCTCACGCAGCTGCCGGGTCCCAAGTCTTTGCATCATCCTTGACTGCTTTCCCAGGCTACAAACAGGGAGCTGGATGGGAAGCAGCGCTGCTGGGATTAGAACCAGCGCACATGTGAGATCCCAGCACGTGTAAGGCGAGGACTTTAGCCACTAGGCTACCACGCTGGGCCCACAGACTTTAATAGTTTTTAACCTAGCATCATTATCTAGTGTGGGAAAGGACACCAGGTGGAAAGCATGCTTTTGTTCACTGTGCAGCACACTCAGTTGCAAGGGAGGAAGCTACGGTGGGAACAGTCTCTCAACAGAGGAAATTTGCTTTGTTTCTCAGCCTTTTGAAATTCAGTTCTTGTCACATCGTCTTTAGGGTCCACCTGCCTAACCACTGTCCTCTTGATGCAGTACACAAAACATATCCAGTGCTGATAACCTGTTATGGCCACTAGTCCATATTTCTCTGAACTAATTTTTACATTCAGAAATCTGTATTGCTTTATGGCAAACTGAAGGCAATCTTGTAGTTAATCTGCTCTTAACCTGTTACCCTTGGTACCTCTCCATCGTTGGAGGTTGGCACCGCAGGCAGAGGGTTAGTCTGATATGCCAGGGACACTGGCCCCAGATTAGTTCTTACTTAAACCAGAATAATGAGATTGTATAAGACTAATATAGACACTTGCATTGCCCATTCAGAAATAATTTTTGGAAGAAATGTCTGAGGAAATTTTATTTTTTTGAAGATTTATGTATTTTTATTACAAAGTCAGATATATAGAGAGTAGGAGAGACAGAGCAAGATCTTCCATCCAATGATTGACTCCCCCAAGTGACTGCAATGGCTGGTGCTGTGCCGATCTGAAGCCGGGAGCCAGGAACTTCTTCCAGGTCTTCTACACGGGTGCAGGATCCCAAAGCTTTGGGCCGTCCTTGACTGCTTTCCCAGGCCACAAGCAGGGAACTGGATGGGAAGTGGAGCTGCTGGGATTAGAACTGGTGCCCATATGGGATCCCGGCGCGTTCAAACAAGGACTTTAGCCATTAGGCCACACCGCCGGGCCCAATCTGAGGAAATTTTAATAGGGTGACTTTGACGTGTAGATTGCTTCCAAGGGATGTTTGAGACTATTATTCTTTCTCTGAGTTGACATATGTTTAATGTCCTTCTGTTCTATAATTGTAGTGCCTATGAGATTATCAAACTGAAGGGGTACACCTCCTGGGCTATTGGACTGTCTGTGACAGATCTGGCAGGATCAATTTTGAAAAACCTTAGGAGAGTGCATCCAGTTTCCACTATGGTTAAGGTAGGTTTAAATTACCTCTATATTATTCTCTCCTTTACTGTTGATTGAGTCTCTACTAGGTGCCAGCAATTGTATAAGATATTGATGATAGTCCATGTGATTGCACTGAGTCTAATGAAAGAAATGAATTTAAGGAAATACATAAGTATATATATGAAACAAATTGTGGTAGTGTTTGTGATGGAAAAATCTGGGGAGGGGGTCATCAACAGGAGAACTTTGCTATTCAGAGAAGTGTAGATGTGAGGTGGGGAAGACTTCCTAAAGAAGTAAAGTGTGACCCAATCTAAGTGTTAAGTTGAGGTTGATTTGGAAGGCTGAGCTAATATTCCAAGCAGAGAGAACATGTATGCAGACAGTGTGGTGTCGGTCTTAGTGGAGGGCAGTTGGATATCTGGACTGAGTTCAGTGAAGCGCAGAGAGCAGAGGAAACAGTGCATGGTGAGGGTACAGATGTCAACAGGATCTGACCCCCCAAAGTCATACAGGTGGGATTCCTGTCCTCAACTTAAAAGCGATGGAAAACGAAGGCTAGGACTTGTTACTAGAAAGATGACTGTGGCTGTGATGAGAGAAGAGATTTGAAGAGGACAAGAGTATGTAAAGACAGGCACCATACCTCTAAGCAGGGAGTGTGATAATTGAAGAGGACAAAGTGGAGAGGGGCTGTCTCCATCATAGGTGTCTTTAGAAGAAAGTAAAAACAGTGTTTTTTTTTTTTAAAGATTTATTTATTTTTATTGCAAAGTCAGATATACAGAGAGGAGGAGAGACAGAATGGAAGATCTTCCATCTGATGATTCACTCCCCAAGTAACTGCAATGGCTGGTGCTGTGCTGATCCGAAGCCAGGAGCCAGGAACTTCCTCCAGGTCTCCCACATAGGTCAGGTGCAAGTTCCCAAGGCTTTATGGCCATCCTCGACTGCTTTCCCAGGCCACAAGCAGGGAGCTGGATGGGGAGTGGAGCAGTCAGGTTTAGAACCGGCGCCCATATGGGATCCCAGCACATTAAAGGCAAGGACTTTAGCTGCTAGGCCACCGTGCTGGGCCCCAAAACAATTTTTAAATGTTGAGTTGATAGTAAGTCCAGAATTGTGATTAGGAAGTAGTGATTTGGGGGCTCATTTAGATGTCAGCGTAACTTAACCACCACTGGTGACAACCAGATGCATCCCTGGAGTTGCCAGATGTTCCTGGGGGGCACGTTAAACTATTGAGGGCCTCTGGAGTGGACGGAGGAAATGCAGCCAAGTATGAAGAGCTGTTCTGAGGTATCTGTGCCAGTGAGGAGAAACAGTGGTAACTGGAGAGGAAAAACAGGGCAACAGAAACGGGCTCTTGTTGTTTTCTAAAGACAACATGCTCATGGTAAAGATCATGACCGAGGGAGAAGTTGCAGAGAGCAGTCGTAAGCTGTGGTGGGGAAGCGCCAGTCCTGGAAGGGAGGCGGGAAAGCTCTCTGTTCAAGAGTGTACCCCGAGAGAGGTCTAGTACCAGGTGGGGGTGTTGGTGGGTTTGCAAGTCTGGCACTGGAAGCTTCTGTCTTTGAAATGGAGGAGACAGTTATCAGCTGAGTATTAGGGGAGGTTTAGGATTTGAATTTTTTTTTAAGATTTATTTTTATTGGAAAGGCAGATTTATAGAGAGGAGAGACAGATCTTCCATCTACTGGTTCACTCCCCAAGTGACCACCAGGGGCAGAGTTGAGCTGATCTGAAGCCAGGAGCCAGGCACTTCTTTCAGATCCACAGGGGTACAACTTACACCATAAATAGGGAGCTGGATCAGAAGTGGAGCAGCCAGGATCCCGTTTGGGATCCTGGCACATGCAAGGCAAGGATTTAGCCACCTAACCATCATGCTGCGCCCAGTATTTGAATTTTTTTTGTTGGAAATAATGGGAGAAAGAATTTAATAGGAAAACAAAGCATAGAGTTACTACTTTTTTTGGTTTGTTTTTTGTTTTTGTGCGTACTCTAGGTTGGTTAGCATATTAGCTTGTCAGTCTGAATGATTGAATGAAGGATCAGTTTTGTGGTAAGTTTTTTTCCCCAGGAACCCAGGTATAGGGTTAGAGAAAGCGGATGGCTAAATTCATTCAGGGCTGAGTGTTACTTGTGGAATGCAAAGGGGCGAGGGAGAGAGGCTGAGAGGGCGGAAAGTGAGGTGAGGGGGCAGGGGGGTGGTGGAGAGTGGGGTGAGGGGGCGGGGGGTGGAGAGTGGGATGAGGGGGCAGGGGGTGGTGGAGAGTGGGGTGCAGAGGGGTGAGGGGTGGTGGAGAGTGGGATGAGGGGGCAGGGGGTGGTGGAGAGTGGGATGAGGGGGCAGGGGGGTGGTGGAGAGTGGGGTGAGGGGGCGGGGGGGTGGAGAGTGGGATGAGGGGGCAGGGGGTGGTGGAGAGTGGGGTGCAGAGGGGTGAGGGGTGGTGGAGAGTGGGATGAGGGGGCAGGGGGTGGTGGAGAGTGGGGTGCAGAGGGGTGAGGGGTGGTGGAGAGTGGGATGAGGGGGTGGGGGCAGGGGAGAGTAGAATGAGGGGGTGGAGGGCAGGGGAGAGTGGGGTGAGGGGACAGGTGTGGCTCAGATTGCACACATATTGAAAGAGTTGGACCTTCTGCTGAAGGACCACAGAGAAACACAAGACTTTACCTTTTGGATTTTGTTAATGTCTACATATGAACAAATTATTAAAAATAAAAAATTTAGAAATATTTATAAAAACTGAAGATTAAAATGGACAGATGGCTTAAGATATGGTGAAAAGGCTACAGAATGACATCACAAAACCTCATTTGTGTGTGGAGGAGCCTCATGACAAGGTCTAGGGTGACTGGAGTAGGAGGAGAAAGTGCTTTGAGCTGAAGAAGTCAAGAAACTGGACAGAAAGGGAATTGTTTGGCTTACCTGTATGGACAGTGATTCCAGCAGTGACAGTGGCAGTAATTGGGATACAGGAGGAGGCAGGCCAGCATCAGTATAGCAGAAGAGTTTGCGAATGGGATGGCACAGCCAGGAGGTTCAGAGAAGGTTCCCTGAGTAGGCAGGAGGTCATCAGAAGGGAAGAAGTGCTAAAATACGTTCTGTTGTCACAAGAACAGGGGCTCATGATTTGGAAGAGCTGAGGAGGAGGAGCACACAGTGGGTCCAATGCCCAGGTTCTCTTTAGGGGATCGGAAGCTGTGGGAGAAGAGTTGGTGAGGGCTCTGAAGAGACATGAGTGAGTTACAGCAGGATTCCATGACCTTTACAGGACTAGTCAGTACACAAGGGACAGATTGTTAAAATGTGTCTATGTTTTGGAGAGGGAGGGAGGGAAAGAGAGAGAAGAGCTCCCATCTGCTGATTCAGCCCCTGAACCCTGTGGCAGCAAGAATTCAAAGCCAGGAGCCAGAAATTCAGGCCAGGTCTGCCTGGCACTGCTGGAGCCACTGCTTTGAGCTGGAACCAGTGCCAGCGTTGCCACTGGGGCAAGCTGGGGCGGGGCGCAGCTGTGAGCTGAACACAGCTACTCCAGAGCATGGCGCAGAAAGGTGACCTGGTCAGGGCAAGGAGTATTCTCCTGGTTCTTTTAGTTTTTTATTTAAATTTTAAAGGTTTATTTTTATTTGAAAGGCAGCAGAGAGACAGAGAAAGAGAGAGAGAGAAGAAAGAGATACAAGGGAGGGGTGGGTAGAGAGATAGAAATAAAAATTTGGGAGTCAGTTGCAGAGTTTTATTTGCAAAGCGACCAGGTGAGTGTGGAAAGAGGAGGGAAGGGGAAAGCACCGCCCAGGAGAGATCCAGGAGATGGTGTGTCATCTGAAAGGAGAGAGGAAGAGACGTGAGTTTTAGGGAGCGCCCTGAGTTTTGACGGGCTCGCTGACTCCTCTTTGAGTGGGAGTCTGCAGTGGAAGTCACTCCCCATTGGTGGTCTCTCAACCAATTAGGAAGCGGCTGGGCAATTCCTGTGCTATCCTCTGGAAAGTGTGATTTGCTAGCTGCCTGCTGAAGGACAAACAGTGGGCTTCCTGACAAATGGCACAGTTCCCTTCCCACTGAGGGGTCAGGCTTCTCAGGGTCTAAACACTATCCTGCTTGCCAGCATTCGCACGCCGTGCCAACATGCGGCAGTGAGATGGTGGCCCAGGCAGAATGGCCTCTTAAGGCTTGCCCCAGACCTTAACACGAGATTCCGGTGGGCTTAGATAGACTTATCTCCCAGCCACAGTTCTCCAAATAGCTGCAATGACCGGGGCTGTGCTAGCCTGAATCCAGGAGCCAGGAGCATTTTCTGGTTCTCCCATGTGCATGTAGCTTCGGCCAGCCCCTGCTGCTTTCCCAGGCACGTTAGCAGGCAGCTGAATCTCAGTGGAGCAGTCAGGGCTTAAAAAAACTGGTGCCTTTATGGGATGCTGATGTCACAGCTAGAGGCTTAGCCCTCTGCCCTACAATGCTAGCATTCTTGGTTCTTTTAAAGGCATGTATTCCTCATGGGATTGAACTTGAGTTACACGGCCATAGGACTTGGCTAGGTTTTGTTGACGATGTACTTCTCAAATAATTACTTTAAAGGCAGAGTGAGAAAGATTTTTTAATTTACTGGTTCACTGTCCAAATATAAGTAACAGCTAAGGCTGGCCATAATTCCTTCCGGGTCTCTCATGAAGGTGATGGGAACCCAGGCAATTGGACCGTCATCTGCACCTCCGGGCACTTGAGCAGGAAGCTGGATCAGAAGCAGAGAGTGGCCTGGACGGGAACTGGTAGCCCCAGTATGGGGTGTGGGCATCACAGACGTGAACTTCGCCCGCTGTGCCACCCTGCCCCACCCACCTGCCGCTCTGAGTGGCTCCTGTGGAGGCCACTCCAGGTCTCCTGCAGCTGCTTCTGCATCGGGGGACTGACCATGAATCTCGTCTTGCCTTGCAGGGCTTATATGGGATCAAGGAGGAAATCTTTCTGAGCATCCCTTGCATCCTGGGGCGGAATGGTGTCTCGGACATCGTGAAGGTGGCCTTGAGTTCCGAGGAGGAGGCGCTGTTTAAGAAGAGCGCCAGCACGCTCTGGAACGTGCAGAAGGACCTGGTGTTTTAAAGGCCCTCACCGTCTGCCGCCCATCAGCCAGGCACTCAGCACACCATGTATCTCACCTTTGGCAAACATCTTTATCCGACATTGTAGACTTAGGACATAACTTGTCCCTCGAGATGAGAAAGAGGGCTGGTGCGAGGCCTCTCCTGTCGCTCTGTTCTTATGACAACAGTCTGTCATCTGTGCAGTAGCGGTCACCAGGGCCAGCAGAATAGGTATAACGACTACTGTAACATAGAACTGACAACTCCTCTCACACAACAGTACTCTAACACTGAAATGTCCTATTAGAAAAGCAGCATATTCACGTTATATTGCTTCAATGACTTCCTGTGTCTGTATACACTTTATTAAATGCTTATTTTCAACACCATGTGTATTAGAAGTCAAAACAGAGGTGTAACTTTACGATGTAAAAATGTTGAAGTGAGATGATATATTGAACTCTGCAAGTATATGCAATTCATACACGTGCCAGTAGTTGATCTGGTGCTCTGTGGACGTCTCACACAGGAAATATAGATCATCTTGTAGCTTATTTAAACATTCAGCGACTCACTGCTGTCACGCCTACCATTATGCTTGACGAACATGAACTTTGTTCTCAGGTATGTGCAGTAGCTAGGGTGCCTCCGTTGATTGATTTATCAACTTCTGCTTGGTAAGTCAGTTCCTTATTTTCTAAGGGAGACTGCATGTGGACAGACACACATGGAAATGAAACTGTTCCTTAATCACACAGAGAATTTAAGGTAACTATAAGAAATATATATAGTAAAATAAAAAATTAAACAAGGTAATTGACAACTTTTGACAGAACAGGACCAGTGGGGTCAATGAGAAGGCAGCTGTGCAGGCCCAAGGCCATCGCTGAGAAGTGAAGGTATGCCCATTCGGCAGGCTCGGCCTCATGCTCATGGTCTCATGTTAATGCTGTTTTTTTAAAAAAGATAGATTTTTATTGGAAAGGCAGATTTATAGAGAGGAGAGACAGAAAGATCTTCCACCCACTGGTTTACCCTCCAAGCAGCTGCAATGGAAGGAGCTGAGCCAGAAGAACTTTTTCCAGGTCTCCCACGTGGGTGCAGGTCCCAAGGCTTTGGGCCGTCTTCAGCTGCTTTCCTAGGCCACAAGCAGGGACATGAACCGGCGCCCTTATGGGATCCTGGTGCTTGAAAGGTGAGGATTTAGCCACTGAGCCATTGCACTGGGCCCTGTTCTTGCTGCCTTGATAGCATCCAGTCATTTATTGAATGTGATTCATTTCCCACTGTATGTTTATTTTAAAAAGTTTTTCCCTGATTGGACAAGATATGTGACAGAGCGCAAAGAGAGTTTTCTATTTGCTTTTATTTATTTTTCTATCATATACTCTCAACAAGGCAATGTTGTCCCTAAGCAGATGAAAAGAGGTTCTAGGTGGAGAGAGGTGGAAAAAAAAAAATCTCAGTAATTACTGGGGTTTGGCTGTTTAGTTTTCCGCCTTCACCGAGAAAATACTTGTCCATGCAGCAGCCTGGGGCAGCAGATGGCTGGGAGTGGGGTGGGGGAGGAGGTCTGAGAAGGCTTTTGAAAGGCTGCTGCTGAGCCAAGGCTGACAACACTGCTCCAAGTAAAATGACTTCAGGTGTGCCTCATGTGGGGCTCACGCAAGAATTAGAAACAGTTAACTGAGCAAAGCTCAGGTTATCTCAGACCATAAGGAGCAAATATTAGGTTCTACAAAATAGTGGGCTGAGCTTTCCCTGCCACTTGGAGAAATGGTTACCACCTAGCACCAGTCTGACCAAATTCCTAGGGCTTCACGTTTCAAAATTCCCGTGACATAGAGGCGTTTAAACATTCTTTCCCACCTCAACCCACGTTTGAAGTGGCCAAAGAGCACGTGATGCCCCTTTCTCCTGCTGGTAATTAAGCTCGGAGGGCAATTCAAACACCCTTCCCGACACACGCAGACCGGCGCGGGCTGGGAAGCAAATCCCGTGGGCTCTCTGGTGGACAAGTTTGGGCCAACAGGGCTCTGCTCCAGATCTGCAGGAAGCCCTCCAGTTCCCGATGCCTGCCAACCTCAGAACCCCAGCGCCCTTCCGGCACCCAGGTGCGAGGCGGCTGCTGGCGGACGGGGGCGCAGGTGCACCGCTTCCACGCCGCCTCCAGACCGCGAGCCTGCCGAGGGGCGCGGCCTTGGGTAGCCGCTATGGCTGGCGGGAGAGCTATGGCCTGGTCTGTCTCTTGCCGCCCGGCTGAGCGTGCAGCTGCCTTCTTTCTTGTGTTCCACCTGTTGAGTGAGACACCGTGAAGCTGCGCTGTGAGTGTGGAGCCGACCAGAGGGCCTGAAGGTGTTGCGAGAGGTGAGGCAAACAGTTTGGCCTGGAGGTGATTTGGTGTGCTCTCAACTCAGGGACTGGGGGTCCTGCGCCTCCAGTGCAGCTGAAAGCTAAGGCAGGAGGGAGAGGGGCTCCCATAGCCAGTGTGAGCGGCTCCGCCTGGGTCGGCCAATCTTCCGGCCAGCATTGCCCACCGCTGCCTGTGGCTCTTGAGCTGTTGAACAAAAACTTCCCAGCCTGACCGTAGGCCCGCTGCACCTCCCACGAGAGCTCCCCGACCCTGGACACCCGCAGCACATCTGTGAATGGCTGGGTGGTGACTCTCGGTTGACTCTGGGAAGTTTGTAAGATGGTGGCGGTCAAGTGTAAACTCGGTAAAAGTGTCCGTTGGAGGAGGCCACAGGGTTCAGGAAAGGCGCCATGATTGGACTTGGATTGCTTGGTGAGGCCTGTTCTCTTTCTAAGTTTGTGTTTTGTGCTATTTCTCCGAGGCCAAGCCACTATTCGCAGTGGAGCAGGTCGTGTCTAGCTGAAGTGGTGGGAGGGCCCCTCCCGAGCCCGAGGTGAGCCTGTAGCAACGGATGCTTTGTCCCAGAGCGGTGTCCTATGTGTTACAACGTGTGTGGGCATTTCGTGTGGACCGGTGTGGAGACACGCCTTGCCTGACCAGCTCACACACCTCAGAATCACTGGAGGAACAGGTGGTGAAAGTGCAGACGTCAGCCGGCACCAAATGTTTCCCTTCAAATCTCATTTCATCTGTCATTAGTTCCCTGCTAATTCATGCTGAGTTTGGGCTGTGTAGCTGTTCTTGGTACGGGAGTTGATAAAATTAGCTTCCAGCTTAATAGCTAGAGACATAAGCATAACCCTGAGTTGGATATATATAGTTTTGGTAAATCACAAAAACAATTCAGAGCTATACTTTGTTTTCATTAATGTAAGGTTTTTTTTTTTTTAAAGATTTATTCATTTTATTACAAAGTCAGATATACAGAGAGAGGAGGAGAGACAGAGAGGAAGATCTTCCGTCCGATGATTCACTCCCCAAGTGAGCCGCAACGGGCCGGTGCGCGCCGATCCGAAGCTGGGAACCAGGAACCTCTTCCAGGTCTCCCATGCGGGTGCAGGGTCCCAATGCATTGGGCCGTCATCGACTGCTTTCCCAGGCCACAAGCAGGGAGTTGGATGGGCAGTGGAGCTGCCAGGATTAGAACCGACGCCCATATGGGATCCCAGGGCGTTCAAGGCGAGGACTTCAGCCGCCAGGCCACGCTGCTGGGCCCTGTAAGGTTTTTTTTTTTTTAAGATTTTTTTTATTGAAAAGTCAGATATACAGAGAAGAGGAGAGACAAAGAGCTCTTCCACCCATTGATTCACTCCCCAAGTGACTGAAACAGCTGGAGCTGCGCCAATCCAAAACCGGGAGCCAGGAGCCAGGAGCTTCTTCTGGGTCTCCCACACAGGTGCAGGGTCCCAAGTCTTTGGGATGTCCTCAACTGCTTTCCCAGGTCACAAGCAGGGAGCTGGATGGGAAGTGGGGCTGCTGGGACTAGAACTGGCACCTGTGTGGGATCTTGGCATGTGCCAGGCAAGGACTCTAAAGTCCCTAGGCTACTGCGCCGGGCCCTAATATAAATTTTTAAGGTACTTTTTTTTTTAAACATATGTTTATTTGAAAGATAGAGCTTCCACATATTGGTTCAGTAACCCAAATGAAAAACAGCTGGAGCTGGGCTGGTGTGAAGCTAGGAGCCGAGAGCTGCTTTCTGGTCTCCTGTGTGGGGCAGCTGCCCAAGCATCAGTCCACTCTGTATACAGTAGCCAATATGACAACCCCCAAAGTAACTAGGCAGCATTTTATAGATTAAAGGTATAGACTGTGTCAAACTATGAGTCAGCAAGTATAGAATAGTGTGTATAGAAAAGCTTGAAGTAAAAGATTTATTTGCTACCTGCCCTGAAGGGCCTCTCAGTAGAGAAGGGATTGAACCATAAAGAAAATTGAACCTAAAGAAAATAGCCACAAACAGCAAGAGCTTGAGTTGAATGTATTATGTACCAAACAGCAGCATTTGGATATCTCAGAAAAAAAGGGGACACAGGCCCCCCATTCAGAGCCCAGGGTAAGGTTTATTTTTAAACTCTCCCTCCTCGCCCTTCCTTGACAGACTCGGCAGTTTCTTTCATTCAAGAAAGTGGTGTTGGAGCCAGGACCCTGGAGGCTAAGCCGCCTCTACCTGCATCCCATATTGGTACTGGTTCATGTCCCAGCTGCCCCTGCTTCCATCCAGCTCCCTGCTAATGGCCTGAAAAAGCAGAGGAAGATGGCTCAAGGCCTTGAGACCTTGCACCCACATGGGAGACCTGGAAGAAGTTCCTGGTTTTGGATGAGCTCAGTTCTGGTCCTAGTGGCCGTCTGGGGAATGAGCCAGGAGATGGGAGATGTTTCTCTGTCCTTCTCTCTATAAATCTGCCTTTCCAATAAAAATAAACTACAAACAAAAAAGTGGTGCTATCACAAAAGCGAGATGTAGGGAAGGAATTCTCGGTACAAATATAGCAGATAAATTAATTAGACCATAACACATACATTTTCATTACAATTGTCAGCTACTTGTTTTCATTTAGTGGTGTAGTCTGAGTCTAGAATAGCTTCTACTCTAATAGACACATAGGAGTTAAATGGAAAGAATCACTGAGAACTCAGCGGCTAAATCCTCACCTTGAATGTTCCAGGATCCCATTGGGCACCAGTTTCATGTCCCAGCTGCTCCACTTCCCATCCAGCTCCCTGCTTGTGGCCTGGGAAAGCAGTTGAGGACGGCCCAAAGCTTTGGGACCCTGCACCTGTGCGGGAGACCTGGAGGATGCTCCTGGCTCCTGGCTTCGGATCAACTAAGCTTCAGCCATTGTGGGCACCTGGGGAGTGAACTGGTGGATGGAAGATCTTTATCTTTTTTTTTTTTTTCTCTCTGTAGATTTGCCTTTCCAATTTAAACTTAAAAATATATATATAGCATTAACAACAACAACAAAAAATCCTGCTTCTGTAAAAAAGCCAGGAACTCTGATAGGGATTGTGTTGGACCTGTGGATTAGGTTTGGTGGTATTTCCATTTCAATATTAAGTCTTTCAAGCAATACACACACAGGATGTCTATTTATGTCCTTTTATTGTTTTTAAAAATTACTTTTTTGAAAGTTACACAGACAGGAGGGACACAGATACACAGAGATCTTCCACAAGCCAATTCACTCCCCAAAATGGCTGCAATTGCCAAAGCTGAGTCAATCCGAAGCCAGGAGCCAGGAGCTTCTTCTGGGTCTCCCACGTAGAAGCCCAAGGCTTTGGGCCATCCTTGACTGCTTTCCCAGGGCATAAACAGGGAACTAGATGGGAAGTGGAGTAGCTGAGACTTGAACCAGCAGCCATATGGGATGCCAGTGCTTGCAGGTGGAACATCAGCTTGCTATATCACTGTGTTGGCCCCAATGACCAGATTTTCTGTTTGGTTCAGTTTCAGTCTTTCTAGGAATTGGTATATTTTATATAGGTAGTGCACTTTATTTTTTTATTCTTGGCATTCTCATAATTCTTTCTCTAAGGTGAGCAGTAATGGTCTCATTCATTTCTGATTTTAGTAGCCTAAGCTGTCTGTTTTTCTCCCCCCCTTGGCTTAGCTTGGCTGATGAAGGTTTTCCAAACTTTGTTGAAGTTTTCAAAGAATAAAATAATCTCTGAAAGTTTGAGAGATGGACAGAGGTCTCCCATCCGCTGCTTCACTCTCCAAATGCCCAGGAGCTGAGGACTCGATTGTTTTCCCGTGGGTGGCAGGGACACAGTCCTGGAGCTGTCAACTACTGTCTACCGGGCTGTGCATTAGCAAGGATGCTGGGTTGGAGGTGGAGATGGGATTCCACCCAGGGACTTGGATGTGAAATGTAGGAGTTGAAGTGATGGCTTAGTCTACCTGCCACAACACGTGCCCTGACGGAAACTCTTTTGAGCCACAAGTTTCCTTTTGTTCCTAAGTTGTTGTTTAACCTTGAGAGGGTTTGGAACTTTTCCACAAAATGACCGCATACCAGGCTGGCATGGTAGCCTAGTGCCTAAAGTCCTCGCCTTGCATGTGCTGGGATCCCATATGGGCACAGGTTCGTGTCCCCGGTGGTCTTGTTTCCCACCCAGCTCCCTGCTTGTGGCCTGGGAAAGCAGTTGAGGACAGCCCAAGGGCCTTGGGACCCTGCACCTGTGTGGGAGACCCAGAAGCGGCTCCCTGCCTCAGATCAGCTCAGCTCTGGCCCTTGTGGCCACTTGGGGAGTGAATCAGTGGACAGAAGATCTTCCTCTCTGTATCTTCTCCTCTCTGTGTATCTGCCTTCCAATAAAAATAAATGTTAAAAATTTAAGATTGCGGGCCCGGCAGCGTGGCCTAGCGGCTAAAGTCCTCGCCTTGAACGCCCCGGGATCCCATATGGGCGCCGGTTCTCATCCCGGCAGCTCCACTTCCCATCCAGCTCCCTGCTTGTGGCCTGGGAAAGCAGTTGAGGACGGCCCAATGCATTGGAACCCTGCACCCGTGTGGGAGACCCGGAAGAGGTTCCTGGTTCCCGGCTTCGGATCAGTGCAGCACCGGCCTGCTGTGGCTCACTTGGGGAGTGAGTCATCGGACGGAAGATCTTCCTCTCTTTCTTCCTCTGTGTATATCTGACTGTAATAAAATGAATAAATCTTAAAAAAAAAAAAAACAGGATAGAGAAGAAAATTGCTAAAAAAAAATTTAAGATTGCATGCATCTTTTAAAAATCACATATATAACATATGGACAGATTTTCTGATACTGAGTCATCTTTGTATTCCTGTGGTGCTGTATGTTGGACGTGGTCTGTTCTCAAAAGTGTCGTGTGTTGGATTCTCGGTCTTCACTGTGCTGGTAGCACCAAAGCAAAGGACTCTGACTGCATCATGGCTGTGCCCAAAGACAAATAGTGACCTTTAGGATGGAGCCTGGGTAGCTTAGCCACTTTTAGTTGGGTTTACGGTGAATCCTGGAAGCAAAAGGAAGCTAAAGAAAAACATTTGGGAAATTTGTGACTTGAGCACAGACAGAGCTAAAAAATGCACGTGGGAGGCATATGTATAGCCAAGTTATTTGCCACAGAGATGAGTGTGGAGAAAAAAAATAAGTGGTTTATTTATTTATTTTTCTATCAAGACAATTGGAGGCTGTGAGGGAATTCAGAAGTCTTGGTGAGATCCCCCTTCCCATCACAGGATTAGAAACCTTAGGCAGACTGGTTTCCTGGGATCCAGGATTGCTCCCTAGGCCCCCAGCCTGGGCCTGTCCTACAGTTTGCCTGCATGCATTCTGCTGGGGCACTCCATGCGCTCCAGAGGCCTAGCTGCAGCTAGTGGGGCAGTGGACCCTCCTGGCATTCATGTGTGGGGGTATGGCGCCATCCACTGGAATGTTAGAGCAAGGCCTGGAGGCCAGGCAGGACTCGCTGGGCATTGGCACCCCAGGGAGATGCCTGACAAGGTGATGCCTGGGCGAGTGGTCAGGCCAGAGCCTCAGTGGGAACTCAACCCAGGCAGGCCACTGGCATCAGTATGCCATCCCAGTAAGCAGCCAGATGTGCACAACCAGCAGAGTCATAGACGTGGGCCTGCCCAAAGGCTTGGTGGCCCAGCCTTGCAGCATATACAAGATAATGGATGTGGGACATGAGGATTTATTTTCCCTGGGTGTGGTCTTGCTTTGGATTTATCTTGTTACTTCCTTCCCTGTTTTCTTTTCTTCAGAATAATGAATCCTGTTCTGCCATTGTATCTTGGAAGTAACTTGTTTTATAGGGACTCACAGCTGAGTCTGTTTTGAGTCTTGGAGATTTTGAATTGGACTTCAAGTGGGGAGTAAGCTGGTGG
Organism: Ochotona princeps; assembly: GCF_030435755.1. NCBI lineage: Eukaryota > Metazoa > Chordata > Mammalia > Lagomorpha > Ochotonidae > Ochotona > Ochotona princeps. The sequence continues at coordinate 39,112,635 of NC_080835.1, read as the reverse complement.
GTTAAAAGGCAGAGTGTGTGCTTGCAAAAATGTGGTCTCGTTCCCCAAATGGCCACACCAGCCATGTCTGGGCCTGGCTGAGACTGGAAACCAGAAACCTCATGTGGGTCTCCCACATGGGTGGCAAGAACCCTTCAGATCCATCTAACATAAAACATAGCCATGGAAATGAACTGCAAGGAAAGAAAGAATGGGCTGAAACTGAAAGTTCAATCCCAGTGTCCCACGTGGGAGGCATCCTAATTTCTGGAGCTTAATGCTGCCTCCCAGGGTCTGCAGCATCAAGCAGCTGTGATTAGGAGCCAGATCTGGGAACTGAATCCAGGCACTCCCGTGTGGAACCCAGTGTCCTCACAGGCCAAATGTTAACTCCTGCTAGCACTCGCTCACTGCTGGGCCTAACCCTGTGTTTACTACAGTACTAGCTTCTATAGAATCTTTACTGGTTAGTGGAGTTTTGGACCTCTGCTTACCTTCCTAATTCTGGGTTCTGTAAGAAATTTGTAAGAGAAACTGATAGAAACATTGCACTGATGCAATTGTTCAGATGGGTTACCACAAATATTTTCTTCCAGACTCTGTTGGTTATAAGACGATTAAAATGGAAGGTTCTAGTTCTTGGGGCAGTAGTGTGTGTGTGGGGGAAATCAGTAACATAAAATAGTAACATTTTCTGAGAAACATTGATAGGGTCAGTACTGTGATGTGGTGGGTGAGCTGCTGCCTGTGACAACAGTGTCCCCTCTCCTCACACTGGAGCACCAGCTTGATTCCTGGCTGCACCGCTTCTGATCTAGTTCCTTGTTGTGTCTGGCAAGGCAATGGATGATGGCCCAGGGACTTGGGTCCTGTCACTCCTGTGGGAGACCCACATGGATTTCCTGGCTCTGGCAATTATTAAGAAAAAAAAAAGATATTTATTTTTATTGAAAAGACAGAGTTATATATAGAGAAGGAGAAACAGAGACAAACATCTTCATTCTGCTGGTTTATTCCCCAAATGGCCAGAGTGGCCAGAGTTGAGCCAATCCAAAGCCAGGAGCTTCTTCTGGGTCTACTATGCAGGTGCCGGGTCCCAGGGACTTGGGCAGTCCTCCACTACTTTTCCAGGCCACAAGCAGGGAGTTGAATGGAAAGTGGAGCAGCTGGAACACAAACTGGCACCCATATGGGCAGCCAGTGTCACAGGTAGATCAGCTTGCTACACCACTTTGACGTACTTACATTTTGGGGTTGTTGTTATAAAAGTACCTCTCTTCCTAAATTCTGTTCTTTGTTGCTGGAGGTGAGTGAGTGGGAGGGGAGATAGCTACCTGTGCAGACCTTTGTCCTTTCCTATTACCTTTAGTTATATATACATATATTGGGAAGGCAGATTTACAGAGAAGGAGAGACAAAGATCTTCTGTCTGCTAATTCACTCCCCAGTTGGTTACAATGGGTGGAGTTGAGCCAATCTGATCTCAAGCCAGAGGTCAGGGGCCTCTTCCAGGTCTCCCACATCACTGCAGGTTCCCAAGGCTTTGGGCCATTCTCTACTGCTTTTCCAGGACACAAACAGGGAGCTGGGTGGAAGGGGAGCAGCCAGAACACCAACTGGCACTCATGGGATCCCAGGGCATATGAGTTGATGATTTAGCCACTCAGCCATTACACCTGGTCCTGGGCCCCAGTTTTCTTATATCTTTGAAACAGTGAATTCCATTCTCCATTGTCACTTGGGTCCTGGAGTCAGGAATTTCCTCCTGGTTTCCCATGTGGGTAGAGGAGTCCACGCATCTGGGCTAGCCTCCACTGCTTTCCCAGGCCATTAGTAGTGAGCTGTATCAGCAGTGGAGCAGCCACATATATCTGGTGTCCACATGGAATGCTGGTGTTGCAGGTAGAGGATTAGTTCACTATGCCATCCTTCCATCTCTGATGTAGACATTTTTGCGATACCTAAATGGCGTCAAAGGTACTATTTTTAGTACCTGATAGAGCAATATTATTTGTGTATATACATGCAGGTACTTCAAAAAAAAAGTTCATAGAAAACAAGCTTGTTTTCATGCAAAATAAATTTGGAAATACATACAGTGCTTGCATAAAACACTTTGCATGATCTTCCTGTAGACATCATTTACATACAACAAAAGACACTATTTGGCCCAAAACAATGTATGATGTGTTTGTGTGATAAAAATCTGGATTGTTTTCTAGGAACATGGTAATTCTTTCATTTGACCAGTGTAGCACCATATACTTATACACTGTAAAAGGTTTCCTCTACAGTGTAAAACTAACAGTATACACATACAGAAATCATCTAAGCTTCCATACTAAGAGATCAGCACCATGGAGTACATTAAGCTTCAACCTGCGGTGCTACATCCCTATAGGCACCAGTTGGAGTCCTGGCTGTTCCAGCTCCTTACTAATGTAGCTGGGAAAGCAGCAGCAGATGGCCCAAATCCTTGGAACCCTGCACCTATATGGGAAATCCTGAAGATACTACAGGCTCCTGGCTTCAGACCAGCCTAGTTCTGGCCATTGCTGCTACTTGGGGAATGAACTATCAGATGGGAGATCTGTCTCTCCTCTCCTCTCTGTAAATCTGCCTTTCAAATAAAAATAAATCTTAAAATTCCAACACTAAAATGAAACCTCGATTGGACATTTCTGGTTTTCATTTTCCAACAGAGGTGAGTTTTTGGTTTCCTCCGTGATCCTGTCAGCCTCCCAGGACTTCCATTCTAATAGCATAGGATGAGCTCATGTGCTGCAAACTCGCCCATCTAGTTGATGGAACTTCCAATGACAATAAAAAGTAGGGTGGCCCTGTACATGGCTCTGTCCATAGTAATCATGGCAGAATGTCTTGTCTAACCTTCCCAGGTGTAAAGCAAGGTCCTTGGCCCTCTGCTCCTTCCCTCTGGGTGACACCAGTTACAGTTCGGTCAGACCTTTTGTCTGTTAGTACCTGTTAGGAAAAGGTTACTCAACACATTCACTTTTTTTTTCTCCTTTTTATTTTTATTGGAAAGTCCAATATACAGAGAGGAAAATCTTCCATCTGCTGACTCACTCCTTAAGTGGCTGCAATGGCTGGAGCTGAGCCAATTCAAAGCCAGTAGCTAAGAGCCTCTTCTGGGTCTCTCACATGGGTGCCTAAACCAAGGCTTTGGGCCATCCTTGACTGCTTTCCCAGGCCACAAGCAGGGAGCTGGATGGGAAGCGGGGCTGCTGGGGACACGAACCGGTGCCCATATAAGATCCTGGTGTGTGAAAGGTGCTAGGCTACCATGCCAGACCACTGAATTCACTTTTAAATAGTTAAAAGTTTGCATTTCTATGTAGTCTACATTGCATCAAGTCGAATTCACTTTGTAGTCTGTAGAATAACCACTAAACTGCAACTTACAGATTTTATGCTTTGGTAAGTGAAAAGCTGGGTGGCTTACTAACGTTTCCTGGGTTTTTCCTAAAGATGGTCAATAAAGAACAAAAAAATTATGCAACAAATTTTATTTAGCATGGTCAGTCCCAACATTCAGCACAAAAAGTTTACAGAGGATAGAAAGTGCATTAATAAAAGCCAGTCTTTACCAAAAGAAAACAGAAAATATATTATTGATTCAAAATATTTTACACTTGAATGATAAACTGCAATAACTTATTTTTGGGCACCTACTGATAAGAGAAAAGAAGAGAAGAATGTCTTAAGAAGAGCTCGCGCTCCCGCTGGTGTCGGAGGTGTCAGTAGAGGTCACTGAGCCCGGCCGTCTTTCTTGCCTTCTGCATTAGTGCCCTCAGCTGGAACTGTTTACGGGACAGAAGCCGTACGTGCTGTGAGGGGGGAAAAGGTTGCAGCCATTTAGAGTGGCTCCAATCCTGGAGCAGGCATGAAGTACCAGCATGTAACCCAGATAGCTTCAAGCTTCACTTGGAAGCAACGCTTCATGACATGGGGCCTTTTCAACTCTACCACATTGCTGCTAGCTGACCATGTGAAAGGTAAGTCATTTTCTCAGATCTTAAAAAGGCTTACCCACAGGAAAGCATCAGGTTGCAGGATCTGCCTCAGAAATGTAAGCTATACCTTGAGACTAACCAAATAGTTTCCACAACTAGGTCTATCTCCACCTGGCTAAAAGGAAGGGAAGGACAGCTTTTGTCCCTAGTGCAGAGACTGACACGTAGCATCTCTTTCCTGTTCTCCATGTGCATATTTTCCTGAGCTGTGCCACTCACAGTGTACAGAAATCATCTGGCCTCTTTATATTAAGCCATTACTTGCTTGCATTGGGTCCAGGAAACAGTGTGGCCACCCACCAGTAAGGAGACACGAGAGGGAAAACTAGCAAGTGACTTCATCAGCCATGCATGTATTTAGAGGTGCCAGTGGCAGCTGGTTTAAATAACCAGAGTAGCTATTCCTAAAACTGGGTGCTCCATTACCCAACAGACAGCAATAGCCAGATTTAGCATTTTCGTGTCTGTTACACGGCATAAAGCCGAAGACAGTCTTCATTTGAAAGAGTAGTCCACTACACCTTCAAGGGCTGGGGAAAACTCAGAAATTAACAATCAGGGTGGAGCCCAACCAGCAGTCTCAATCTTGGTCCCGAATGAACTAATGGAAATCTAACCATGCTTCCTCTTGGTCTACGCAGGCCCAGCGTAGCTGGCAAAGCTACATTTACCTTGATGCTGCCTAGTAGTAGTGGGGCCAGGGGCAGTGCAGCCACCAGCCTGCTTTCTCCTCCCACTCAGACTGATCTCTAGCAATCTGCACCCCAGCAGTGCTGCCCTGTGCTCGCCTACAGCAGAGAAAGAAACCTAACCCATCATACAGAAAAACACTCCTGGTTTGTGGTTTTCAAAATCAGGGTCTTGACAACCCAAGATCCAAAATCCTGGAAAGCAGAGTGAGGAGGACATACCTTAAGGAAGACATCCAGGTCGATTACTCCTCGCCTCAAGGCTTCTCCCAGGTAAAAGATAGTGTCTTCAATTGCATTTTCCTCTGCGTACAGATTTAGGATCTGTTTGTATAGTGGGGCTGTGGGAATGATAACTTCATCAATATCATTGTTTTCAGATTGATTTTCCATTTTCTCCAGAGCAGAACTGAGTTCTTCATCCTTCTTTTTCAAAAGTTCTATGTTTTTATCAACCTCAGCCTGAAAACAGAACAGTCCACGCATGATGACTTTATACTCATTGTACAGTTACCTGCTTGTTATCTACAACCTAATAGGAACAGACCAATAAAGCAGTGCTTAAACAACTGAGGATTAGACAACTGGTTCAAGGAAGAGAGAAGGTGTGACCACTAGGTTGCTTGGAAACACCTTGAAGTGAGCACTTTGAGTGACAGTAACAAATGATGTTGCAAACCAAGCCATCAAATGTGTGGCCCCTGCACCCACAGGGGAGACCCAGATGGAGTTCCTGTTTTTGGTTTGCCCTTTCGGTTGTTTCGGGGAGAGAACCGCAGTGGATGGAAGATCTCTCTCTTTGTGTCACCTTTTTTTTTTAAATTGGGAAGGCAGATCAGATTTGTAGAAAGGAGAAACAGAAAGATCTTCCATCCACTGGCTCACTTCCCAAAATGACCACAACAGCTGGAGCTAAGCTGATCTGAAACCAGGAGCTTCTTCCGGGTTTCTGACTTGTCTCTGTAACTCTGCCTTTCCAATAAAAATAAATCTTAAAAAAAATTTGAAAGGTAGTTACAAAGAGAAAGAGATTTTTTGTCCACCACTTTACTCCCCAATGGCCACAACAGCTGGAGCTTGGCTGGCCTGAAACCAGGAGCTTCTTCCGGGTCTCCATGTGAATGCAGGGGCCCACACACTCGCGCTGTTCTCTGCTGCTTTCCCAGGCATGTTAACAGGGAGCTGGAATGGAAGCAGAATAGCTAGGACTTGAACTGGTACCCACATGGCACGCTAACATCAGATAGCTGCTTTACTCACTGTGCCACAATGCCAGCTCCCCCTCCTCTTGCCCCACACCATGCCTTCTAAATAAACCTTAAAAAATGATTGAAATTCTTTCTTGTGGGGATGAAAAGTACAGAGTGAAGCTGGCACACAAATTATGATACTGTTCCTATCTCATCAGTAAGCAGTCGCAGGGATGACTTGCATACTTTTATCCAAAGCACAGCAGTCGGTTAAAAATACAAGAAAACATACTGAACCAAAGGTTATACACATCATTTTTATGAGGTCATTAATCACGTATCTCTGGATTAATATATAACTAGCTGTGTTTTGGGGAACTTTATCTTGCTGTTGAGATGTAAATGGCTCAAGCCCCTCCTCCCTGGGTGCCTATGTGACAACCTTCCTTTAGAAGTCTGGTGCTGTTAATAAACTTCAGCTACTGGCCATCATCAGTAATCCACGCATTATCAGCTCCGTGCACCAAGTCCATCACTGCGGGACAGTGACAAGTGGCACCTGAACAGGGACTTGAAAGAAGAGAAAGTGCAGCGGAGATCCCCACAGAAAGTTGTGAGTGGGAAAATGGGCCAGAACCAGTGTAGGGCACAGTCTTTTATCTCTCTTTTGCAGAAATTTTTAGTGAGAAGTGGAGCAAAGGCAACTGGCATTCTTATTTAGAGCTTATGATGAATATAACCCGTGGTCTCCAGATGAATTTAAGAATTTTACTCAGAACTATGGTGAAAAGGCTGGAAGGATAAAAGATACTCGTGTTAGTTTTTGGATTATATGGGCTTTAATTAAAGCTGTTATTATAATTTTAGAAGGAGAATATGCAAGAAAGTCCTCTGAGAAGATACCCCCAAAACACAGCTATTCCTCTAGCAGGTTCTTTATCCAAACCTTATCAATTTCTCCTGCTGCCTTCAGGGGGGATTCAACTGGCTACTGTCTCCCACAACAACCAAGATTCTGAATGTCCTTCTACAAATATAAGGTGTGCTGAAGACACTTTCAAAAGTGGCTCATACAGGACCAATGTTGTGGCCCAGCATGTAGTCACCGCCTGCAACACTGGCACCCAAGATGGATAACAGTTCCTGTCCTGGCTGCACTACTTCTGATCCAACTCCCATCTAATGGCCTAGGAAAAGCAGCGGAAGATGGCTCAAGTGCTTGGGTTCTTGCCACCCAGGTGGGAGACCTGGAAGAAGCTCCCGGCTTTGGCCTGGCCAGTCCCAGTGAGGGTCTTCTGGAGAGTGAACCATCAGATGGAAAATCTCAAAACAAATGGCTACAACAACATTTGAAAACTTCAGTCTAAACTCAAAAATTCTTTATCATTGCACAGAATTCTTTCAAATGATTATTTCCTGGTAATTGGCAATGTCAAGCATACAAACAGTCCATCTGGGTTAAAATAATATTGCCTAGGGGTGAGAATGTACAAGCAAAACATTCCAAAGCTTTATGTACTTCCCAAATGCCAAACATGGGATCCATTTCCAACAACACTAAACAGAAGTTATATTAAAATGTTTAAGCTATGTTAAATTTTCTGAACTTAACTATACTCACAACTTGCGAGTACCTTCCATTCAACCCCCAATTGCAAATCTTTGACGAGTTACTTACTACTTCTTGGTCTAAGCGGGTAACCATCTCTTCCAGCTTCTGGTGGCCTTTCTTCAGGTCTTCCTCTGTCCTCTTCAAGGCATTGAGCTCTGCCTGCGCACGATCCATTTCTTCCTTCATTCGCCATCTCAGTTTGTCACTTACAGCTGAGATGAGAGAGGCTCGGATGGTGTCCTCACTGATTGTGCCATCCCTACTAGGACCTGCAAGAGATAAAGGCAAAGCCACTCGCTTACTCCTTAAGCTGTGTCACTCACAGGAATCTTCGCAAGCAGTATGACGTGTGAGCTGACACTTTCAAAGCGGGAGGAAAGAAAAAATACAAACATCACAATTGTATCACAAACATGAAAACCCCACCTGATTCAGAACTACTTTCCTTGGAAGATAACACATTTTTTTTTTTTTTGAAAGAGTATTTATTGGGGAGAAACTAGGGCATGGGAGTGACAGGATGGGAATGTGAGAATGAATGAGACTGAACACTTTCACTTTCTGGTCGAGGTTTACTCTTCAATGCATGCAACAGCCAGGTATAGGCCAGGCCAACAACAGCAGCCAGGAACTCCATCTGGATCTCCTACTTGGGTGACAGGAGCCCAGGTACTTGGGCCATTCTCTGCTGTCTCTTTAAGTGCATTGGCAAGAAGGTGACTTGCAGGGCCAGCATGATGGCACAAATGGCTAATCCTCCCCTTGCAAGTGCTGGGATCTCATTTGGGACTGATTCATGTTCTGGTTGCTCCACTTCCCATCCAGGTCCCTGCATGTGGCCGGGGAAAGCAGTTAAGGACAGCCCAAAGCCTTGGGATCCTGCACGTATGTGGGAGACCTAAAAGATGCTCCTGGCTCTGGACTGGCTCAGCTCCAGCCTTTGCAGCCACTTGGGGAGTGAATCAGCGGGCAGAAGAACTTTCTCATCTCCTCTCTATAACTCTGGATTTCTAATAAAAGTATCCAAAAAAAAAAAAAAAAAAAAAAAAAAAGAATGCCAAAAGAATGCCAAAAGAATGATTTATAATTTTAGCTTTTTTTTAAAATTAATTTTTATTGAAAAGGCGGAGATACAGAGAGGAGAGAGGGAGGGAGATCTTCCATCCGCTGATTCACTCCCCAAGTGGCTGCAATGGTCAGAGCTGAGCTGAACTGATCCTAACCCAGGAGCTTCTTCTGGGTCTCCCACATGGGTGCAGGGTTCCAAGGCTTTGGTCCATCCTCAATTGCTTTCCCAGGCCACAGGCAGGGAGTTGGATGAAAAGTGGAGCAGCTGGGACATGAACTGGCACCCATATGGGATCCTGGCACATGTAAGGTGAGGACTTTAGCCACTAAGCTACCATACCGGGCCCTAAATAAATCTTAATAGATGTCCATATCTACAATGCCCTGATACACTTAAGTAAAAAAATGAAATTTTGCTGCTGTTGGAGAGGTATACTATTAAAATATAGGAGAAAACAGTGAGAGCAAGGAAATCCCTGAGCCTAAGGATCTGTATGACGAAAAATAAGAACAATATAAAATATAGTATTGGGTCGGGAACGATAGCTCAATGGCTAAAGTCCTTGCCTTGCATGTGCTGGGATCTGATATGAGTGCCTGCTCTAATCCTGCAGCTCTGCTTCCCTTCCAGCTCCCTGCTTGTGGCCTGGGAAAGTGTGGCCTGAGGACGTGCCAAAGCCTTGGGACCCTGCAACTGTGTGGGAGACCTAGAAGAGGTTCCTGGCTCCTGGCTTCGGATTGGCACAGCTCCAGCCGTTGCGGTCACTTGGGCAGTGAATCACTGGATGGAAGATCTTCCTCTCTGTCTCTCCTCCTCTCTATATCTGATGTTGCAATAAAAATAAAACAAATCTTCTAAAAAAAATTACAGTATCTTGCAAGAAATTTTAGCTGATTTGCTGTTATCGTTCTCTGGGGTATTTTTTTTTTTTTTTAAATTTCAAACAAAATAGAACATAACACAGGTTTTAGTTTTGTGCAGTCAAAAATTAACCTTACTTAGAGAAGTCTTGCTTTCGGGTGGTCTCTGGGGGATCTAGAGATTAAATCAGGTCAGTCACATGGATAGTCGGCCATATCTCTGTGACCAGCCGCCTATATGAGTGTCCTTAGATGGCAATGCTCTATGCATATTGCTACTTGTTACTAGGAACAATCAACACTGTCCACAAATCCCTCCTTGGAGAGGGCAACTAAGAGCTCTGAACTTGCACCTCCAAATTCCTGATCACTCTTTAACTGATTTTAATCTGTATCCTTTTGCTGTAATAATCCCTGTCAGTACAATAACTTTCAATGAGTTCTCCAAGTCTTGCTATAGAATACAGAACCTGAGGGTGGGCTTGAGGACTCTTCAGACTTGCCACAGGTTTTAAAAACAATGGTTAGTCTTGTCATTTATGGCAAATTGTAGGGTAACTCATTCTTTAAATGAGGGTATGTAAAAAGGTAAACATCTTTTCCCGCTAACCATACAAAATAAAATACATCAGAGATAACTTTTATGAGATGCTTTCACGGGTTTATGACCCAGACTTAGCTGTTTGGTCCTCTGGACGAAGTTAGGCAAAATAAAAATCTTGAATTTCTTATATTGCACTAATTTATTAAGTCCTTGGAAGATAGCAAAAAAGTTTATTTGGGGGACCAGTGTTGTAGCATACTGAGGAAAGCCACTGCTTGCTAGTGGGCATCCATATGGGTGCTGCTATGTGTCCCAGCTGCTTATCTTCTGCCCAGATCTCTGCTAATGGCCCAAGTACCTGGCCCTCTGCCAGTCAGTGGGACACATGGATGAAAATCTATCTCTCCCTGACTTTTGAAATAAATAAATTAATATTTTAGCAAAGGCTAATTTCTCCAAAGTAAAAATATGAGTTTTGAGCCCAAAGATTTATGAAATGATGACTATTAAAGATGGTATCTAATTACCCATTTTACAGAAACACAGTAGTAGTGGAATTTAAAAACTTATTTCTTAAAGAACTTACAACCATCCTGATATTTTAATGGTTCTCAAGAGGAAAAAAACTTTTCTTCTAGAAATTGGCACCCAAATGACATGAATATGGTTATGCATTCAAATATGTGATCAACACACATAATAGTCCAATACTCCACTTATATGAATTAATAATAGCTTAGGGTCTTTTCCTAAGTAATTTGGAATTCCCACACACAACATACTAAAACTGCATGAAAGTTATTATTTATGGTCTAATGGATCGAGTTTAATGGATGTTTAATTTTCAAATACCTAATTTTAAAAATACACATTTAAATCCTAGCATTTACATTATATTTGCCTTAATAAAACATGTTAAGGCAAATGTGACCACATAGCAGTAAGCATGTCCTTCCCAAGACTCTCCAGCCAAAGCCATTAACATTTAAAATGGGAACAAAGACAGGCAGCAGCCACCTGGATGACAAAGGTCACAGTTCACATGAGGCTAGAAGTTGACAAGATCAGACCAACTGCTACTTTTACCACACTCAGGCCTTATTACATCTAAGCTTATTTTAACTTGAGGTATTTTCTGAAAAGAGCTGTAATAAAGATGTAAAATATGAAAGTCAAAAAAGAAAAAAGCCAGTGTTTTCCAAAGAAAAGCAAGGAATCCATTAAAGTTCCAAATCTGTTAACTACTTGTCACTGTGGAAATTGTTTATGTATAAACAAATAAAAAGATCTGATGGGAGAGTCTCATTTATTTCTCAATCACTATTCAAACTTTTTCCCCCTCAAACAGCTAATGAGCAATTTTAGTATATCCTTACTGGCTAAGTAAAGTGTGGCAAAGTATCACACTTGCCATGCACCCACGGTGACCTTTACCTACGGGGAGTTGGATTTCAGAAGTGCCCTTTTAATTCCAGATTAGCAACTGAAATCACACAGACTGAGAAACAAACCTAAGTAAGCCTCCTTTAAATATCAGGCAGAATGGATTATTATTTTTTTTAAAGATTTATGTATTTATTTGAAAGAGAGAGTAGCCACAGAGAGAGATCTTCCATCTATTGGTTCACTCCCCAGATGGCCTCAACATTAAGGGAATGGTGTGGGCTAGGCCAGGGATGAGCCACACTAAAGCCAAGAGCTTCCTTGGGGGCCTCTCACATGGATATAGGTGCCCAAGCTCTCAGACCATCATCTATTGCTTTTCCTAGGCCATTAGCAGGAAGCTGGATTGGAACAGTAACTACTTAGAAAGGGAAATGGAATGATGGAGGTTTAAGGCAAAGGGGAGTGTCACATGGTTTAGATGTAGTTTGTTCCTCAAGGACCCACGTGTTGTCAACTGATACCCGTGTCATGCCTTTGAAACCCCAGAACTGAGCTGGAGAAGTCTCTTCTCCCCTCATGAGCAGCTGCCTCAGGTATTTTGTTATGGCAAGAAAAAGCAGAGTAACACAGAGGATCTAAGGTAATGGGTGCAGACATTTGCCACAATGAAAGAATGAATACTGGCAGCTAAAATGGAGTTGAGAGTTCTTCAAGGTGATTTTATGACACCTTTTCACATAAAGTGATCCAGTAGAGAAACAAAATTCATAGAGAACTGCTGAAGTGATGCCCCTAAATAAGATGGAGGAGATAAGAGCTAGGGGAGAAACCAGATTCAGATACAACCAAACACAAAGCAAACATGGGAGGCGAATCTGTCAAGTTCTTCTAACGCTGTAATGTTCTGAGTTGAAGAAAACTATTTCTGGCAACTATAATGAGCAACGACTACTGTTCTATAATAATATGACTTACTTGCCCCACTCATATTAACCAATAGTGTGTTCTTCCCCTAACGACACTCATCTGTAAGTATCTGTCACTAGTTTAACACATTTAGGGCTTACCAATAAAAATATGTGACAAACAGGAAAGTGTTAACAATTTATTTGATTTCTTTTTATGCCTAGGTAAAAGAATCCTTTATGTGATGACAAGTCACTTACCATAAGTTTTGGGCTTTTCCTCTAAGAATGAGGAGTACTCTAAAATTTTACACGGGAAAGTGAAATGCATTTTTCATAAAAGGAGGCTCTGTTTATGCAGAGAAACAGAAGTTTTCAGTTACTCACCAACAGTGGTTACAGGAGGCTGGGAAGGGTACTGAGAACTTGTTGTAGCAGGATACGGTCCACCAGCTGGGTAAGGACAGCCAGGGTAACCACTAATGAAAAGAAAAGCCATTCAGTGTTAAGATGGTCCTACATTACAGTACCCTTTAAGAATCCCATTCAGGGGCCCGGCGGCGTGGCCTAGCTGCTAAAGTCCTAGCCTTGAACGCACCGGGATCCCATATGGGCACCAGTTCTAATCCCGGCAGCTCCACTTCCCATCCAGCTCCCTGCTTGTGGCCTGGGAAAGCAGTTGAGGACGGCCCAATGCATTGGGACCCTGCACTGGGAGACCCGGAAGAGGTTCCAGGTTCCCGGCTTCGGACCGTTGCGGCTCACCTGGGGAGTGAATCATCGGACGGAAGATCTTCCTCTCTGTCTCTCCTCCTCTCTGTATATCTGACTTTGTAATAAAATAAATAAATCTTTAAAAAAAAAAAATCCTATTCAGGAGGTTAGGCTTGACATACTGTTGTTTTACCCGTTAATGAATTTAGAGTTTTAGAGTTGTAAGTAATAACCTATAGAAATTTTATTAATGTTACTTGGCTTAAAGTGAATGGTCACCTGAAGGTTATTTTATAGTAGTAGAAAGCAGATGAGTGTTTTTTTATTTTTAATTTTTATCACGGTACAGTTTTGTAGATACAGGGCTGTTCCCCTCCCCTTCATCTTCCTTCCTCCCATCCCCCCATTGCTGCCCAGTTATCATTCACCAAATGATTACAGCAGTCTAGTCCCTTAGTAACAAAGATTAACTTTCTATTGTTTAATTGTATAATGACATGATTTCAACATGCGTTTCAAATAAAGGCCCAAAGTTTGCCTTTTGGGGCACTTGAATATCTGAATATTAGCACTAGAATATTTTAAAATGTCTAACATTTTCCCCTCAGTGTTCTCCTCACAGGCTGAATATTCTTAATTGCTTCAACCGTTCTTCATACGACATTTTTCATCTAATGCCTTTCCTCTGAATGTGTACTTGTCAGTATTTTCCTTAGAGTAGAAAAATAAAATGGAATGATTATTAGCCACCTTTTAGTTAGACAACAAATCTGAAATAAAGTTATTTTATCTACAACTGCTAATCATAACATTCACAATTCTGATCAATATGCCTTTTGAAAGCCCATTAAAATTACTGACCAAAGGGCCTGGAGCAGTAGCCTACTAGCTAAAGTTCTCGCTTTGCATGCACTGGGATCCCATATGCACACCAGTTTGTGTCCCAGCTGCTCCACTTGCATTCCAATTCCTTGCTTGTGCCCTGGGAAAGCAGTTGAGGAGAGACCAAAGCCTTGGGACCCTGCACCCATGTGGAGACCCAGAAGCAGCTCCTGGCTCCTCACTTTGGATCAACTCAACTCTGGCCATTGTAGCCACTTGGGGAGTGAACCAGCAGAAGGAAGATCTTTCTCTCTGTAAATCTGACACCACAATAAAAACAAATAAATCTTAAAAAAAAAAAAGAAGCTTTGGGAATGAAATGGTAAAAATCCATTGGAATTATAGTATTCACGCAGCAAGTGGTAAAAAAGGTTAAAAAAGAAAAATGCTAAGCGTTTCTGTTCTTAGTGTCACATGCTGGAGGCATATCTGTTTTTAGTCTCATTAGAAACCCATGTTGTAAGGTCAAAGGGAAATAATGTTAATCAGATTTCTGAATATGCCTTTTTGAAATTGGAGGTAACTTTTTTTTCTGTAGTTCCTCATTTTGTAGACCTTTTCAGACAATGTATGATTAAACTAGATTTTTCAGTAACTTGATATAAAATTCTTATAGACCTACAGTTATTAACAGGATTTCCTTTTCAGCTAGTTTTTCAGTTTCTCCTTTACAGCAATTCTCCGGGTTGAGAAGTAATGGTTGTTCTTGACGTTGGCACCTGGCCCAGCTGCTGACACTGGGTTACAATGCCCACATCCCACTCTGGAATGCCTGGGATCTGGCTTAAAGCTGCACTCTTGACTCTAGTTTCCTGCTTCTCCCTAGCAGGTGATGCTCAAGTGATTTGGTCCCTGCCAACCACCTGGGAGCCTAGGATTGCTCCCCAGTTTCTTGTTTAGGCCTAGTCCAGTCTCAAACTGCTGCAAGTACTTGGACAGTGACCCAGCAGATGATACTGGTCTCCCAGGAAACATTTAAAAAATTGAATGGTATCATGCTCTATCTTTGAAGATTACTAAACAATGTGCTTCATGTAGCATGGCTTTTTTGAAATTTTATTTAATTAAAAAACACAACCATTTATTTGAGGAAAAGAGAAAAATTCCATTTGCTGGTACATTCCACAAACACCTGAATGGTCAGGAGTGGGCCAGGCTGAAGCCAGGGGACAGAATTCAGTCTAGGTTTCACAAGTGGGTAGCAGGGACTCAAGCACTTGAGCAATCCCCTTTTGCTTTTAGACTGCACATTCACAGGAATGCCAGATGTAGAGGCTGGAAACATAGGCACTCTAATATGGGATACAGGTGTTTTAACTGCAAGGACTAATGCTAACCCCCTTTTTGGAAATTTTAAAGAGACCCACTCAACGTATGTATTTTTTAAACAATTTTATTTTCATTTTATTTGAAGGTACAAAAAGCAAGCACACCCACACAATCTTCCATCTACTTGTTCACTTCAAATGTCTGGAATAGATGGAACTGGGCCAAACTAAAGCCAGGAGCCCCATCTGACATTCCTTACAGGAACTCATGTAATCCCTCCCTGTGCTGGACCACGGCAGAAAGCTGGATTGGATTCTGAGAAGCCAGGACTTGTTCCAGCAATGTAGGCTGATTGTACCCCCACTTCCCAAACTTTTGTTTATTTGAAGGCATGGAGAGACAGAGCAAGCTCTCTCCATGTCATGTTGCTTGGTTTGAGTATGTGCCCCAAGGGTTCATTAATGTGGGTCCTTGAACACTCCACAAATTTCCTATATATTATGGGGAACCAATCGATAATCCACATGATGAGTCCGACTTGTCTCATACCTATTCACTGAGTGCGTAAGATGTTAAAAATGTTTTTTTTTTACTTAGCTGAATTTATTCTAACAGGTGTTAAATTAATGTTTCAGCAAAGATTTCAAGTTTAAAACCAATCAAGATTGTCTTTTTCCACTGCACCTTGTTCCTCTCTGGAAATAAACAACAGCATTTCTCCAGGCTAGAAAAGATTCCTTTTAAACTAAGCACACATACCATAAAATTATACCAAGTTTTATTTTATGCTAATTTTCAACTAAATCCATTTTAGTTAACAACTGTTAAGACATGATTTTTGATTCTAGAATGAACAGCAGGGCTTTTAATAAAATTAGTCAAGAGATTTCATTACCTGGGATTGGGAGGATATCCAGCTGGATATGCAGAGATCCCGCCTGGCATGCCTGGCATGTAGGAGGCTAAAAACACATTTTAATATTTTTAATAATGTGCATAGTCCTGAATATACAAGCTATTTATGAATAAGATATTCATCATTGTCAAACCAGCCAGGTTTCCTCCACTTAAAAAAATCCAAATCTCAACACCAAAACAAACACCAAGACAGTAACACCCCACTCATATTAGTATTTTATTTGAAGCAGTAAACATTTTCAGATCACATAATTATATTAAACATGAGTTACAACACCACTGGTAACAATTCCAACAAGGAATAACTGGCAAATAGGTCAACCAAAATGATTAGCTTCACAGGACTGCCAAAAAATCTATAACCCAACTGGTTCAATGTGAAATTTAGAGAAAGGTAATTCTGGCCTCCTTTAGTTCAAGGTCAGCTTCTTACAAAGTGACCTCTTTATTATGCTAAAGACATTGGACATTTAAAAAGACTATGCTGACCAATTTGCCCAGCTTGTTTTGTTGGCTTATTTAGGCACTTCAAAACATCTCAGGCTACTATGAGAAGTACTATATAAAACTTAGTCATTTAGATTAGTTAAAAGCATCATAGAAATACAAATAAATAAATAAATAAATAAATAAATAAATAAAAGTAAAATCTAATAAAGGTAAAGAATACTTTATACATTATTCAAAGAGAGTGCTAATGGTATACAGCGAGGACCAATGATGACAATAAGCTAAACCTATCAAAGAATTACTCATTTTAGTGTTAACTAGAACTCAGAATCAATGCTTCTTCAGTGAAACTTTCTCATTAATAAAGGATGAATTAGGCTTTTAATTCAAAAATTCTGGTGTCCTTTATGTGAAAGGAACCAGGAATTGAGTTGATCAAAAAACAAAAGACAAAAACTAGAATCCTTGGTAGGAATATGAACAAGCAAATATTGCTGCTGAGGTTTGTGAGAGGAGTGTTATTATGGGTCATCCAGGAAACAAAGCTAATATAAATCTAAGAGATGGAAAGGAACAAAAATGATGTAGCAGAGGAATGACAGATGAAAGCTTGAAAGAGGGGTGAAGTCTTCACGGAATGCGAATTCAAGAAGATATGACAAGTTATGGTGGACTTATACAAGAAGAGCCTTGGTGCGGTGGTTAAGACCCTGTTGGGGATGCTCATATTCTACATCTGAGTGCCTGGAGGTTGAGTTCTGGTTCTGCCTCCAATTCCAGTTTCCTACTGATGTGCACCCTGGGAAGCAACAGCTGATGGTTCAAGTGCCTGGGTTCCAGCAACTTAGGATAAAGTTCTGGATTGACTTTGTGGTTCCCCCTTCTGCCTGGCACAGCCTTGACTGTTCTAGGCATCTGGGGATCAAACCAATAGATGGAAGATCTTTTGTCTTGGCCTTCCAATCAATCAATCAATCAATCAATCAGTAAAATGATGGCCCAATGCAATAACTCAACTGGCTAACTCTCCCTTTGCAAGTACCAGGATCTCATATGGGTGCCAGTTCATGTCCCAGCTGCTTCATCTCTCATCCAGCTCCCTGCTTGAAGCCTGGAAAAGCAGTGGAGAATGACCAAAAGTCTTGGGATCTTGCACTCATGAGGGGAAATCTGGAAGAAGCTCCTGGCTTTGGATCGGCTCAACTCTAATGGGACCACCATTGGATCTGCAGCCCATCAAAAAATGACATGTTATTATGTAGTTCCTGACTGTATTTCAACTCTGGAAATTGCAGCAAGCATGACTCAGAGATGTCAAATAATGTAACAGGTGGGTCTCCTAGCAGCAGCAGCAACATTACCTAGAACTATAGGTTGAAACTGTTAATTCTAGTACTTATTTTGCTCTCAAAACCTTTTTTCTTAAAACACTATTTACAGGATTAGCACAATGTATCTATGAGTATAGATGTTGATTCTATTTGCAAAAATAATTTTAGAGCCAGAATAAAATGGAATGCCAAAATAAATAGTATATGGTGTCCTGTCAGGATTCAGCATGAGCCTTCACTTGCTGCCTCAACAGGCTCTGCCACAGCAGGAAGTTGGAATCAGGAGTGGTGCCAGGACCCAACTCAGGTACCTGGTTATGAGATGTGGGTGTCAAACTAGCACCTTAATTACTTGGTCAAACAGCTGTCTCTTCCCTTAACATTGTTTTTTTTTTTTTTAAAGATTTATTTTATTTTTATTACAAAGTCAGATATACTGAGAGGAGGAGAGACAGAGAGGAAGTGGAGCTGCCGGGATTAGAACCAGCAGCCATATGGGATCAAGGTGAGGACCTTAGCCACTAGGCCACACTGCCGAGCCCCTTAACATTGTTTTTAAACGTGATTCATAACTAGCTCAAAAGCCATCCTGTAAGATGTAAAAAGGTCTCAACAATCATAATAGTTTAAATTATTTTAAGTCTAATTGCCCAACTAGATATAATATTTACTCAAGTATCCAACCAAGGGTGTGTGTGTTTGTGTCTGTCTGTCTCTCGGGGGTAAAAATCATTTTCATTTCTCTGTAGTCATACCTAGCATTAGTTGGTATTTTTTAAATGTATAAAATACATTAAAACTGGGATGGAAAAGTAACAAAGTAGCCTTTCTCAGTAATTTTCTAAAATTATCTGTAGTATTTAAAGTGACTTTCAGTGAGTGAATACAAAAATGTAATAGTGACTACAGCACGGTCTTTTAGAATACTGAACTTTCAACATCAATGTCCTGAAGAAATTTAGAAGAAACAATATTGCTTAGGAAAGCTAATTTCTTGAAAGGTGCTTTTTGTCTTTTATTGCAGCCATCACTAGGGCTTCCCAGGGTCTGCATCAGCAAGCAGGGAGGTACAGTTGGAACAGGAGCTAAGACCAGACTTCCAAGTGGGACCTCATAATATGACACTCAATGCTCACTCCCCAGTTACCTTTGATTAAGACACTGGCTACATTATCTGAGCAAATAAATGACTGATGGGACTAGGAAGTATCTGGTATTTCAAACTTAAAGAAGCAATGTTCGGGCCTGGCGGCGTGGTCTAGTGGCTAAAGTCCTCGCCTTGAAAGCCCCGGGATCCCATATGGGCGCCGGTTCTAATCCCGGCAGCTCCACTTCCCATCCAGCTCCCTGCTTGTGGCCTGGGAAAGCAGTCGAGGACGGCCCAATGCATTGGGACCCTGCACCCGCGTGGGAGACCCGGAAGAGGTTCCAGGTTCCCGGCTTCAGTTCAGCGTGCACCAGCCCGTTGCGGCTCACTTGGGGAGTGAATCATCGGACGGAAGATCTTTCTCTCTGTCTCTCCTCCTCTGTGTATATCTTTGTAGCTATCTTTATTAAAAGATCCTAATCCTAAAACCAAGCTTATCACAGGAAGGTAGAGGAAAATGGAAATTTTTCTGTTATATTCCCATTCAGCTTATAAATTGAGATGCTCCTTCAGAAAGAACGGATTAAAATGAAAGAGAATGATTTGCAGTAAAAAAAAAAAATGCTCACATAATTTGTCTTATAAATTTGGCTAATTATAATTTTAAATAAAATTTACAAATAATTTACAACTCAAAACAGAAAGAAATAAACACTGATTTAGTAAAACCAAAACAAGAACAACCAACTCTATTATTCAGAACGAACTTAAAGTATTAGTAAGAATTATTTTTCAAAAAAGATAAAAGATATAATACCAGGTACTACAAAAAAAATTCATGGAAAATGGAATAAAAGGTAAGTTTTATTTTGGTGCAAAACTTATGAATTCCATGACTCCTAGTACAAACATGCATGAATTTCAACTATTTTTGCACCATAATAAACTTACCTTTAAGTGTATTTCACATGAACATTTTGAAGTGCCTTTGAAAATACCAACTGGGGAGGACTGGTATTACCTCCACGCTTCCCACCTTTCCACACAAAGTAAAATCATGAGTTGGCTGTATACAACAAGCACACTGAGAGCTAGATTTCCAAATTGTGTATACCCGGAATAGCTGAATATGAATGATTTGGTTGATAGTATAATTTTTATTTAGAACACTGATCCTGGAATTACAAAGAGAAAGAAGTCAGACTACTTTTCAGGTTATGTCTGCTTCCAAGCCGATTAAATAAAGGCTATTTCACAGCATGCACAATTAAAAAAATAACCTAGCTCTTTTTCAGCATTCTTTCTCCTCCACTCTGGAATTTAACAAATCCATGCTTAGATTACTACCCACAGACAGAAGCCCATGTGCCAGTCTTTGGTAGAAATCTGTACATGCAGATGTGGGGTCTCAGAATACCTCCAAAAATTCCACTAACTTGACATACTAAAAAGCAAAATAAAGCCATTAAAATTTTTTACAAGGCTTTCTGTGTTCTCTAAGTTTTAAAGTAAAGTCTCAGTTGTACTTACTATTTGGTGGTCCTGTTGCCTGGTAGGGTGGATAGGATGCTGAAGCAGCAGGACGAGAGAAAACTGGAGGCTCTTCTCCAAATACCACAATCATGACCTGAATAAGCCCCAACAAGTCTGACTGTGGCTAAAAATGGAAGAGAAATCCAAATCAACAAATTGAGTCACTTCCTAGGAAAAAGGAAGTCTAGCCATTTCTCATCACTTTGACAATTTTCTTTGAAGGACTTCAATCATGAAAATTCTGAAATACATTTAATAAACTTTGGGTGTATTAAATAATATTCACTTGTGGCCCTTGTTTCATTTTTAAAGACACGAGCCAGAGGAGTACACTGCGAAATTCAGACTGTGTTGCTTTTCATTTGACTACACAGAACCAACAAAACCTACTTTATTGTAAGCGGACAATTTAAGGATGCTGGTACAAAATCAGGGATTGATATAAACAATAATCCTAATAATACTTATGACCTTTTATAAATGACACTGTTAACTTGAAAACATATTCTTAACTTTTATTAAAGATAGTAATGTGAATATTAAAGTTATAGGTAGTTTCAAATTTAGGAATATACAAATTATTAAAGGGTCTTTCCTTTCAATAATAATTACAAAAAGAGTATCTTTTTTTTTTCCCAAAAAATAGTAGTAAACATTTTCTCAAATGTATACCAATGTCCATCACGCTTAGTGAAATAAATCAGTCCCCAAAAGGTAAGTGTGTTCTCTGATTTGTGACAACTAAACACATAGAGCACCAAAAAATGTAATCTGTGTGATATTAACATTCTGGGAGTTAACTGCTGTGGTCAGCCTGTGTCTATGCTCTTGAGTAACAGCAGCATTTCCACTTTTTTCTTCTACTCACTATGTTATACCTTTACACACCAGAATATTAACATAGTCTATAACCATGAAGTGAATGAATATGACACTGTAATAAGGGGAAAAAGAGGGAGGGATAAGGAAACAGCCCCTGTGCTTCTAAATCTGTATTGTGAAAAATGTGAAATCTATTCATTTTATATAGGTAAAAACAAATTATGAAATGGGCTGTTTTTTTCCTTGGCTGATTTCAAGCCTTTATTTTGTGTATGTCTCTTTTACATACTTCTCTTTCTTGAGTTCATCAGATTCTGAAGAACCACTAAGTCATTTTGGTCAGCTAACCACGTTCATTACTTGTTTCTGTTAAGAGTCAGTTATACCTTCAGACCAGAGATGGTCTCCCCAAGAAGCCGTTGAACTTATCTGGACAATAAGATGCTGGACTCTACGCTTGGTATATGCTTGCAATGAAAGAATCTCAACTGAACTTGAAATGTGGCAATGCAACAAGGTGGAGGAATGCACCATGGAGGGAGGGTTTGGGGAGGGGTGGGGGGAATCCCAGTGCCTATAAAACTGTGTCACATAATGCAATGTAATAAAATAGAGAGTCAGTTATAGGTTTCACCTTTCTAAAGAACCAAACTCACCTCTTTTGTTCACATTTTTATCTACCTATGAAAGATGACAGTAACATTTCCCAGAGCTTCCTGTGAAAGATCTGATGATTCTCCCTGTTTCAGTATCTTTCTCCTGTTTGAGCATTTGTGAGTGTATATGCTTAACAGGGGAATGACATGTCCAAGATCTGTGAATACTTAAAGGTATGATTTGTGGATGGTGGGTGGTATATAGAGTGGTCACTGCAACAATTTGCTCTAATAGGTAATAATAGCTTTTTACTTCAAGAACACTCAGAAACGAAATCACAGCCTCATGCAAACTCTTAAAAATTAGAATAGTTCACACACCATAAAATTTATTCACTTAAAGCAAACCAGTTTAGTGGGTTTTAGTATACTAACAAAGCTGTGCAATTATCATCATCATAAGTCCAGAGCATTTTATTTCAAAAAGAAACCCCAGGGGCTGATACAGTGGCTCAGCAAGCTAATCCTCCACATATGCCAGTTTCTGTCTCAGCTCCTCCACTTTTGGGCCGGCTCCCTGCTTGTGAACTGGGACAGCAGTAGGAGGATGGGTAAAGTCCTTGGACCCTGCAGAGACCTGGAGGGAGCGCCCGGCTTCAGAATGGCTCAGCACCAGTAACTGCAGCCATTTGGGGTGTGAACCAGCAGATGGAAGATTTCCCTCTCTGTAAATCTGCCTTTCAAATAAAGACAAATCTTTGGGGGCGGGGAAAGAAAAAAGAGAACTCCACACTCTATTTTTTTCTCCATGGATTTGCCTTTTCTGGATGCTTCATATAAACATTTCATATCATAAAACATGTAGCCCTTTGTGTCTGGTTTCTTTAACAGAGTTCATCCATACTGTAATATGAATCATTTCTTCACTTACACATTCTTGTAACTGTAGCTTTGTTAAGGCAATTTGTATTTTAATTCGTTATCACGCAATTTCTTTAACACAGTTCTTTTGAAGAAAATTAACCTCATCTATAGGTAATACAGGTATTTCTAGGTCTATTATAAAGCAACAGGGCATGAATTCAAACTAATTTAGAACTATTTTGCTGACTAGTTTGATATAGGATATGAAAAGAGGAGTAAGAACACTGCAGCAATTTTAGCTGCAATAATGAAGGATCAATTTAAACACAATATTTTTATATAATTGCCTTTTCACACAAAACCCTGCAGACTTTCACTTGTTTGTTTTTCCAATAAGCAAAGAGAGATCAGATTTGATATTCTAGGTAGTACATGACAGATCATCCAGGATTAGGATTAATAAGCTCATCCCTCCTACCAAAGTCAGCTGCCAATATTGTTCTTACTAGAGCTGTGAAATGTACATATAGCAATGTAAATATGACTTTGAATAGTAACAATAAAGAAAATACCTGTGCAACCATCATTCAAGATAAGAAAACGACTGCCAATAACAGATGTTTAAAGGAAACTACTTCTTTTTAACGACAGCCAATCTGGGACCGGTGCAGTAACCTAGTGGCGAAAGTCCTTGCTTTGCATGCACCAGGTCTGATACGGGCGCCAGTTCTGTCCTGGATGCACAACCACTTCTCTTCCAGGTCCTTGCTTGTGGCCTGGGAAAGCAGCAGAGGATGGCCCAAAGTCTTGAGACCCTGCATCCATGTGGTGGACCCAGACGCCTGGCTCCTGGCTTCAGACTGGCTCAGCTCCAGCCACTGTGGCCACCTGGGGAGTGAATCAGTCAATGGAAGATCTTTCCCTCTGTCTTTCCTTCTCTTGTAACCTTGACTTTCCAATAAAAATAAATAAATCTTAAAAAAAAAGGAAATAAGTCTTACTTTAATTGAGCTCTATTTAAAAAAAGTCAATCTTTTGCTTTACTTTAAGCATACTACCTTTTTTTTAAAGATTTATTATTTTTATTACAAAGTCAGATATACAGAGAGAGGAGGAGAGACAGAGAGGAAGATCTTTCGTCCGATGATTCACTCCCCAAGTGAGCCGCAACGGGCTGGTGCGCGCCGATCCGAAGCCGGGAACCAGGAACCTCTTCCAGGTCTCCCATGCAGGTGCACGGTTCCAATGCATTGGGCCGTCCTCGACTGCTTTCCCAGGCCACAAGCAGGGAGCTGGATGGGAAGTGGAGCTGCTGGGATTAGAACCGGCGCCCATATGGGATCCTGGGGCTTTCAAGGCGAGCACTTTAGCAGCTAGGCCACGTCGCTGGGCCCCATACTACCTTTTGAATGAGCTCCTAAACATGTTTAATTTTGTCTGTTTTTGATATGCATACAGACAATATGAAACTACATATTCCATAAATACTTGTGTCTTTTGTTCAGCAGTGTTGTGAAATTCCTTTTTATTTTGTCTGGGGCGACACTGGGATCCCACATGGGCATTAGTTATACTCCCAGCAGCTTACTTCCAATTCAGCTCTGTTTATGGCTTGGGAAAGCAATGAACCATAGCCCAAGTCCCTGGACCCCCACACTCACGTGGGAGACCTGGAAGAAGCTCCTGGCTCCCAGCTTTGGATCAGCTCAGCTCTGGCTGTTGCGGCTATTTGGGGAGCAAACCAGCCACTGGAAGACCTTCTCTCTCCGTAAAAATCTGCCTTCCAAATAAAAATAAACCTTTAAAAAGATTCACTTTTATCAAAGGAGTTAAGTCAGTCAACTATAGTACAAAGACTTCATAAAAACTGTATAGCAAGGATTTGCCCTCTCCTTGTGCAGTAAGATATATTAGATTCACTTTAATAAAATCACACTAAGCTTGTAAAGCTCACTCTCTCCTAGGATATGTTCCTCCAATGGCATCAACTAAGAAGCCTCCACTTGTCTCCTCAACCCAGTGCTGCTTAGAAGCTGGCTGTGTTCTTCAGAGGCTTTCTGTGAAGCGTCTCAGCATTTTGATAACATAGGAATTCAGCTTATCTGCTGAGGGTCGAGGAAGGCAAGACTTAGAGGATCAACTAACTCAGCTCTGTGTGACTTCCTTTCTTCCTCAAATCCTGGATCCTGAAGTCCAGGATTAATAAACAGAACAGCAAGTTTGGTCCTTGCAGCCCTGAGAGATTGCTAGAAACTCCCAAGTTCCTCTGCTTCTAAGCTAGGGCACTCTGCCCAGATTCTTAGCCTCTCAGCTACAAGAATCAGTAAATATTCCTATGAGAAAAATTACTGGCAGGATATTGACTCTTTGCAGCTCTGTTCTCTATACATATGCTGCCCCTTCAAGTCTTAACAGCACATCAACTTTCCAAAGCCTTCCAAATACAAAACCTTTATTATTTCGTCTGGCTTCCTTTGTTATTTTTGATGTGGACATTGGTCTGCCACAATAATAGCATGAGACAGAAACAGAACTTCCCTACTATTATTCTTAGAAAGAACACTTTGAAAAAAAAAAAAAAAAAAAGAAAGAAAAAGAAAGAACACTTTGGGCAGGGAGATCTGAGTTCCACAGAAATGTTCCACCAATATCATATTTAAAAAAATGCACTTTCCACTATGTGAATCCTATTTATTTTTAAAGTTTTAACTCAAGCAAATAAAACAGTGCGGCCCTTGCGCAGTAGCCTAGCAGCTAAAGTCCTCCTTGCATGCACCGCAATCCCATATGGGCGCCAGTTTGAATCCTGGCAGCCCTGCTTCCCATCCAGCTCCCTGCTTGTGGCCTGGGAAAGCAGTCGAGGATGCCCCAAAGCCTTGGGACCCTGCACCCATGTGGGAGGCTTGGAAGAGGCTCCTGACTCCTGGCTTCGGATCGGCGCAGCTTTTGCCAATTCAGATGATTCACTGAGGAGTGAATCATCAGACAGAAGATCTTCCTCTCTGTATATCTGACTTTCCAATAAAAACAAATAAATACATCTTTTTTTTTAAAGTGCATATTTATTTTGTAAGCTGCAAAGTACTTTTACAAATATTTTTTTCTAACAACCCTCAATTCAGTATTAAGTGCATTTATCTATCCTGCTTGAAATCTTCCATATGAGTAAACAAGAAGTTGATGTCAGTGAGCAAAACATATAAAAAGCAGTGAATTCAAAGGACACAAGTTGTACTTACATGTTTCCATTCATGTAGATAAGGAAGATATATCTTCCCATTTGCATCAACATGCTTTCCTGTTTTAATAGTCATTGAACTAGTAGGTTTAACAAAACAGATAGGGGGATTATACGGGTATGTGTCCAGCAGCCACAGGCATATTGGAATATTATATGTATTACCTGAGAGAGAAAGAGAAACTTCAGTTGTATTATTTTTTATTATTTTCAATTTTAGTTTCATAGGTGAGGTAGAGAACTATAAACAATTGAAAAACTACAACACACATTGTGCTTGAAGCTCTGTTTTATACCAGTTTTTAAATTCTCAGTTTGCAAAATACATGAATAGAATGAAAGAGCTAACTGATCACTACCCTACTAGTGTCTACTTGCTGTTGTAAAAAATCATTCACAAATTGTTTAAGCTATCTGAAAAGTAGGGAGAGCGCAAACAAGCACGCCAGACACAAATCTTCATCTGCTGCTTCATTCTCCAGGGACCTCCAATAGCCACGGGCAGGCCGGGCTTAAGCAAGAATGCAAAACCCCACTGTGTTTCCCACATGGGCAGCAGAACCCAAGTACTCAGACATCATCTGCTGCCTCCCAGAATGTGTGTTACCAGGAAGCTGAACTGGAAGTGGAACAGTTTGGACTTCAACTAGTCATTCCTACAAGAGACAGCAGTATATAAAGGCCACTGTGCCATGTTCTTAACCCGTAAGTTATCTTCTCACTCAATACATCCTTGAAAGCAGTCAAGGACGGCCCAAGCCTTGGGACTCTGTACCCGTGTGGGCAACCCAGAAGAGGGTCCTGGTTCCTGACTTCAGACTGGCTCAGCTCAAGCTGTTGTGGCTGCTTGGGGAGTGAACCATCGAACAGAAGCTCTTCCTCTTTTTCTCTCCTCCTCTGTATATATCTGATGTTCCAATAAAAACAAATTTTAAAAAAAGTGGGCCTGGCACAATAGCATAGTGGTTAAAGTCCTTGTCTTGACGCGCTGGGATCCATATGGGCACCAGTTCTAATCCCAGAGGCCCTGCTTCCCATCCAGCTCCCTGCTTGTGGCCTGGGAAAGCAGTCGAGGACAGCCCAAAACCTTGAGATCCTGCACCCTCATGGGAGACCCGGAAGAGCTCTGGCTTCGGATTTGTTCAGCTCCAGCCTTTGCTGCGGCTTGGGGAGTGAACCATCGGATGGAAGATCTTCCTCTCTGTCTCTCCTCCTCTCTGTATATCTGCCTTTCCAATAAAAATAAATAAATCTTTTTTTTTTTTAAATGACAGAACAATATAGACTTGCTTGCCAAAAGCCAGATTATAAAACCTGATTCTTGGGGCTGGCACTATGGTGCGCTGGGGTAAGCCAATTTTTTGGGATGTCTGCATCTAATGCCTATTTTGTGGCTTCTGAATCAGCTTCCTGTTAATGCAATGTCTGGGAGGCAGCAAATGATGGCTCAAGAACTTAGGCCCTTGCTACCCACATCGGAAACCAGTTGGAATTCCTGGCTTTAGCCTGGCCTAATGCTGGTTGTTGCAGACACTGGGATGTGAATCAGTAGATGAAAAATCTGTCTCTCCTTCCCTGCCACTCTACTTTTTATATAATTAAATAAATAGGGCCTGGCCAATGGCTCAACTGGCTAAATCCTCTTATTTGCAAGTGCTGGGATCCCATATGGGCACTGGACCATGTCCCAGCTGCTCCACTTCTCATCCAGTTCCATGCCTGTGGTTGGGAAAGCAGGTAAGGAGGTCCAAAGCCTTGGCACCCTGCACCCATGTGGGAGACCTGGAAGAAACTCCTGGCTCCTGGTTTTGGATCGGCTCAGCTCCAGCCACTGTGTTCATGTGGGGAGTGAAATAGTGGATAGAAGATTCTTATGTATCTCCTTCTCTTTAAATCTACCTTTCCAATAAAAATAAATCAATCTTTAAAATAAATACATAAAACATGAAAAACAGAAAGACCAACTAAACAGATGCTGATATCCCATAATTAACCAAAGCATGTGCTATGTTCATGGAAGTTATTCAGAAGCACTAATTTTGGTTTTTGTAGTATAATCTGTCTCCATTGTGAAATTTATTTATTTTTATTGGAAAAGCAGATCAGATTTACAGAGAGCAGGAGAGACAGATAAGCACCTTCCATCCACTGGTTCCCTCTCCAAATGGCCATAATGGCTGGAGCTGAACCCGTCCAAAGCCACAGAACAGGAGCTTTTTCCATTTCTCTCACTTGGGTGCAGGGTCCCAAGACTTTTGGTCATTCCCTACTGCTGTTCAGGCCATAAACAGTGAGATGGATAGAGTGTGCAGCCGCTGGGACACTACCTGGCTAGTACCCATATGAGACCCCGGTACTTGCACGGTAAGGATTTAGTTATTGAATCATCGCAGCAGGCCCTCAATTGAGAAATTTAACTATATACTACCAAAAAGTGTTTCAAATGATCAAGAGAGCAAATTCATTCAGCATGTCTTTTCTTATGATGTTCAAAGCCCAAGTCATTTGAATCACCTAACATAATTTACATACCTCTTTTCCCCTTCGATTCAGTTTTACCACATGTAAATACATATACAGATATTTCACCTCAGCCAGTTGTGGGATTTTGAATTATATTTTAATTGTTACCCCAATTATTTTCATTTGTTTTATGAAAATGAAGAATTCCCCAGAATAACAGACTTGTGAACTAAGCCATATGGGAGCAGCTGATGGAACAGAAAATGTTTAGTTAGAATTTATACGTAAGCAAACACTCACAATCACAATACCCACTTCCCTGGCCAGATTCATTTCCTGAGGGTGATGACAAAGGCAAAGTCACTCAGCTTGGATTTTACTCCCTAAACTTATCCTACCTGCTTTACAGAGTGCCGATGCTCAATTATTTTGAACTCCACCTGGAATGTATGCCTGGTGACGAATAGCTGACTCATCTTTGAATAGCAAGCTCTGTCTCATTTTCTCAGTGATCCTCCCATGTGGCCTGGTGCACCTCTGTAACCTCTCAGCACCCTTGACATTATTCTATGGCTGTTAGAGAGCAGTACAAACATCTGCAATTTCCTGTTTCTCCTATTAGAGCTCTTGCCAGAGAAGGTACATCTTTATTTACTTTTGTATCTCCACAGCTCCTCTCCCTACTGGCTCATATAGATGAGGCACTACATGGAATAAATGGGCAAATTATAGGGACATAGGGCACATTAGTCACCAGCAATAATTAACAAACAGAACTATCTAGAAACAAACAGCATTATGAAGCTGAATGCTTCTTTATCAATGTCAATTAAGTATTCCAGCAGGAGATAACCGACTGGCTAAGAGAAACGAACTATGCAACAAGCACATGTTCTTATAGCTCCCAGCTGCTGGTTCACTTCCCAAATGCTGCAAAGGTTAAGGCTGTGGTTGAAGCTAGGATCCAGGAAGGCTATGCAGCTCTCCTGCATGGGTGGTAGGATCTCAACTATTTGAGCTATCCCAGGGTCTGCATTTGCAGAAAGGTGAAGGCAGAAGGTGGTGCCTGAAATGAACCGAGGATCTCAGACATGGGACGTGGGCATCTTAGCCATCAGGATAAATGCATACCCCCAAATCACAGTTACTTTAAGTGAAAAAAAAAAA
Source organism: Ochotona princeps (assembly GCF_030435755.1). NCBI lineage: Eukaryota > Metazoa > Chordata > Mammalia > Lagomorpha > Ochotonidae > Ochotona > Ochotona princeps. The sequence goes on along the minus strand of NC_080835.1, from coordinate 39,083,033 downwards.
GTATTATTTATTTGAGAAACAGAATGAGCACTCCCATCCACTGGTTCACTCTGCAAATGGCTGTAACAGCCTGGACTTGACTGACGTTGGGAGCCAGGAACTCAACCGCATCTCCCACGTGAGAGGCAGGAACCCAATTATTTTAGCCATCACTGTTGGCTTCCATGGCATTCAGTAGCAATAAGGAGCCAGAACTGGGAGTCAAATCCAGGAATCACAATGTGGGCTAAAAGTTTCCTAACTGGTGTCTTAACCACCAGGCCACACATCTGCTCCACTAGCTACTTTTAACAGCCCTTTTATTATATACTAGGCTCCTGTGTCCAGTTCTTTATAAACATTATAATAATAGTTTAATTGCTCCTGATGTGGGCACCATTATTCAAACGTTATAGATGTTCACTGATCACAGAGAACTCATAACTAAGTGTTCTGACATAAAGGTCTCTTAATTGCTATATTATATAGCTTCCCGTTGTTAAGAAGTCTGAATGATACAGGAAGCTGAATAGAAGGCATCTAAGACCCTTTTTCAGTTCTAAGATTCTTTGAGTCTATGAACTATTAAATTTACCCAGTGCACGTGGGCTTTTGCTTGTTGACATATCTTGAGTAAACAAGTTTTAAGAAAGGGAAGAGTATCTGGTGCACTGATTCAGATACCACTTGAGACATCTGGAGAAACTACGCTCGAGTCCTGGGTTAGAGTCCCAGCTCCGTTTCTCTCTCTCTCTTTTTTGTTTTTTTTGAATTTTTAATTTTTGAATTATGTGGTATAATTTCGTATAGACTGCGATTCCCCCCCAAACTCCCACCCCTGACAGGTTTTCCCCATTTTACTACAATGGTATAGTCCTTCATAAGAAAGCACCAGCTCCATTTCCGATTCCAGCTTCTTGCTAATGTACACCCTGGGAGGCAGAAGATAATGCCTGAGGATCTTGGGTCTTTGCCATTCAAAAAGGAAACACAGACTGACTTCTTGGGGTCTGGTTTGGGCTTGGACAAGTCAGGAGGCTGTGGGTAAACAGGGAATAAACAAGCAGATGGAAGATCTCTGCTTGTGTGCTCTGCATTGACATAGCGAATTGCTGCTACCATATGACTATCAATGACAAGTTAGTATTTGGAGTGGGCATTGTGATACAGTGGATTAAGCTGCTGCTTGGGAATGCCTGCAGCCTATATCAAGTCAGTTTGAGTTCCAACTACTGTACTTCTCATACAGCTTCTCACTAATGTGTCTGGGGAGGCAGCAGAAGGTGGGTGAAGTACCTGGGCACCTGACGCCCACAGGAGAAACCCAGACAGAGTCCAGGTTCCTGGCTTTGATCCAGTCTACCTTTGGCTGTTGCAGTGTTTGGAAGTAAACCAACAGATGGAAGATATCCCCCTCTTTCTTGTTCTGCCTTCCAAGTAGACAAAAATAAACAAACATTAAAGAACAGAAAAACCTCAGAAGGCTAGAAACTCTAAAAGCCACAAGAAAGTTTATTGTAATTCTCTGGCACCATATGGAGGGTCTTCAAAGGTACATGGAAAATGGGCGTGGCGTAGTAGCCTAGGGGCTAAAGTCCTTGTTTTGCATGTGCGGAATCCCATATGGGCGCCAGTTCATGTCCCAGCAGCTCCCACTTCCCTTCCAACTCCCTGCTTGTGGCCTGGGAAAGCAGTAGAGGATGGATTAAATCCTTGGAACCCTGTGCCTGCATGGGAGTACTAGAAGAAGCTCCCAGCTCCTGGCTCCTATCTCTGAACTGGCTAGGATCTGTTCATTGCAGCCACTGGGGGAGTAAATCAATGGACAAAAGAGCTGACTTTCTAATAAAAATCAATAGATCTTTAAAAAAAAGTTTAAAGAACTGCATGTCTTTCAAAAATTTTTGTACCAAAGTAAACTTATCTTTTAAATCCATTTTTGTTAATTCTTTGAAGCAACCTTGTATTTATTACGTAATCAAAATGTATCAGGAACCAGCAAGTTGGTGCAATGAGCTAATCTTCCACCTACAGTACTGGCATCCCATATGGATTCTGGTTCAAGTCCCAGCTTCTCCACTTCCGATTCAGCTCTCTGCTAATGGCATGGGAAAACAATGAAGGATGACCCAAGTCCTTGGGTCTCTGCACCCATGTGGGAGACTTGGAAGAAGCCCAGCTCTGTCAGTTGTGGGCATCTGGGGAATGAACAGCAGATGGATGATCTCTCTGTCCGTCCCTCGTTCTCTCCATAACTCTTTCAAGTAAAATAAATAAATTAAAAAAAAAATCTGTCTAAAAAAAAAAAAAAAAAAAAAAAAACAGGCACAGAAACTACAAACTTATTTACCTCTGTAAGGCACAGGAATTGTTCCAGTGAGGTTCATCAGTTCTTTGGAACTGCCGTCATTGAAAACTGAAAGAAAAGATCAGGGATGTAATCATGAGCATTTTAACAGACGCTTTTATAAGTTATTCTTTTAGAAACACTGGCTAAAATTCATTACTGTGCTTGAAAGGAGATAACTTGCTAATGCATCATCCATTCCGTCCAGTAATAAAGAATCCTTTGTTGACTCACTCAATGGGATCAACTGGGAAAGATTATAAGAAAAGATGCTTTGAATACTTGGAAAAATGGATGTGTGTGTTACTGGCCCAGTAAACTGAAGCTCTTGGTCTCTGCGGACATGACCAAACATATTTAAAAATGATACTACCAAATGATACTAAATACTAATCTAATATCTATGGTTTAGAAATTGTCAGTCTTTTTCTCCATCCAGTCATTCTCAATTTCAATGTAGTATTAAACCACAGAATTAAAATAAGTAGTTTTGATAAATATAGACAAGTCTATGCATAACACTTAGGAAAATGGTGGACCAGATTACACTTAAAATTGTCTCCTATGTTTAAATTTGCATAGTTCTAGGTTAGAGCATTTCTTCAAAAACGAACATATTATTATTGAATTTTATAATTTCCTATTCCCCAACACTTTCATCATGTAGAAGTTTTGTCCTACAACTTAAAAACCAGCCAACTTGACAATGTTCTTGAACAAAATAAATAAAGTCAACAGTACTGAGTATTCTGATTGCAAACTCACCATATGAATCCAGCACAGGTTTGAGATCTTTGTAGAGATTAATAACATTGGCAGTTTCACGTACAGTTAGGTCTCTGTATTTGTACTGAAAGGCAAATCATACAAAATTTTTTTTAATGATTTATTCATTTTTTTATTACAGCCAGATATACAGAAAGGAGGAGAGACAGAGAGAAAGATCTTCCGTCTGATGATTCACTCCCCAAGTGAGCCACAACGGGCCGGTGCACGCCGATCCGAAGCCGGGAACCCGGAACCCCATCCAGGTCTCCCACGCGGGTGCAGGGTCCCAATACACTGGGCCCTCCTCAACTGCTTTCCCAGGCCACAAGCAGGGAGCTGGATGGGAAGTGGAGTTGCCGGGATTAGAACCGGCGCCCATATGGGATCCCGGGGCTTTCAAGGTGAGGACTTTAGCCGCTAGGCCACGCCGTCAGGCCAAATCATACAAAATTTTTAAAAAATTAGTTTAAAATTCTATTTTCCACAGAGCACTCTTAAGATGTGGAAATCAGAAGTCTTGACCCTCATCTGATCATAGGACACTGGTGTTCAATGGCTGACACGTACCACGTATACACACAATTTCTCTCAGCTTTTAGTGCTTCCCTAGTTTTTTTTTTTTTTTAAGATTTATTTATTTATTGGAAAATCAGATATACAGAGAGGAGGAGAGACAGAGAGAATGATCTTCGGTCCAATGATTCACTCCCCAAGTGGCCACAAGGGTTGGAGCTGAGCCAATCCAAAGCCAGGAGCCAGGAACCCCCTCCAGGTCTCCCATGCAGGTGCAGGGTCCCAAGGCTTTGGGCCCTCCTCGATTGTTTTCCCAGGCCACAAGCAGGGAGCTGGATGGGAAGCAGGACTGCCGGGATTAGAACCGGCGCCCATATGGATCCCGGGCATTCAAGGCAAGGACTTTAACCACTATGCTATTGTGTGGGGCCCCAGTGCTTCCCTCTTAAGATGCAGCAGTCACTTATTCCAGTAAGATTCCAATATGCAGGTCAGACATCAAGGAACTAATAATAGTTAAGGTTAGTTAATAGAACTTCCAAAACAATTAGGATCAATAATTTTAAGGAAAGGAAAAAAAATGGTACTGTAACCACAAAACCAAAGCTCTTAGGAGTAACACAGAATGTATAATACCGAATTAGAACAGACAGATAGATTACAATATAAAGCGAAAGAAATCTAACAGAGTGGGGCCCAGCATGATGGTTCAGTGGGTAAATCCTTGCTTTGCACACGCCAGGATCCCAAAAAGGCAATGATTTGTGTCCTGGCTGTTCTGTTTCCCATCCAGCTCCCTGCTTGTGGCCTAGGAAAGCAGAAGAGGATGGCTCAAAGCCTTGGGACGCTGCACATGTGTGGGAGACCTGGAAGAAGCTCCTGGCTTCAGATCAGCTTGGCTCCAGCCATCGAGCCCACTTGGTGAGTGAACCAATGGATGAAAGATCTTTCTGTAAATCTGCCTTTCTAATAAAAATCAATAAATTTTGAAAAAAAGAAAGAAGTCTAACCGAACCAAAAAGAGTGACAGAGAATGAGAGAAAATACAAGAAAAATTAGGAAGTAAATTCAAGATGTCTATTCTTGAGAATTTTTGTTCTCCCTTTACCCCACAGTGCCACTTTTTCCACACTGTGGGATCAGTTCCGTCAGTATACAGGCAGACTTCTTTTTTTTCCCATGTTATTTAAAAAAGCAAACCTATTACTGAGCTCTCATGTATTTTTGGTTATTACATTTTTCTCAGTTCCTTTTTGTGGAAAAAAGTCATGCGCAAGCTGCTTACATTTGTTGTCTTTGCGCTCTTTCTATATATTTTTTTCTTTTTTAAGATTTACTTATTTTCATTGGAAAGGCAGAAATACAGAGAGAAGGAGATAAAGATCTTCTTTCCACTGATTTACTCCTCAACTGATCTCAACCGCCATAGCTGAGCTGATCAGTAGTCAGAAGACAGGAATCTCTTCCGGGTCTCCCACATGGTGCAGGGTCCCAAGGCTTTGGGCTGTCCTCCACTGCTTTCCCAGGCCACTAGCAGGAAGCTGGATGGGAAGCCAAGCATCCAGGACACAAACCAGTTTCTATATGGGATCCCAGCACATGCAAGGAAAGGACTTTAGCCACTAGGCTACCATGCCAGGCCCTACACTTTCTTTTTAAAACCTTAAGACAGGGCCTGGCGGCATGGCCTAGCAGCTGAAGTCCTCGCCTTGAACGCACCGGATCCCATATGGTGCCGGTTCTTATCCCAGCAACTCCACTTCCCATCCAGCTCCCTGCTTGTGGCCTGGGAAAGCAGTTGAGGGGGGCCCAAAGCTTTGGGACCCTGTACCCGTGTGGGAGACCTAGAGGGGGTTCCGGGTTCCCGGCTTCAGATTGGCGCGCACCGGCCCGTTGCGGCTCACTTGGGGAGTGAAACATCGAATGGAAGATCTTCCTCTCTGTCTCTCCTCCTCTCTGTATATCCGGCTTTCCAATAATAATGAATCTTAAAAAACAAACAAACAATAAAACCTTAAGACAACTGCATTTCCAAAGGTAGAGAGAATAATATAATGAACACTCTTGATCCAACAGCAGGTTTCAAAAATCATCAGCACAACCAATGTTATTTAATTTATAAATCCAATCCTTTTTCACCTTGCAGCATTCTGAATTATGACAACATACCCTATCTTAAAAAAAATGGGAACTTCATAAAAAAGCCATAGTATACTAATCACTAGTTCGATATCACCGAATACTTAGTCTGTTGTTTAAAAAAAATATATAGTTTCTTTCAATCAGGACTGAAGTAACAGATTATTTTACAAAGAGCTAAAACATCTCTTAAGGGGTTGGTACAGTGAATCCTCTGCCTACAGTGTCAGCATTCCATATGGGTGCCAGCAGCTTAAGCTGCTCCACTTCCAATCCAGCTCTCTGTTAACAGCATCGAGGACAGCTCAAGTCCTTGGGCTGTTGTATCCACAAGGGGGACCCAGAGAAGGCTCCTGTTTTCCAGCTTCTGACCAGCCCAGCTCTGGCATTTGTGACCATTTGGGGAGTGAACCAGCAGATGGAAGATATCTTTATCTAACTCTTTCAAATAAAAATAAATAATCTTTAAAATCTTTCATTGGATAGAATTTCATCCATCTCATTTCTTAACTCACACATTTCAAGTACACAGCTCAATGTTTTCCCAATACATTCGGTGTTGTTCAATTAGTATTACAATTTTAGAACACTTCTTTGTTGAGTATATTCACTCTGTATACATTACTCACCTGTCAACTGTTTAGCAGTCATCTTGGATTTCATACTGACTGTGGCAATGTTTGTGTTCAAGAAACTCATTTTACTTATAACTTTAAGGTACAAAAGAAGTGATGCTATTGTACTAGAGTCATAACTGTTCTACTTTATTGTAACTGTTGTTAATTTCGTTAGGCCTACTGTATAAACTTCATACAGATATGTAGGAAAATACACTGCACATACAGGGTCCAGCACTATTCAGTTTCCAGCATCTACCAGGGGTCCCAGAACATACCTCCCTCAGAAAAGAGGGGAATACTCTATAGCCAATTAGTAATGTGGTATCTCCACTTGGCTAACTAGGAAATGGCAATTTGAACATCAATTAAACACCTTACCTTCCCTCCAAATGTACTTTGCCTACATCTTTCATATACACAGAAATGGTCTGGATATATATGCACACACACATAATATATATCTCCTTCCAGCCACTCAGGCTCCAAACCTGGAAGTTATCCTTGATGCCTTTCCTCTGTAGCCACAGCATATCTGTCAGGAATTCTGCTCGCTCTAGTTTTAAAATATAGTCAGAATCCGATCACTTCTATCCTCACAGCTTAACTTCCTGGCTAAGCAAACAGCACCTCTCTCTCATCTAGATGAAAGTTCAAGTCTCTTGAAGGGTGTGCTTCCATCTGTACTCTTACCACCTTATAGTCTCACAGCAGCTAGTCATATATTACTTCAAAGAGTTGGTGAAAAATGGAGTTAAAAGGTAAGTTTATTTTGGTACAGAGTTAGAAATCAATGTACACTTTTAATAATATACTTTTTGCATGAACTTGTTGAAGAACCCTCTTACACATGGATTTCAAAATGTTTTACACCAAAATAAACATTTTTTAAAAGATTTATTTATTTTTGTTGGAAAGGCAGATTTAAACAGGAGACATAAAGATCTTCCATCCACTGGTTCACTCCCCAAATGGTCGCAACAGCTGGGTCTGAGCTGATCCAAAGCCAGGAGCTTCTTCCAGGTCTCCCACATGGGTGCAGGGTCCCAAGGCTTTGCACATTCCTTTACTGCTTTCCCAGGATACAAGCAGGAAGCTAGATGGGAAGTGGAGCAGCTAGAACATGAACCAGCATCCCTATGGGATCCTGGAGGTTGCAAGGCAAGAATCTGGCCCCCAAATAATCATCTTTTAGTTTAGTTTTCCCCACAACCTTTATGAAGTCACCTTCATTTATTATTTAAAACACTTTTTTAAAAAGTGGTTTCCCACATACTCCAAAGAAATGCTCAAATCTTTCCAGCGTCCCTCCCTCAATGCCCTGCACAATCTGCCCCTCCTACAAAGGCAGTCTACACCCAGGGCACCAGTGCCCTCCCCTCGGCAGTCCACCTCTGTTGTTCCTCTAGCATGCATGACAGATTCCTGCGTCTGTCCTGGAAGGTTGCTACCCACACTGTTCCAAAGTTTACTTCCTTATCTTTTTCAGGTTTCTTCCAAAAAGGCCTTCCTTTACTAGCTGATATCTGACATACTTTTTAACTGGCTTACTCCCTTCCATGATAATTTAAATCTAGAAATGTAATTTTGTCTGACTGCTCATTCTTGTATGCCCACCATATAAAACAGAGCGAGGTACCGTCTTTAATGTGCCAGCTCTCTTCTACCCACTCAGTAGTGACTTCTCCCATGTAGGGGTGGGGCATGTGTAGCCAGGGTCTGCCAAGGCAAACACAGATGTGACTTAAACTCCAATAAATCCATAGCAAACTAATTTTTTAAGTTGAAAATTTAGTATGGCCAGTGAATGACATAAATACCCAAATGGCTTTTGGCAGAAAAAAGGTTCCCTTTGCCTACACAGAAATTTCATAGATCTACCAGTAAGAATGCAAGCTTATTCTCTTGAACAATCTTAAGTATGAAGATACTTTGAAAGGTAAGTTTATTTTGGTGCAATAAAAAGTATTGTTTGTCATGAGGTAACATATAACTGTTACAGCACAGACCTTTACCTGGGTCACAATCTTTAGTTCCCTCAAAGCCTCCTCTGTAATTAAACACAACTGCTTTACAATTAAAATCAAAAGGTCTGGAAAGTACCTTTAGACAAGCTACACACATCAGTTTAGAAAGCAGTGACCTTCTCTTTAGAGGCAATCTGCCTTCAGTCAAGAAGAGGACGAGTTTTACTAGAAAAGAGCCATTTTAAAGCAAGGTTTTACCCCTAAGTACATTTCACTACAACAAACCATTTCCATTCTTGCTTGACCAAGTATCTACTTCTTTTAATCCAAGAATTAATTCTCAACCACTGAGTACACGTATCTTCAATGATCTCTAATAAACTACAGGAAAACAAAGTAAAAACTATTCTATGTTGGTGTCAGGTGTCACATTACAAAGGGTTAACAAAACAAATCACGACTTTAAAATACAAGCTGTGCGGTCCGTAAATTAAGTTCCAAGTTAATAAATTTTACGCCCTGTAAGAAGCAGAGCCTAATGACTAACAGATGAAACTTCCAGCAAATTCGCAAAACGGTAACGTTATTCTATTCACTTCACTCGGGGTAAGGGAGCGCAGGCTCCTCGGGAGTTTCTAATTAATTAAGCCGAAGCAGCCCGCGCTGCTGGTATTGAGCGCGTGGGGATGCAGAACTGAGAAGGCCAGCATCTCTGGGGGCCAACACCTAGCGGACCCCCCACTCTCGAGTTCTGCAGGACTGCGGGAGGGCTGCCTTGGGTCCAGAAACTGGCGTGTGGGGCACGGAGCGGGGCTGGCTGCAGGTGGCAGGTCCCCGCCTTTGTTGACGGCCGCTCCCCCGGCCCCTTCCCGGCCTAGGGACCCGGGCAGCGAAGGCGACAAGCGCTCGGGGCCCCGGGCCAGGCCGGCGGCCGAGGGCGGCGCGGGGACCTCGGGCCGCTCGGGAGGCTCGCTGGGCCGGACAGGACCGGCGGGTTCGGACCGGGTACAGAGGGAGGAGCGGGAGCGCGTCGGGCCTCACCTTGGACACCATTTTCTTGAGCTGGCTCTCCGACACCGCCATGACTGCCACCCAGCGACTCCCGTCCCCGCAGGCAGAGAGGGTCAGCCGCTCCGGGGCTGCCCCAGGTGGCCCCAGACAATCACGAACCCGGCGGCCAGCCCCCTACCCGCGCCTCTAATAACAGGAAGTCAGCACCACCAAGCACTTCCGCTTCCCAGACGTCACTTCCGAGGCCGCCGTCCTGCGGAGAAGTGTGGACGCGATCTTGCGGAGAATGGTGACCTCCCTGCGGGCTTGTAGCCCCAGGCCGGCTGGGTTCCGTTCAACCTAGCCCTGGTATCCCTTAGTCGGATTCCACAGACGATACGACCCTGTCCCGAGGGTGGAAACTCTGGGCCGGGGTAAGTGTGGTAGGTATTTTTTGAGTCTTAGGGAAGCAGGTGCAGGGCGGGCAAGCAGCACCACTGGCATGCGAATGAGCCCTAATGAGTGACTCATCCAGTGGGACTGGGCTGCAGAGAACTGTGCCCGCACTGACGCCCTGGTGACCATAGTAAACAGTGCACTACTAGCTGGGACGAAGTTTTCCCCTAGCTCAAAAAGATTTGCATTAAATGATGCCCAAGGTTTCTTTTAATCAGCAAGTGAATCACACCCTACCTCCACCCTGAGCTTAAAAGTCCTTCATACCACATTCACAAAGGCAAAGCATGGAACCTGCCTTTTTCAGGAAGCCTGAAAGCAGTTTCTTCTCCACGACTTCAGTGTGCCCAGATATAAATGGCAACATAGCAGCTTTCTACCTTGCACTGCGTTTGTAGATAGCCTGTCCACCGAGACTTTGAGGGCAGCCTTCTCCTCACATCCTCATTACTTGTCCAGCCCCCAAATAAAGTCCAGCCCTCAACTGAGTTTCTATTTCTCACAGAAGTTCATCATGAGAATTCATGTTAGTTATTATTCCACATCACTGCCAGTTTTTTTTTTTTTTTTTTTTTTTTAACCAGGGTCACTGTAAACCTTGGGTTGGATGATGTGAAGAACGATAATAAGGCTATGGTATTGACTCACTTGGAAGCTGGCATCTAAGATAGCACATACACAAAGATGACCCAATGCAAAGCATGTGGAAACATCATTACGAACCCTGTGTGTGTAAACACACACACACACACACACACACACACACACACACTATACCAACAGGATGACTGTGTGTGTTAGGCATACAGCTCTGGTCAAACCAAACTACAGGTCAGTCTATCCAATGCATCTGCTCTTGATGTCACTCACATACACACGACTGCAGACTGCTCTTAAAACCACAGCTTGCTCAGGAGTATCCCGAGTAATAGCAACTCCATTTATAAGGATTAGAAGAGCACCAAGTAATACACTGTCTATAAATCTTCTTGCTAACAGTTTTTAAAAATTTGAAAGCAATGTATGACATCTCGTTTCTTCATTTTATACTTAATGCATTTGTAATGATTAAGCTTCCTGAGTGCTGTGTGAAACTATAAAAAAAAATTTTCTTACTCTGAATAAACTTAATAAATCAGGCATCACTTTGTGATTTAAAAAGTGTTTATTTTATTCATTTTGCTTGACAGATAAGGACTCATAGCATAAATTGGGAATAAAATATGTATTTTTTTGCTACAATATAAAAGAGCATTTTATTCCAAGCCCCACTAAAAATACCAAGAGGTACTGCATGATTTTAGAAAAATAAGCACGAGCAGCAGCATTGTGGATGTCACAGTGAGGTGGTGCTGATGGGGGCAGTCCTGCTTCTTGGTTCATGAAACAGCATGACTGCTAATCCTCAACAGTCACGAAATAAATATAGTGAATTCATAGTAACTTGTTCTAAGATTTTGCAGTTGGATAGATTACTGTTCAAGGTCTATGAGATAACAGCTGTTGGAAAAAGCAGTTTAAAAATCAAAAGAAATTTGTTTTGAGTTATATTTTCCTGTTTCAAACTAAAGGATGGTGAGAATACATTCTCAGAGTAACACCAACACAATATGTGTATTGAAATGGCCAAGGTTATCGCTTCTTGGCCTTTTGGCTAAGATCAAGTGAAATGGCCAAGGTTCTTCTTCAGTTAACTCTGGTGGATAGCTTTCCAAGTACATGAAATACTTTAAACTTAAACTTGGGATACTGAATTTTACTCCTATGTCTGAAGTTCATCACTGTATGTATTTGTTATTGTACTAGGTCAGCATAGATGGAATATTCTCTACCTGTGACATGTCTACCTTTATAAATCATCTGGCTCCTATTTGGTTGGTGAGGTTTGGATTCACCTGATATATGGTTCTCAAACACCTTGGACTCATGTGAACCTGTGGCACAGTGGGTGCAGCCATCTCAGGACATGCGTTAACCCGTGTCAGAGTGCTGACTGAGTCCAGGCTACTGCGTACCATCAGTCCATTACTGCTGATGTGCCAGGGTGGAGTGTTTGAGGGTCAGGAACTTGAGTACCAGACAAAATTCCTGGCTACTGGCTTCAGCCTGCCCCAGCCCTGCCATTAAGGGACTGACCCAGAAGAGGGAAGATTTCTCATCTGTCTCTGCATTATCTGTTATTCTGCTTTTCAAATAAATAAATAAATCTTCTGAAAAACCCAAAACCTTGAGCTTTTTCACAGTTCTCACTAATTTGCAATTGTGTATTTATTTGTGAGATTGGATTACTATGCTTCCTATACTTGATTGTAAGGACCATGAGGACTTGTTTGTAGTCCAGGCATGTTTCCCATTAGTACCTGGTAATAGCAGGCTTCTGGAACTAACTGAATGATTAAATAAACACCTACTCAAGAAATACAACCTTCTGCTGTGTGCTAAGGATAGGTCTGGGAAGCCAGGAAAATAATGCTTCTAAAATAAAAACAAATTTTAAAGTAAACTACATGACAATGGAAATATTACTTCTTTAATTTACACAATCCCAGCTTTAAGGTCTTGTGAGAACCATTTTGATGGTTAGGCCTTTCTTTTCCCCTTTTTGGCATCTAGAAAAAGTAGAAGTTGTATGGAAAGTACCCTCAATTGTCAGGAGATTTTGGGCACTCACCAAGCCTGTTTCTTCTGTAAAATGATAATAACATTCTTCACCTCAGTGGATTATTATAAATATCTGATAAAACAAAGTGCTCATCAAACTGCATGGCATATAGGAAGTATTGATGTTAGCTGTTAGAGTCAGTTATAACTAGAGTTGTGTGACACAACAGTAATAACATGCTACCCTTCACATATAAAAATATTGCTACTGACCCATCACCAAAGCTTATATACAATGAATCTTTTTTTTTTTTTAAAGGAGTCTCTCAGAACAATTAGAATACCCAACCACTCTCTCTTAAACCCAGTGGTTTTTATGAATGCCTTATATTCTATATTTAAAGTAACTTGGCTTTCATTCATCATTTATTTCCACTAAAAACCACACATCTCTATATGGCTCTACCAATACCATAATGAGTTTATGAGACATTGGAGAGCTTATATAGTCCAGGAAGAGGTTAGATGTTATACATATATAACATATGTTCTATGTTATTTATATATTAAGAATGTTTGCTTTCCCTTTCACTATTTTAAAGTGCATGTAAAATTCTTTCCCAGTATTTGATAGCTAATACATTCAAAGAAGATGCTTTATCATTACCAGCAGCAGTAAGTTGCAAAGGAAACACTACTACCTTGAAAGGTGTGTCTTCTGAATGTATAACTTACACATCTATTAATGTTTATTACAAATGCCAAAGAATAATCTTTTTAAAAAAGTATTACTTTCAAAATACTTCCATAGTAAATTAGTTTGAGTTTAGGATACAATTGAAAACGACACTCATTGCTAATGAATGTTCATTTCTGCTACAGGTTTAAAAGAGTAGATTATCTCAAGAACCATGAAGAAAATTAGAAAATCCCTCCTTAATGACTCCTTAAGGATTCAAATTAGTTATTCAAGAAACCATCTACCTTAACCAAGCAGTTTGTACCAATAAGTAGTAAGATACGGATGTTTTCAACCTCATTGTCAACTGTGTTGGCAAAATTACATGATCTTTCTTTACAGATAATTACATGTGAGAGTCAGAATTTTAGCTGTTTTTGGAGATCATGGATTGAAGACACACTGCTCTTGAGTTTTTCAGTCACTGTGTTTTCTGTCATTGTGCTTTTAATGACTTCACATGCTCCACTGGTTCCAAGGATGCAAGGCAAACTTAAAAACACCTCATTATTTATATTATAATGTCCCTATAAAAAAAACCACAAACAGCTGAATTACTCCAAAAAAGTTAATATTATGAAATACATATTTTCCTTTTCTAGTTCTAATGCAAATGACATCAGTTGAACTTTCAATGTTTTGCTCATTTGTTCTCTAAACTCAAATCACTGTTTCAGAAAATTTCTGAGAGATATGAAGAACTTCATCCAAGACATCTTCTTTATGGGTAGATAAGCTTGCCCCCTTGTAACACAGGTAGAAGGTTGGGGGCTGAAGAAAAAGATGGTCAGAGTGGATTCCCAGGGGAGGGGCATCAGGCTGTGTGCAAATACAGAAACCTCTTCTAGGGTTTTCTTCTTATAGTATATTTTCCCCATAGCATTCCTGAATCTTCAGGAAATTGTGAGTAAGCATTTGTGCCACATCTGAGCTGTAGAGAATTTATGCTTTCAGTCAAGAGGAGAAGCAGACTGATGACCAACTGAGGCTGCTCTGCACCTCATTTTGGGGTGATTGCACTGTTGGATAAGTGATCATGGGAAGAAGTTTATGGACTGTATAAAAACTTGTTGGGGATTTCCGTAAGTTGCACGAGGGTGAGAGGGCAACTCGGTAAATGTCCGGATTCACATAACTGACAACGACAGGGCTCAGCTGCAACTGAAACTTCCCATACGTTACCATAAAAGCTGGTGACACTGAGGACGTCAGGGTTACTGTGTCAACGATTTTACTCATTTCGTATTGTTAATATGAAAGCTTAAAATATGAGAAGAGAATGGAAGTACCAGTTACCTTTGCTAGAATTGATACGGAATGCACTTTCTTTTTATCATTTACAATACTGTCAACCAGGTCAGCCACTGACAGTCCCACAGACCAAGATCTTTGGCCTTTTACCCTTAACAGTTCCATGGCTCTAGATTAAAAACAGAAACAAAAACAATAACAAAACCTTCAGAAAAATGCACAAAATATGCACACTTGATTCTGTTTAAGGTATTAACTAGGTATTTTTGCAATACAAGAAAGAATTACATGGCATTTGTTAGGAAAACCTATAATCTAATGAATTTTTTTTTCTTAAGATGTCAGGTGGTTACAGTGAAAAATGACAGGTGACCTAATAATATAAAAAGATGCTCACAGCCATTAATACATAACTGAATGTGAATTCCTAAACTACTATTGTGAATATAAAATAATCTAGCCTCTAAGGAAACTGGCAGCATCTGATCTAGAAATTCCCCTTCCATGAACTTTATCTTACAGTAGTATGCTCAAGTGTACAAGCATTTGCACAAAATCATGCCTGGTCTATTCGGAAACAATTGAGCAGAAGAGGCCTTGTTACATAAACAAACACCAAATGCAGTACTATACAGCACTTATGAAGGAAAGGGTAGATTTACATGTATAATATGGAAGGATTTCCAGCATCACTCATAAACAAAATGACTCAAACTGCAAGATGTTATGAATAGCATAAACATTAAAAATAATTAAAAATTAAAAATAATTTTTAAAATGATGGTAGTATGTTTATAGAATCCCTAAAAAAAAAGGACATGTAGACACTTCACTGTCACCAGTGTTTATCCCTGTAAGATTAATTACCTTAGCTCGCTCTTTTCCACTTTATATTTTCAGTATTTGCAGTTTCATAAGCACATATGCTTTTTGTAAAGAATGAAAAAGACATAAAATATTTAAATGTATTCCTTTTAAAAAAATCTGAGAATATATCAGCATGAGCTACATTATATACCACTCTTCTCAACAAGAGAACATTCTTTCCAGTTCTTACATTCTAAAAGTATAAACTAAAAATGTAAGAAGCTAAAAATCACCACCACTCAGACATCAGGAAAAATCTGTTATTATGACAAAGTGATAAAAGGCATGAAAATACATGGTATGTGGAGTTGAGCCTCTGGGGCACAAATCCCTAGACGGCCTCCAAGGAAAGTCAAAGACACAGGGACCTGCACTCTGTCATCCGTTCAGACTGATTTCCAAAAGCACTTACCTGTGAAGGCACATTCACTTTTAGGCAATATGGGCAAACGCTCTTCCATCTTAAAAAAATTCTTACCATCCTCAGATACCTAGATATAGCACCAGAAAATCTCTGTCTACAAATAGGGACCACGTTCTGCTCTTCACATGTCAAGCATTATCCAACAGTTTGCAAAGCACTCTTAGACTGGCTTTCAGATAAGGAATAAAAAATACAAAGTACTACTACTACTGTGCACTTTATCAGCTAGTTTTGCTTACAGACGCCTCCTAAGTACGTAATGTATCAACAGCTGTTCTTTTAGTTAAGAAGTACATGCCCATCAGATAAATGCAAGCCTAGTCAGTGTTACCTGTTGCACAGTTGCACCTGAGAGTTAGGACTCACTGCTTCTTGGCCACTCCACATAGGCACTAAAAATAAAATGAAGAATTTATATTTTTGTCAACAACTCTTAAGAGAGTAAGGTATCATAAATGATAGTTTGCAACCATGGGTGCCCGTATTAATCTTTACATAAAAATGTCTCCTCCTTCCATCAAGTTTTTCTTTAATTTTTTTTTCTTCCACTTATGGCACTGAATGTGGGATGAAAAAAGTCTTTGAACTACAATCCCCCCCCCCAAACAAAAACAAAAACAAACCATGATCCCTAAGGTCTATTTGTAGCCTCTTTTCCTGTTCTCTCTCATCAATAACAGTTCTACAAGGGCCACTTTGCAGTGCAAGTAGAAGGCTTGCTTTCCTCAGCAGGCTGCATACAACTGGCTTTCAGATGCTGTAAGCACTTGACATCTATTCAGCTCAGAACTGTACTGGGACTCATGTCTTCCATCATGTGTGGAATAATTTGGTACTCTTCTATATTGGGCTAGAATTTCCACAGCTGTTAGGGAGACCAAATCCTATTTTCTCTCAGAGCATCTTTTTTTTTTTTTTTACTACTCATTTCTTTAACATTTGTAGAAACAATTCAAATATGCAAAGCTGTAAGTGCACATACATACACACACTGAATGTTTCCATCCACTTCAACATTAAATTTGAAATTGTCAGTAATACTTTGAGGACATTTCAATTTTCACCTGTTTCTCATGAGTCAAGACAATTTTTGGTACAAATTTGTATTTGGGTAGGCAAAACAGAATAATATATTTGGGAATATAAGATTACCTAAGTGACTGGCACTGTGGTTTAGTAATCTGGGCCTCTGTCTGCAGTGCTGGCTTCCCATATGTACACTGGTTCATGTCCTAGGTGCTCCACTTCTGATCCAGCTTCCTGCTTATGGCGAGGGAAAGCAGTAGAGGATGGCCTAAATCCTTAGGCCCCTGCACCCACATGAGAGGCCCAGAGGAAGCCCTTGCCTCCTGGCTTAGTATCACTTCAGCTCCCAGCCATTTGAGGAGGAAACCAGCAAACGGAAGATCTCTTTCTCCCCTTTAGTTTTCTCTCCTTCTCTTTGTCACTGCCTTTCAAATCTTTTTTTTTTTTTAAAGATTTATTTATTTTTTACAAAGTCAGATATACAGGGAGGAGGAGAGACAGAGAGGAAGATCTTCCGTCGATGATTCACTCCCCAAGTGAGCGCAATGACCACTGCTGTGCCGATCCAAAGCCAGGAGCCAGGAACCCCCTCCAGGTCTCCCACGCAGGTGCAGGGTCCCAAGGCATTGGGCCGTCCTCGACTGCTTTCCCAGGCCACAAGCAGGGAGCTGGATGGGAAGTGGAGCTGCTGGGATTAGAACCGGCACCCAAATGGGATCCCGGCATGTCCAAGGCGAGGACCCCAGCTGCTAGGCCACCACACCAGGCCCAAAAATAAATCTTAAACTGCATTTCATATTTGACCATTCAGTGATATGTCAGGAACAAGGAACACAATATATTTCTAGATGCTTTTCTTCCTCATGCTGAAATATAAGCTGCTACAGTGCAGGGACTTTTTTTTAAGCGAGCAAAGCAAGATTTATTAAAGATCTTAAAGAAAGAAGCCTCCTGCTACAGTAACAGGAGGGGGTTTTCAGAAGAGAAAGATCCCAGGGACATGTATTCTTCTTTTGTGTTCCCTTATGTTTATTCTTTACCATAGTGTTGAGTATTCAGAAAAAAACAGAACACACACACACACACAATCCTTCAAGCCTATTTAATAGCAAAGAGGAAAATATTAACAGTTAAATGGAAAACCTGGAAGAGTTTAAGATTTTTTTTTTGTAAATAAAAGGTAAAAGTAGTTATATGAAAAAATATAAATACACGTGGACGTATTAAAGAATTTAAAAAAATTTACTCAGGATTTTACATGGATTACTTTTTTTTTTTTAAGATTTATTTATTTTTATTGGAAAGGTGTATATACAGAGAGGAGGAGAGACAGAGAGGAAGATCTTCCATCGATGATTCACTCCCCAAGTGAGCCGCAATGGCCGGTGCGTGCCAATCCGAAGCCAGGAACCAGGAACCTCTTCCGGGTCTCCCACACGGGTGCAGGGTCCCAAAGCTTTGGGCCATCCTCAACTGCTTTCCCAGGCCACAAGCAGGGAGCTGGATGGGAAGTGGAGCTGCTGGGATTAGAACCGGCATCCATATGGGATCCCAGTTCATTCAAGGTGAGGACTTTAGCTGCTAGGCCACTGTGCCAGGCCCACAAAAATTTTAAAGAAGTAATCCATGTAGGGTCCGGCGGCATGGCCTAGCGGCTAAAGTCTTTGCCTTGAACCCACCGGGATCCCATATGGGCGCTGGTTCTAATCCCGGCAGCTCCTCTTCCCATCCAGCGCCCTGCTTGTGGCTTGGGAAAGCAGTGAAGAACGGCCCAAAGCCTTGGGACCCTGCACCCACGTGGGAGACCTGGAGGGGGTTCCTGGCTCCTGGCTTCGGATCGGCACAGCACTGGCCGTTGCGCTCACTTGGGGATTGAATCATTGGAGGGAAGATCTTCCTGTCTCTCCTTCTCTCTGTATATCTGACTTTGTAAAAAATAAATAAAATCTTCAGAAAAAAATTTTTTGTTATATTCTGGTATGTTCATAATAAAAGTAAAACATTGAAGGAGTAATGACTACCAACTAAAATGTAGTATTTATAGACCTTGAAAGAGGATTTGAAGTAGCAAGGGAGATATAAGATTCACAAAGGAAGAAGAAAATCTAAAAATTATGATTACTGCTGCCACTATAGACAAAATCTCAAATTCTTTATATTTCCTCTGAGTCCTGATTACATTATGAAACAATGTTCATACAGTTTCACCAGTTCAAATATGCTTATAACACAGTCATTAGAATTGTCAAGGAAGTTTAGATGGACTTAATTATTTTTTGTTTATGCCCAGACCTCCAAACTTTCTACATATATGCATCCCAGTGTAAGTAGTCATATGAAATGTGTACTTGGTCAGTCTTGATCTTCTATTCCACTCAGGAACAAGCCCCCCAAATTTAATGAAAAATGTCCACAGGGCAGCTCTTTTCCATTATATACAGCATGCACCTCTGTGCTCAGAGTAGATGATCCAACCCTGTATTCTGAGGTCCAGTCCTTGGATTCCTGAAACATCACTTGAGTTATTTGAAGTTTATATCTGACTTAATTATTGCATCTAGAACCATCTAATTTAGCAGAAAACAAATAACCTTTGGTTATGAAAAGGTGGTATCAAGATCAACTATTCATTTCAAAACACATTTACTGAGGCCATTGCAAAGCAAGTTGACACACTAGCAGGGTGAACAGCCAGGCAATAGAACATAGTTTGATAATCTAACAAATACAATTATGAGTGTACAATAACGACTAAAATAGGTACCTGAGCTTATTAACCTGGAGAATTAAAGAAGGCTTCATGGGACAGGTGAGAGTCACAGGGTACGCAGAAAATTGCTAAGGGATTGAGTATTCAGGCACAGGAAGTGGGGAGTGCACATGCAGAGAGGCACGGAAGTGCACTGTGTACCACGCAGGAAAGTTGGCCATCTGATGGACACAAAATGAGAACAGAATGGCAGAAAAAGAAACTAGGGAGCAGAGTGGGAAATAGACACTAAATGTCTTGTCTCATGTGATTCCTTTCCAGGCTGGCACTGTCATTTGTCTTTGAAACACTGAAGAGAATGATTTTACTTAGATAGCTGCTATTCTTTTTAAAAAATTAATTAATTAATTAATTTTTGACAATCTTGACATAATTAGGGTAAAAAGGTTCAAGCACTACAGGAAGATGGGCAAAACAATTAGTTCCATATTGTTTCCTTAATATATCTGATGTAAAAGGGGATTTTAAGGGAGAAGCCCCACCCAGTCTCCCACCCACCCCAGGTCCCAGATGTGGGGCATGCTCCAAGGGTCTTGCTCAAGTGGTTTTGATAGTTCAACAGTTCTGAATTGCTGCCACTCTCACCACTCCAAGCACGATGAGGTCGTTGGAGAATCCAATGATTGACATAGTCCATCATAGAGTCTCTGTTTGCCCAATATTTTCATTGCTAACATATAGCTGAGGTGGTTGATTGACTTGTTCTGTCCTCTGTCTTTTGATGGTTAGAGTTCTAAGTCCGGAAGCTCGATTGGGGGGATGCCCAAAGAAACTCTGAGGTGTTCCCAGACCACATTCTTGTTAAGTACTAGCAAGTACAGGGCCCGACACAGTCCATTGCCCCGATTAGCTGGTGGTTGCAATTGCTGGGTTGGTTCTGTTTCCAGCCCTGTCTTCCACTGGAACCAATGGGTGTTTGCAGTCCAGCCTGGTTCTGCCTAGCACATACTCAGCCCTCACATAAACCAGTGGGAGTTGCAGCCTAGTCGGAGCGACCCACAATAACCCCCACCAGGCCCGCCCCCTACCCTGGTTTGCCATTATATGCAGCAGACTAGTCCAGTCTGTCCCACATCCCCTTCTGCTCTCACACATGTCAATGGGTATTAAAACCTTGTTCCATCTAACCAGCTCAACTAGCCAGCCGTCACGGATGTTGTTGGGTGTCTGTCTAGCCACCCCAGCCCCTGTCCTAGTTTTCATGCCCTCCAGTGGGTGGTGGTAACCCAAGAGGGAGGAGCCCACTATTTCCCTCCCAGGCCACTCCCACTCCCAGATCATGCACTCTCCAGGTGGTTCTGTGGTTTAACTTGACAGAACTAGCCCCCAGTGCCAGCTTCTGCCAGCTGATGCTGTGACTAAACCCAAACAACCCTCACCCACTCTAATTTTGTTTGCACCAGTAGGAATAATCTGCCCAGCCTGGTTTTTCCCTGATCTGGGCCACATGAGGCCCACAGGTGTTGTAGCCCTGCTTAGTCTGGTCTGCTCCCATCCCAGCTCATGCTCTCCAGTGGGAGTAGCTGTTCAGCAAGGGAACCACCCTTTATTCCCCTGCCGGCTCTGTCCCCTCCCTTCCTGGATCTCACGTGTGCTGGTTGGGTGCTGTGGTCACATCCGGCACAGGCACATCCAGCACAGGCAACCTCACCTTGGCATTCCGTGTTGTGCATTGCTTTTGTCGTGACCGAACCTGGCTCGACCCACACTCTGTTCTGGTGCTCGGATTTGCCAGTGGATGACGTGAACTGATTCAGCCTGGTCTGCCCCCGACCCATGCCAAATGTATGCCAGTGGGACACTTTCCATGACCTCTTCTGGGCTGTTTGCCTCCGTGCTTCTTGCGCTTACCTGCAGGGTCTGTGTCCTGCCAGAGGAGTTGCCCAGGCTCCTCCATCAGAACCCCTCCCAATGCCAGATTTTGCACATACCAGTGGGTCCATGAGCCAGCCCTACTCAGTTCACCTCCTGTCCTAGCAGGAACAGTGGCTTTTGGCCTTCAACCCATTCTGGTTCTTGCTGTTGGATGTTTCAGCCCAGTCACGGCTCGTCCATACCCACATATAGCTCATACATGGCTCAGTTGGGGATTGAGACCTTGCCTAGTCTGTCCCACATCTACCCTGGTCCTCCAGAACACCAGAAGGTGTTGGAGTCTAGCCCGGCCTGGTGCGTCTTGTCCCAGTCCACACTTGTGCCAAGGGAGACTACAACTGTATCCTGACCAGAACGCGATAGCTGCTATTCTTGGAAATGTTTCCAAATGCCAAGTTGTTTTACTTCAAAGTGTAGTTTTACGTGTTCTTTTGTCAATTTTATACTCATCCCTGTCTTGCCATTCACTGTAATGATAACTACCATCTGTCAGTTAATGAACTAAGGTCTTTAGATAAGTTATATAAGAAAGGGCAGAGTTGTAGAGCCAGACCAGGTTTCTGTGCATACTAGGGATGTATCCATGTGCAAATTACTTAACCTCATTGAGTCTAAAGCTTCCTCATCCATTAATTTGAAAAACCAACACCTTCACAGGTTGTTTGTAGAATTCAAATCAGACGTATAAGGCAGTTAATACTCAAAGTAGGCACTCAATAAAAATTAAAATTGCTATCTACTACTGTGATGATGGCATGCAAAAATATAACTAGTTGCTGTCAATACATGAAACCAGCAGAGGGAGCTCCTACTCCATTTCTGACTTTCTAGGTCAAGGTAAGGGATCAGATGGTACCTCTAGATGGCAGACGTGGAGAACCCACAAGAAGCACATATTTGGTTTCAGTGCCATTGATAACGGCAAGGGAGATCCATGAGTGTTTCCTCTGTTATGTTTTATTGTTTGCATATGCATTATGTGTCAAATATTTCATAACCTTTTATTTAAGTAATCACAATTTGCGTGCACCTACATCCTATTATCTCTAGTTCCCTTTGGGAGCACAAAACAATGATCACATTCATTTTATCCTACTTTTATCCTACTGCCCTTAGATCTGTCTCGCAGCAAGTCCATACACCTTCTAGCCATTTCCTATATTAGACTCTCTGCTTCCTGACACAGAGTCAGGTTTTTACACACCAGTACAGTTTCAACAGTAATAAGCACAATGCCTCAGGCATATCAAGTGCTCAATAAATATCTGAAAATAAATTCCTACACTTGTGGGGGGGGTGTGATTTAATTAAACAGGGGCTGCATTTTGTTAGGTTTAAAATTGTTCCTGTTTGAGAAAAGCTCATAAATTCTATTTTTTATTTTCTTTACATTGATAGATTAGGCTAAGGCAGGGGAAATGTTTATCAAGTCTTACCATCTTTACTTTTCTTTACAGTGTTCATGAAACCATATCCTGAAATGTTCTTATTCTCTCAATATCATACATAAAACAATTCCTTAGAAATTTTAACTTATTAGGGGGATTGCTTCAATAAATTGCAGGATATTCTATGATTGAAAATAATTTTATCTTTATGTGTTACTAGCCAATTTTTAAAAAAGATTTACTTTTATTTGAAAGGCAGAGTTACAGAGAAAAAGAGAGAGAACGAGACAGATCTTCTATCTCCTGGTTTACTCCCTGAATGGCTACAATTGTCAGAGCCTGGGCCAGCCTCAAGTTAGAAGCTTCCTCCAGGTCTCTCACATGGATGCATGGTCCATGGAATTGGGCCCTCCTCCACTGCCTTCCCAGGCCATTAGCAGGGAACTAGGTTGGAAGTAGAGCTACAAGGACTGGAACTGGTGCCCATTTCAGATCCTGGTGCCAAAGGTAGAGGCATAGCCTACTATGCCATGCCACTGGCATAGTCAAAACATTTCTAAGTCCTATCAACAAATGGAAGGGCAAGGTGGAGAATGATGTCTGCTTTAGATAAATGCCTATCTAGGCATAGAACACTTGGGAAGATGATGTAACTGTGACTACCCTTAAGTAAACAGACCAAGCATCTGGCATACAAGGTAAACCAGGGGCTGGTGTTGTGTAGTTGGCTAAGCCTCAGCCTGTAATGTCAGCATCCCACATGGACACTAATTTGAGTGCCAACAGCTCCATCTTTGACACAGTTGCCTTCTACTGTTACTGGAAAGGCAGTAGCACTTGGGCCCCTGCACCCATGTGAGACATATGGAAGAAGCCTCTGGCTCCTGGATTTGGCCTAACCCACCCTGGCCGTTGCAGCCACTGGGGAATAAGCCAGCATAGATCTCTTCTTCTGTCTCTCTCTATAACTTTGGCTTTCAAATAAATAGATGTTTTTAAAAAATTTATACATTAGGGCCTGGTGCGGTAGCCTAGTGGCTAAAGTTCTCGCCTTGCATGTGCCAGGATTCAATATAGTCACCGATTCTAATCCCAGAGGCCCGCTTCCCATCCAGCTCCCAGCTTGTGGTCTGGGAAAGCAGTTGAGGATGGACCAAAGCCTTGGGACCCTGCACCATGTGGGAAACCTGGAATAAGCTCCTGGTTCCTGCCTTTGGATTGGGTCAGCTCCAGCCGTTGTAGCCACTTGGGAAGTGAATCATCGGACAGAAGATCTTCCTTTCTGTCTCCCCTCCTCTCTGTATTCTGGCTTTCCAAAAATAAATAAATAAATAAATAAATAATAAATAAATAAATCTTTAAAAAAATTACAGTTTAGACAAAGAAGAGGTACACACACAGAAATCATTGGGTAAGAACAAACAGCGCCCCAACTAGGCTGCAGCTCCCACTGGTTGATGCAAGGGCCGAGTATGTGCTGGGCAGAACCAGGCTGGACTGCAACACCCATTGGTTTCAGTGCAACTCAGGACTGAAAACAAAACCAACCCAGCAATTGAAACCACCAGCTGATCAGGGTGATGGACTGTGCCGGGCCCTGTGCTTGCTAGAACATACAACAATCTGGTTTGGGAATACCTCAAGGTTTCTTTGGTGAGCTCCCCAATCGAACTGCTGGACTCAGAACTCTAACCAATAAAAGACAGAAGACAGAACAGGTCAATCATTCATCTCAGCTATATGTTGGCAGTGAAATATGGGGCAAACGGAGACTTTATGATGGACCATACCAATCAGTGGACGACCCCATCGAGCGAAACTTGCAGCGATTCATAACTGGAGAACTATTAAAACCACTTGAGCAAATATCTCAGAGTATGCCCCACATCCGGGACTTGGGGAGGGCGGGAAACCGGGTGGGGCTTCTCCCTCAATATCCCCCTTTACCTCAGATACATGATGGAAACAATATGGACATAATAGTATTAACCACTTCCCTATACCCCCTGAACCTTTTTTTTTAACCATAATTAACTATGTAAAGATTGTCAACAACAATACAACAAAATAAACTAAAAAAAAAAAGAACAAACAGCAATACAAAAAGAAGAAACCTTATGAGACAATATAAAGTTAGCTGTCACATAGACTACAGTAGCTTTTAGCTGAACGGAATAAAGAAATCACTGTAGAGCAGGGATAGTGAACCTTTTTGCTGCCAAGGGCCATACAAAATGATCACAAAAATTTAGCTTGCTACAGACTTACTGAATTTCAAGTCTCACCTGTGGTTGCCTTGACAAGACCAGACCCAGTGACTTTGTCAGCTGTAAATAGCCCCTGCTGGATGTCCCCCACCGCTGCTGTGAAGTGATATGATCAGAAAAACCTTCCTAGTATAAAGGGGACTTGCTCTAGACTTTGCAGGATGATATTTGAAGATGCTGAAACACAGGAGTGAGAGATTATAGGGAGGGAAACGTAGTGCATAAAGGTCCCTATGGCAGAAGCAAAGCTGTAGGGTGGGTCTGAGGCAAAGACCTGTGACTATGGGCTCTCTGACCCTAACAGCTATAATCTCTAGGCAGGTCATTCTTACCATCCCTGTATGCACCGATGGCTATCTACAACAAAACACAATAGTCACCTAATGAGATGGCTTTCTCATGACTATAATTAAGGAAGATCAGCACAATATTCTGATTTCTCTTAAGTGCCACCTGAAGGAATTTAATGGTTTGGTCAGAGTAAGTCCCTGAAAGTTTCAAGTTTCCAAAGAGATGATTTAGGAAATGAGATGAATGATTTAGGAAAGTAGAGCATATATTTAGCTTTGGATAATAAACTTTGGATAATAACTTTTATTGCATTTATGAGAAGGGAAGGTGGTAAACTGAGTGGGAAGTATGCAAAATAACCAGGCAGGCAAAAGATCAACACAGACCAGAACTCAAATGACAACAGTGAAGAAAAGTTAGCCTCTTGGGTTGTCTGCGTCCTTAGACATTCCTTCCTTTACCACATCTGTGCAACGTCTCGGTGAACACGCTTTTGTAGGATCCTGCTGATTACTCTTTAGTGTCACACAGCACTTGGAACTTGAAAAGTATTTCAGCTCAATCACATGTAAGTTTTTTTAAAGGGTTTTTTCCTATTGCCTGACTTGTGTTAGCACTGAATTTTCTATATACCAGTGCATATTCATGCGGATTTAAAATGTTATTAAATTTTTATTAAAATTATGTAAATACTACACATCCACATGACAAAATTAGAAAACACATGAAGTATATACTTTTAAAAGTTACTTCTAATTCAGACATCATCACTGTTACCACTTTGTTTAAATAGTATTAAAGTGTATATGAAACTTTAACTCCAAGAAAATAGTTTCTGAGAATGGGATTTGCTTCATGGCACAACCATTTTACATCTATCTGACTTTTTAACATGCATGGTCTTCCTCCAATTCTTCAATTAAGCATTCACCTCTTCACAGGCAGGAGGATCATTTAATATATCACGTGCCACCTCACAGTACCTTCGTGCTGATTAAAGCAATCACAATGGGCTTCAAGTGATGGAATAATGGTGAATTTCACCCAAGTTATTCTTATATCATTCTCATGATTCCTCTAATGTCTAAGAATCTAACTCATCAGTCAGCCATTCAAGGATCCACAAAATGTGATTTTAGCTGGGCTTGTCTGTAAGAATTAGCTCCAAATTTTATTCCATTACCATGTTGTACTGTACTTAACTAAGTGCCTTTGCCGGTTTGTGATTTCCCTTTCCTGGAATGTCTTTCCTACTCTGACATCTGTTTAAATTCAGTCTTCCCAAGGTCTGGTTCCATGAAGGCCTTTACAGAATGTCCTCTAGTCATGTCAACCTAAATTAAATGCTCAGTCATATACGGGTAAGCACTGCAAGGACAGCATATTCAGTTTGGTAACTAGTCATATGGTACTGCACACCTTATACAATTTTTTGGGTCTGGCAGGACAGCCTAGTGGCTAAGGTCCTCGCCTTGAACATTCCGGGATCCCATATCGGTGCCGATTCTGGTCCCAGCATCCTTGATTCCTATCCAGCTCCCTGCTTATGGTCTGGGAAAGCAGTAGAGAACAGCCCAAAGCCTTGGGACCCTGCACCTGTGTGGGAGACCTGAAATAAGCTCCCGGCTCCAAACTTCGGATCGGCTCAGCTCTGGCCATTGCAGCCACTTGGAAAGTGAATCATTGGACAGAAGATCTTCCTCTCAGTCTCTCTTCCTCTCTGTATATCTGACTTTCCAATAAAATGAAATGAAATGAAATAAAATAAAATAGACTAAGTCTTTTAAAAGTTTCTTATAAGCACTCCTTATGTTTCTCTAAGTCTGATGAGAGAAGAGGCTGTGCTCTATTAGTATGATGCTCCTTCACATCACACTGCCACCTAATACAGTAGGGGGTAAACATTCACACACCTTTGGAAATGATAAAAAACGCACAATAAGAGAATAAACTGCACTTTTATCATGTAACCAGCCTGGCCTCACAATGTGAGAGAAGTATATAAAGGGGGAAATGGACTGGCTTGGGGGATTTGGTCTAACACAAACTAACAGAAGAGTAATAGGGAGCAGAATGATACATATGAGGAGTCTATTCACAGTGCAGGGCCCAATGGATGACTCAAATGTGAAACAAAAGCCAACTAAACATCACAGTTTTGGAGTTCCCAGGTATAACAAAACTGTGATTTAGATGATTGATAACCACACACACACACACACACACGTACTTCTTACCTTTGTTTTCTCCCTGCTCACCAATAACCCAGACATCTTTGCCTGAAGTCTGTGCTTGCAAAACATTTGTAATAATATATTGTAATCTCTGTGAATCCAAATTGCATCCAATTCCAATCACCCGGTTTGCAGGAAATGCACTCAGCTTCCATGCCACATAGGCCATGATTTCCACTAAATTTTGTAGAAAAGGTGAAAATGTAATGATCTAAAAAAATTTATATCTACCTTAGTCAACAAGCAAAATATTTGGTATTTTCGCAGGTGAGGCATATTAGAGCTTTTATATAGTCCCCTTAGGTTCTAAATGCACCAAGAATGGCATTTTAACGTATACTAAAAACATTAAGATTTCAGTAAGATTTTACAGACCTTTGTTTCAAATATAGATCACTAATATTGGAATATGATTTCCTAGAATAGTTAAGCAAGTATAAAAACTGGGCAAAGAAGATCAGAAAACATTCATTTCTTTTCATGGAACAATTTTTGTTCTATTTCTCTATTAAGTAGGATTTAAATACTGATTCATATCCTACCATTATATAGTATGCGACTGTGAACAAAACACAACTAATGTTTTCTTGTCAAAAATATGTTCAAAATTAGAAAGGCCAAAGTCTCTTAACTAATTACTACAGAAAAATAGGTGAGATATATAAAATATTTTTTTGAGTTGAAACATTCAAAAAAAATCACTCACCAGTCTTTTAGTAACACTTTGAAAATATTTCTGTTCAAAGTAAAGCAGTTTCAAGGCCAGCACTGTGATGCAGAGGGTTAACCTGCCTTCTGTGATGCCAGCATACCACCTGAGCACTGGTTGAACCCTGGTTGCTGCACTTCAATCTAGCTCACTGCTAAGGTACCTAGCAAGGCAATGGAAAATATCCCAAGTTGTTGGTGCCCTGCTGCCCAGGTGGCAAACCTAGATGAAGTTCACAGTGTAATGCAGCCAGGCCTGGCCACACTCATCGTGACCACTGGGGTAGTGAACCAACAGAAGATCCTTCTCTGTCTTTTCTTCTCTCTCTCTTTGACATTCAAATAAATTTAAAAAATATTTTTAAAATAAAGCAGAACAATTCCAAGACAGTCTGCATAATGCAAAACACTCTCTGGCAGGCCCACAAGCCCACTATCATCTGATGACACCTCAGAGTCAACAAAGCCTCTTCCATTTTAGTCACTGCATGTTGCTCTTGAGGGATTAACTATTTTCTCCCTGAAGATGGTATCATTAACCCCCCAAAAATACTACGTTTCATAAACATCTATAAATTGGAACCATGCAGTTAATGCCAGTTGCACGAAGTAACTGATACAGAAATACTGCAATGAATGAAGAAATACTGTATTAATCATTACATACTGCCATTTGACTGAACACTATAAGCCTCTGACGTTTCAGGACTTCTATCATCAGACGCAGTACTGATGCGCTAATTTAAAGCAGAGCCGTTACCTGGCTGAGACGCAACGAGCAGGACGCTGTGCTGACTGTAATGTCCTAGAGCTGGCACGAGAGCTCTGAACATATCCACATTGCTCTGCACCACGTCGAGGTAGGACTGGGAGTTACCCAAGGAGTTGACTGTGAGGATCACCACCTTGGAATGAGCAGAGGCAGACAGATCTGATGAATAAAAAGAAACAATCTGAGCTCAAGATATGGGCTTTCATCAAGTTTCAGCTGCTGATAAAAAGATGATTCTCTTCCTCAAGT
This sequence comes from Ochotona princeps, assembly GCF_030435755.1. NCBI lineage: Eukaryota > Metazoa > Chordata > Mammalia > Lagomorpha > Ochotonidae > Ochotona > Ochotona princeps. Next base: position 39,053,795 of record NC_080835.1, on the reverse strand, counting down.
ACACAGTTTTTAGGTCTATTGTCCACCGGTCAATCCTACCTTTTCCACAGGGAAGGTACAAAACACCAAGGGTTAGAAAAACAGTAGAGCATGGCACAATGACGTAGGGGCTAAAATCCTCACCTAGCATGTACCGGGATCCCATAGGGGTGCCAGTTACTGTCCCAGCTGCTCCCTTTTCCATCCAGCTCCCTGCTTGTGGCCTGGGAAAGCAGTGGAGGAAGGCCAAAGCCTTGAAACCCACATGGGAGACCTGGAAGAAGCTCCTGGCTCCTGGCTTCGGATTTGCTCAGCTCTGGCCATTGCGGCTGCTTGGGGAGTGAATCCACAGATGCAAGATCCTTCTCTATATTTCCTTCTCTCTGTGAACTGCCTTTCCAATAAAAATAAATCATTTAAAAAATTACTCCGTCTATTCTATCACTGTATTAATATTAAAAAAAAAAAAAAAAGGAGAAGAAGAGTATCCTAAAGGGGAAGACAGCCACAAAGATTAACAAAATGAGCTACAGGGTCCAGAGTATTGAGTTTTTAAAATGTAATTCATAAAGTTAAAAGGGCAAATACATAGTATGCTATAGGTAAGATGGACGTACAATTACATCACTGTCTTTTTTTTTTTAAAGATTTATTCATTTTTATTGGAAAGTCAGATATACAGAGAGGAGGAGAGACAGAGAGGAAGATCTTGCGTCTGATGATTCTCTCCCCAATTGACCCCAACAGCTGTTGCTGCGCCAATCCAAAGTCAGGAGCCAGGAACTTCCTCCAGGTCTCCCACGCGGGTGCAGGGTCCCAAAGGTTTGGGCTGTCCTTGACTGCCTTCCCAGGCCACAGGCAGGGGGCTGGATGGGAAGTGGAGCAGCCGGGATTAGAACCGGCACCCATATGGGATCCCGGTGCGTTCAGGGCGAGGACTTTAGCCGCTAGGCCACACCTCCAGGCCCACACCACTGTCTTCTAACTGTGGATTTATGAGTCCTCAAAATCCTTGCCTGCAAACACCGAGGCCATCTGGGGATTACAGGCAAGAAGACATATCTGGCAGGCATAACTTCAGACACTTGACTGTGGCTTCTGAGCAAGCAGCATTGCTTTTACCTGTTTTAATAATGAAGGGTTCTACTCCAAAGAGGAAGCAACTGGTTTCAAAATTTCTAAATTAAAATAATTTGGCTCAGCTTTAACTGGATTTTTATCATACTAGAGCTCAATTTTCCATGGTAACTTCTTTCAATGTGACCTTTAAGGAAGCAAATGTTAAGACTTAGGTCACAGGATGCTTAGTTTAATATCCTGTGACCTAAGTCTTTTTTTTTTTTTTTCTGACTAGGACCATTCAGATCTTTATAACATCATTCATAGGCTGTATAGAATTTCAACTTAAAAATTAGTCTGCTGTAAATTTCAAGTCCCACCTGAGGTTGCCTTGGAACAGCCAAAGAAAACTACTTCAAGAGTAGAATCTACTGTTTGCAGGCCAGACATTTCCCACCCCTGAGTTAGGAAAAGTTGGTCTATGGAGTTCACCACTCTGACTCTCAAGTTTACATGTGCTATTTTACAATTATCTTATTCTCTACTATACAGTGAGTTCTACATGCAAAAGCAGCAACCCGATATTATTAGGATGAGAAACAAGAAAGTGGCCAGCAGTGTGGCACACTGGATTGGCACTGCCCATGACCTGGGCATGGCATTCAAGCACTGGTCCACATTCCAAATGCTTTACTTTTTTTTTCTTTTTAGGATTTCTTTTCTTTTTTTTATTGGAAAGTCAAATACGCAGAGAAGAGGAGATACAGAGAGGAAGATCTTCCAGCCGATGATTCACTCCTTAAGTGGCCACAACAGCTGGAGCTGAGCCAATCCAAAGCCAGGAGCCCAGAGCCTCTTCTGGGTTTCCCAAGCGGGTACAGGGTCCCAAGGCATTGGGCCATCCTCGACTGCTTTCCCAGGCCACAAGCAGGGAGCTGGATGGGAAGCAGGGCTGCCGGGATTAGAACCAGTGCCCATGTGGGATCCCAGGTGTGCAAGGTGAGGACTTTAACTGCTAGGCTACCGTGCCAGGCCCCAGATGCTTTACTTCTGATCCAACTCCCCACCAATGTGCTTAGCACAGCAGCAGAAGACAGGCCCCTTGTTTGCACCCTTGTACTTACATGGGTGACCCAGGTAAGCTCCAAGTTCCCACCTTTGGCCTGGGCCATCCTGGGCTGCAGTGGCCACTTGGGGAGTGACCCAGTGAATAGAAGATCTCTATCTCTCTTCCTTTATGACTGTCTTTCAAACTACATAACTAAATCTTTTTTTTTTTTCAAGAAACAAGAGAAAAGCCATAAAATATATAGAATTGTATCACTTCAATCAGTATTAATAAATGAATATTGTACTCCAGGGAGACAGGAGCAGATAACAGGGTTTTTGTTCCTCATGGACTCTCTAAGGCCATGCCTCTACACAAAACAGCAGACAGAAATATTTGTGTTATGTGTACACTGGGAAATGCATTATCCAATTTTGGTTGATATTCTGACATAGATGGTAGACTGAAAAATGGAGTTTTAGATTTCAATTATGATTTTTTTCATGACTCATTTGCATATTTCTGTGTTCTACTATACCAGAGGAGATATCTGACAATGAATCAAAACCTCAAGAACCAGAAGACAACATGGGACAGGCAGTTGGTTGAGTAGTTAAGAGGCCAACTGGGATGCCTGCATCCCAGATCAAAACGCCTACATTTGAATTCCAGCTCTGCCAATTCCAGAGTACCACAAACGTATACTTTGTAAAGGCAGCAGGTAAGGGTTCAAGTATCAGAGTCCTACCACCCATGTGCAACACTTGGCCTGAGTGCCCAGCTCTTAATTTGGCAGAGCACAGCTCTAACCACTGGAGGTATCTAGGGAGTGAACCAGCAAATGAGAGCACTGTCTATTTTCTAATTCTGTCTCTCTGTTTCTCAAATAAATACGTTTCTTAAAAGATTTTATTTATATATTTGAAAGGTAGGGTGAGAGAGAGAGAGAGAGAGAGAGAGAGAGAGAGAGAGAGAGAGATCTTCCATTCTAAATGGCCACTGGCTCAATCCCCAAATGGCTGCAAAGGCTGGAGCTGGGCCTGTTCAAAATCCCATAACCAGGAGTTTCTTACAGGTCTCCCATGTGTGTACAGGAGCCCAAGGATGTGGGCCACTTTCCACTGCTTTCCCAGATCCATGAGCAGGGAGCTAAATGGGAAGTGAACAGCTGAACCTATGTTCATATGGGATACTGGTGCTGCAGGAGGTGGCTTAAGCTACAATGCCACAGCACCAGCACCCATGAAATAAATTTTAAAAAGAGATTTATTTATTTTTTAATGGGAAATACAGATTTACAGAGAGAAGGCGACACAGAGAGAAAGATCTTTCATCTGTTAGTTAATTTCCAAATGGTCATCATGGCTGGAGCTGAGCCAATCCAAAGACGGGAGTTTCCTCTGGGTCTCCCATGTGGATTCAGGGACCCAAGCACTTGGGCCATCTTCCACTGCTTTCCCAGGTCACAAGCAGGGAGCTGGATGGGATGTGGAGCAGTTGGGATATGAATATGTACCCATAGTGGATGTTGGCACTTGAAGGCTAAAGATTTAGCCAACTGAGCCGTCATACTCAATAAAATAAATTTTTCTTTAATTAAAAAAAAAAAACCTGGAAGACATCAGGGAGGGATGTAGTTAGCAGTTTCATACTGTTTACAGTGTTTAAAGCACTGTTCTGAGAGCTTTCCATGTGTTTATTCATCTGACGTAATCCCCAGAACACAAGTGGGTAGTATCATCCCTTCTCTAACAGATGAGGAAGCCAAGGCACTGGAAGGGAAATCCCTTCCTCAGTTGCACAGTGGGAGCAGCAGAGGAGGACCAGAGGCCTAACACCGGCAACCTGGCTTCAGTGCGCCATGACCACCATGCTGTACTACACTCTCATCAAGATGAGACGCCCGGAGTCTGGAGAGGGCAGGTGTCTTGTCCACATTAGTAAATACTGCTCAGCAGTTCAATCTACAATTCTACAATTTGGCCCCAACATATCCTGCCATTATTTGCTTTTCTCTTTTAGCTTCCTCTACTTTGAATGATAGATACACTCTCAAGACTGACTTCGAGTAAAATAATAGTAGCCAGGAGGCCCTCTTTCTCTGTAATGCTACCTTTCAAAAAATTAAAATAAATCTTAAAAAAAAAAAAAACCCAAATGGAGCAATGTGTATCTCTACAGGGACCAGTCCATTGCAATAACCTAGATGTGTCATGATGAGGCATTAACTGATTTCCAAATGAGTTTTAATTCCCCCAAGTCATTAGTGTACTTCTCTGTATCATACAATAAATTTATGAGATGTTAATTAATGTTATATTTAACATTACTTTATGTAGCAATAATTAAATTGTTACCAGAAATATATTATCAAAACTAATAAAGGGAACAAGAAAGCTGCTCTAAAACTAATAAAGGGAACAAGAAAGCTCCTCTAAGATGCTGTACACTCATTCAACATTCAACAGATAATCACTGAATTCCCAGTTGGTGGCAAGCATGATGCACTATGCATCTGTCCTAAGAATTCCACCTGAAGCAATACTTACTGATGGTTAATAAGGCACATAGGCAGAAATAATTTCCTTGGGTCCTAAATGGCCCCACTATCTCTACCATTTATGTACTAAAGAACCTCCTCAAGTGATTTGGAAGAGTTAAAGGTCCCCCAAGAACCTCAGTACCTGCAAGTGACAAGCATAAGAGACTATTCAGCTCCCCTGGGGATCCTTCAGAGGAAACCTACAGAGTGATCACTAAGACAACCACAGCACTCCTTCCCAAGAAGGAACATGAACTGACTGGATCCAACAGGGATTCAAAGGCTTACTGAAACTACTACAACCATTTTTTCCTACCAAGAGCTATAAGTTTAACTTTCTGGCTGCTGCTTTTTGGTACAGTATGGATTATGAAACTATAAATTATGGTCGAGAAATACAGGGTATCTAAGGAAAGGAAAAGCAAAACTAAGCAATGACAGCATGATAATTTGATCTTACCTATAAAGCAGCAGCAAGGTCTCCATCTTTTTTTTTTTATGATACAACCTTACTAGCAAAATGTCTTCAATCCCATGTCCCCAATTACAATATTTATCTACACAAATGTTCACACTTCTGTACTAATATACTAATACTAATACATATACAAAAGACTTCAATGAATTGGAAAACATTTTAAATTACATTTATTTATATAAATTTTATTTATTGAAGTAAAAAGCTTATGGTCTTATTAAAACCATACTTTTAGTGAAAGAAATGTGAAATGATTACTTTTTACTTAATGTTGGTTTAGTATTTTGCTACATATCAAGAAGGAGGTACTATTGCCAATTAACAGATTAGAAAAATGAACTTTGAGAACTTAGAAAATCTAACAAATGTTGGAGCTATAATATTACAAAGCTGGGATGAAAATCTTGTCAGGGCCCGGCGTGATAGTGTAGTGGTTGAAGTCCTCACCTTGCACACACTGGGATCCAATATTGGAGCTGGTTCTAATCCCGGTGGCCCCGCTTCCCATCCAGCTCCCTGCCTGTGGCCTGGGAAAGCAGTCGAGGACAGCCCAAAGCCTTGGGACCCTACACCCACGTGGGAGACCCGGAAGAGCTCCTGGCTCCTGGCTCTGGACTGGTGAGTACCGTCCATTGCGGTCACTTGCGGAGTCAATCATCAGACGGAAGATTTTCCTCTCTGTCTCTTCTCCTCTCTGTATATCTGACTTTCCAATAAAAAAAAATAAATCTTTAAAAAAATCTTGTTGTCTAACTCTATAAACCAAGACTCTTAAACAATACATGGGGCTGGCGCTGTGCACAGCAGGTAAAGCCTCCTGTGGTGCTGGCATCCTATATGGGTGCCAGCTGGAGTTCTGGCTGCTCCACTTCCAATCCAGCTCCCTGCTAGTGTGCTCGGTTAAGCAGTGGAAGATGGCCCACATACTTATAATAACCTAGACATGGCATGATGAGGCATTAACTGATTTTCAAATGAGTTTTAATTCCCAGAAGGAAATTAAACATCCACAAGGGAAACCCAGGAAAAGCTTCTGGCTACTGACTTTGGCCTGGTCCAGCATCAGGCTTTATGACCATTTGGGGAGTGAACAGGTGGATGGAAGAACGAACTCTCTCTTCCGTGCTGTCTCTCCTCTCTCTGTTATCACTCTGCCTATCATAAAAATAAGTTAAACTGAAAACACACACAAAAAAATAACTTATCTGAATCTTAATTTCCCAATATGTAAAATGAGACACTTGGATGAGGTGATCTCTTCAAGGTGCTTGTCAGCATTAAAACTCTAAATAAGGCAAGTATTTTAAAGCAGAATAACCAAACCTTTGCTAATCTCCACATTAGGTAGGTTGAAGATGTCAAGGTCCATTGTCCCTCCTTTGGTTCCTTCTGAGGGGTCCAAGAGGACGAGCCTGTCTGCAATGCCCTGTGAAACACACAAAGACAAAGAATAGCATTACAGTAGGCATGGCCAGTTACTCATGTTAAATTCATTCAGAATGGCCACAGCTGTGGCACAGTGGGTAAAGTCACTGCATGTAGTACTGGTATCCCATATGGGTGCCGGTTCCAGTCCTGGCTGCTTCATTTCTGATTCAGCTCCCTGCTAATGCACTTGGGGAAAAAATGGCCTACATGTGTGAGCCCCTGCATGCATGTGGTGGATATGGAAGAATCTCCTGGTCCCTGGCTTCAGACTGGCCCCAGGTGGCTCAGCTCCTGCTGTTGTAGCCATTTGAGGAGCAAACCAGATGATGGAAGACAATTTTTCTCTCTGTCTCTCCCTCTCTCTCTCACATACCTTCTCTCCCTCTCTCCCCCATGGTGCTGTGGGCATTTGGGGGAATGAATCAGTGGAAGATGTGGGTAAGAGCTCCCTGCTCTGTGTCTCTGTTGTTCAAATAGAATAAGTGAAAATTTGAAGAAGAAAAGTCAAGAACGGCTACGTAAGAGTACATAAGGATTTGTATGCTATCATGGCCCGGCACAGTTGCCTAGTTGCGTGCACCAGGATCCCATATGGGCACTGGTTCATATCCTAGCTGCTTCACTTCCCTTTCAGCTTCTTGCTTGTGGCCTGGAAAAGCGGAAGAAGATGGCCCAAGGCCTTGGGACACTGCATCCCACATGGGAGACCCAGAAGAAGCTTGTGGCTCCTGGTTTCGGATCAGCTCAGCTCCACCTGTTGTGGCCACTTGGGGAGTGAACCAGTGGAAGGCAGATCTTTCTGTTTCTCCTTCTCTCTGTAAATCTGATTTTCTGATAAAAACAAAATAAATCTTAAAAAAAAAAAAAGAAAAGAACTGGTATGCTATGTTCAAAAGGATGAGATCCATTACAACTGACTACTGAAAATTGAGATCTAACAGGGCTTAATCCAGAAATCATTAAATTTTGCTAGTGCTAACTCAAATTTATATCTTGATTTTTTTTAAAGATTTATTCATTTTATTACAGCCAGATATACACAGAGGAGGAGAGACAGAGAGGAAGATCTTCCACCCGATGATTCACTCCCCAAGTGAGCCACAACGGGCTGGTGCGCGCCGATCCGAAGCCGGGAACCTGGAACGTCTTCCGGGTCCCCCACGCGGGTGCAGTGTCCCAATGCATTGGGCCATCCTCAACTGCTTTCCCAGGCCACAAGCAGGGAGCTGGATGGGAAGTGGAGCTGCCGGGATTAGAACCGGAGCCCATATGGGATCCCGGGGCGTTCAAGGCGAGGACTTTAGCCGCTAGGCCATGCCGCTGGGCCCTATATCTTGATTTTATCATTTTATGTAATAAATTCCATACTGAAGAGTTCAGATTTTTGGATCTACTTTAAGTGGTTCTGGGATCCATTTCTATCATGAAGGTCAAAACTAAGGTCAGGTTTCTTTTTTTTTTTTTTTAAGGGGATAAAAGTCATTAACCTAAAATCAAGTCCTGTCACCCTGAGGTACCCTCCCAAGAGCGCTAATGGGAAATACTCCCCACGCCGGTAAACGGCTCCCTGACAGGCAAGAGGACTGAGCGTAAATAACAGCACAGAAACTCCCAGGAGTCATTTCCCCTATGTGACAGTCCTTCTCCAAAGTGGCAGGAACCTGAGGGACTCACCAATCTCAGTGGGCAAGGGCATCAGTGCTCAGGGGTCTGTCAGAGTACTGGTCATAAAGGAGGCAGTTAAGAAACAACCCGCTATAGTTCTTTGTTTACTGCATAATACCGGGAAGGTCACTGAACTTCGCCTTCATGGGTTTCTGAGAATAAATCATCTGACACAGGAGTGACATAGAGCAGATCTCTCTGCGTCACAGTTATCACGTTCACTGTTGTTAATCACAATAAGGCTGACGCACAGAAAACTAAGAGTTACTTTTTCATTCATTAGACAAACGAAAATTCAAAGGTGTAACAGCAGTACTTGTGAGAAGACAGGAATGCTCATACATTGTGCATGCAGAATAAACTCTGCATAGCTGATAAAAGGGACAATTTGACCATTACTATTTTTTTTTTTTTAATTTTGATGATCTTTACATAGTTGATTAGGGCTCCAAGGGTCAAAGGCTACAGGAAAGTGGGTAAGATCATTGTTTCCACATTCTCTTTATTCCTTCCTGTGTCTGGGGGAAGGAGGTAGACAAAGGGAGAAGCCCACACCCAGCTTCCCAACCTTCTCAGGTCCCCGATGTGGGGCATGCTCCGAGAGCACTGCTCAAGTGGTTTTGATAGTTTAACTGTTCTGAATTGCTACCAATCTTGCCATTCCAAGCATGATAAAATCTCTTCAGAACCCACTGGCTGACATAGTCCACCTTAGCATCTCTACTTGCCCAGATTTTCACTGCCAACATTTGGCTAGGGTAGATCAATTTGTTCTGTCCTCTGCTCTGCTACCAGGTGTCCTCTGCAGGCTCCAATGCACTGCCATATCCTCCATGTGCACGTGGATATGCTGTCCACTGCTCCGTCTGAGCCACTGAGGAGGCCCAGCTTTGACACATGCACTCCACTGTCAGACCA